>NC_133106.1:7653669-7979872 GCF_022965805.1 Primulina eburnea | reverse complement strand
ACCGGTCCGCTTTCAAGTGGTATCCGAGCTTAGGTTACGGTTTTTGTGTAATATTTGCATAATATTATGTTGAGATCGATTTCTAACCGCTTGAGAAAATTTTGGTGCAAGGATATGAGAAGGTTTTTGTGTAATATTTGCATAATATTATGTTGAGATCGATTTCCAAAAGGTATTTTAGTCCGAATCACATGGAGATGTGAACCCACGGCTAGTTGTATCAATGAACCATTGAGGGCCACACAAGTATTGCTTTGTAAATCCCGATGAGAAGTAAAATAGTTCAATGTGTTGAACGGCTTATAAATGTGTTTATAAGCGTAAAGAAAAATAGAAGTATGACTTCTAAGAGAGAAATATAAATTTTAATTTATGGAAGTGTTCCTAAGATTAAAATTTGGCCAAGTAAATAATGTAGTTGAAAATTGTGATTTTCATAAACATTATTGTGGACTAAATTAAATTAATTCAAGTGTTGAATTAATTAAACACTAGTGGACCTAGTAGAGTCTAAATAATTAAATTAATTCAAGTGTTGAATTAAATAATATTGAGTCTTGTAGAGCTCAATTAAAATAATTATTTAACTAGTGGGACTTGAATAAATTCAAGTAGTATTTAATTAATCTCAAATGTGTTTGAGATAATTAAAATTTAGTCATGGTTTTTAATGTGTTAAAAACCATATAATATATGACATGCTAGGGTTTGCATGCTTGGGAGGTGAAGAGTGGATTACTTTTTATTAAAAAATTCAAAAGGCATGCAACTTTTTCAACTTTTCACACACCAAGCTAGACTTCACTCTCTCTTCCCTCTCACTTGGCCGAAATTTCTTTTCTCTCAAATTTTTCTCTTTTTGTTCTTCATTTTTGGAGAAAAAATCTTCTCTTGAAAAATCTTCTTGTTTTTCTAGTGCAAACAAGAGGGGATTTACTTGCTAGTGGTGGGCCTTATTTTGAGAAGGAGGAGGAGCTTGTAGACTTGTCTTCCTTGAAGAGCTTGTTGTTCACAACAAAGTTGGTGGCCAACATCAACCTCAAGAGGTTGATAGGTAATATCTTCTTACACCCTATGAATGTTTTGGTGTTTGTTTTGTAAATATTGCACATAAACCATGGTGGCCGAAAATTTAGTGCTTAAAATTAAAATTTTTGACTTCCGTTGCGCTTCCGACCATCGTAACCAGTCCGCTTTCAAGTGGTATCCGAGCTTAGGTTACGCTTTTTGTGTAATATTTGCATAATATTATGTTGAGATCGATTTCTAACCGCTTGATAAAATTTTGGTGCAAGGATATGAGAAGGCCGAAATTTTTGAAGCAAAAAAAAAAAAAAAAAAATTCGTGCAGCATGTTGCTGCCCGTGAAATCTCGGGCTGCCCGAGAATTTCGGGCAGCAAATGGGCCAGCCCGAAAGTTTCAGTTTTTAAAATAAAAAAAAAATATTTTTGTCGCCGGAATCCGGCTACGGAGCTCCGGCGACGGCGATGACGGCTAGGGTTTCCAAAAGGTGTTTTGGTTAATCCAAGTGTCATGGGCCTTGAGATGTTGGGCCATTAGATGGCCAACATAATTTGTGAAATTTAAATGGGCCAAAATATTTTGGTGAAAAATGGTTTTTGGGCCCTTAAGTTTAAATTTACAATTGTTGCACATATTTTCTCATAAAATAAATAATTGAAGTAGGACTTTAATTATTTATAGTAAATTGTGATTTACAAGAAATTCGATTATAAATAAATTAATTTGAAAGTAGACAAAGGAGTTTGTATACTTTGTTAATTTAATTTATAATTGTGGCGGTTAGTGATTGGATCAAGATATATAATATTGGATCAATTAATTATTGTGATAATTAATTGATGGTGTATGATATGTGATATTATGCATGAAGGATGATGAAAAGCTCAAGCCCAATTTGCTAGGTGTATGCTAGGATATTTGTGTTGTATGATTGTAATAATTATCAATTTAAAGTGGGCTTGGTTTATGGTCTGTTCCCACCCCATGAGATGTATCCCTATGTGCCATGGATATTTAATTGTAAATATTAGAATAGTGGAAGATCAAGATTGGAAGATGGTGGCCTTGGTGATGATGAAGATCGAAGACATGTAATATTGGATGCTAATGTAATAATTTAGTTGCATTTGCATCCCGTGCATTTACCCTAGGATTGGACCTAGGCCCGTGTTTAGCTCACACGGGCCATTAGTATTGGGGCAATTGATCATCCTTGTCTTGTTTTCTTTTATAATATATGCATGATATGTTATAAATAATGAGTATGTGCGTTATTATTATTATAATAACAAAGTTGCATGAATCCGGCAAGCATACGATCAAACATGGAGAGCTTTTAAAATAAAATTAATGATGAGACCTTTCAAAATTACAAAACCCTCATTTTGAATAAGATTCAAAGTTAATATCAAGTCCGAAAAGGGGAATTATAAATTTGTTTATAATTTCCTGTCTTCCATCGACAATGGATGCATGATGAACGCTACCCGTACTCGGGGCTTCGGCTCATATTATTGAGGGGGCCCTGGGTACCGGAAAGCTGTGACATCCATTGACATAGTGATGTGAACTACGTGGAACTCCCATGATTTCGGCTCATATATTGAGGGAACTCATGGCGACCGTCCATTAAGGTTCAATATCGATGGGTTAGGCTTGACACGTAAAGATGAACGACGTCATATTATTGGGTCCTAATCAAACGTGAGACAAAAGTATACGTAGAGGGTTGCATGGCGATGCAATTGGAAACTACCTTTTAGGAATTGTGATTGGCCGATATTATTGGGATCACAATTCGCTAATTGGACCTTACGTACCTACTGAGGAAAGTGTTTCCCGTTTTTACTAGAGGGTAGTGAAAATGTCAAAACAGTGGGAGCGATAATTTATAAAGTAAAAGTCCAAACTTTATATCTTATTAAATATTTTAAAATAGTCATTAACATTTATCTGTTTTACTTTTCAGTACAAATCTTTGACAATGTCATCAATTCGCAACCCGTTTTCCGTCATTCTCGAAAAACACGTTCTAACCGGACCTAACTATATCACTTGGCTAAGAAATCTAAAGATTGTCTTAAACTCGGAGAAAATTGCATACACACTGACTGAGTCGCCCCCTGCTGAGGCTCCGACCAGCTGCACTCCTGAGGAATTGCAGACCTACAAGGATTGGTGCGACCATGACTTGAAGGCGAGGTGTTATATGCCAGGCTTCGATGAACGATGAGCTGCAGAGGCGATTCGAGGATGCAAAGAATGCTGCTGACATTCATATGCACCTCAAGGAGCTCTTCGGTGAGCAGACTTGGCCTTTGAGGCATGCCACAGTAAAGGAGCTCATCACTTTACGCATGCGAGATGGGACTTCGGTCCATGAGCATGGCCTAAAGTTGATTGGGCTCGTGGACAAGCTCGTTGGCATGGATTTGATCTTGCCATCGGAGTTGACCACGGATGTGTTGCTGTTGTCACTGCCTAGCTCTTTCGATCCTTTTGTCGTGAACTTCAATATAAACAAGCTCGAGCCCAACCTTGAAGAGTTGGTGAACATGCTTGTGACCTTTGAGTCCACAATAAAAAGGAGAAGTCGGTTCTTTATGTGGGCTCTTCATCTGGCACGAAGACCGGTCCACTGGGAAAAGAAAGAAGCGTTCTTTCCAGCGCCCCAAGAAGAGCGAGCCCTTGAAGAGGCAGACTCCGAGTCCCGTAGTGGCAGCCGCGCCAGCCAAGGCTGAGAAGACAGTTGACATCTGTCATCACTGCAAGAAGCCTGGACATTGGAGGCGTAACTGCAGAGAATATCTTGCGCAGAAGGGTTCTGGCAAAGGTATGTTCTATATTGAAGTAAATATCTCGATTAATTCTACTTCTTGGGTATTGGATACCGGCTGTGGCTCACATCTCTGTAATGATTTGCAGGTGATGGGAAGAAGTAGGAGGCTCCGAGAGGGTGAGACCTTCTTGAAGATGGGCAATGGAGCAAGAGTTGCTGCCAAAGCCGTAGGAGATGTTTACTTGCTTTGAACAATGATTTTAAGTTGGTTTTGAGAGATGTTTTATTTGTACCAGACTTGATTAAAAACATTATTTCCATTCCTATGCTTGATATTGATGGATTTTCTTGTTTATTTGGCAAAGGTGTTTGCAATATTTACAAGAATGAATGTTTAGTTGGTACCGGTGAACTTGAAAACAATCTCTACACCTTAAAATTAAAAGATATTCCACTTAACAATGTCCAAACGATAACAACAACAAATAAGCGCAAACAAGATACTCTTAATTCGGCACAATTATGGCATGCTCGATTAGGTCATATTTCCCTAAGAAGGATGAACAAGCTAGTGGGAGTTGGCATGTTTGATATGTCCGATATTAATGCTCTCACGACTTGTGAATCCTGTCTAAAAGGAAAGATGAACAAAATTCCCTTTAAGGGCCATGCGGAGCGAGCCAAAGGGCTATTGGATTTGATCCATACCGATGTGTGCGGTCCACTTAGCATCACCACTAAGCATGGACATTCCTACTTCATCACCTTTACCGATGACTTTTCGAGGTATGGGTATGTGTATTTGATGAAATACAAGTCTGAAGCCTTTGAAAGGTTCAAAGAATTCAGAAGTGAAGTAGAGAAGCAATTGGGACGAAGCATCAAGACACTTCGATCGGATCGAGGTGGTGAGTACTTGAGTGCCGAGTTCCAAGAGTATCTTAGGGAGAATGGGATTCTCTCGCAGTGGACTCCGCCCGCTACACCGCATTTGAATGGTGTTTCGGAGCGTCGTAACCGAACTTTGATGGACATGGTTCGGTCTATGATGGGGTTCACGGAGTTGCCGCCATCTTTTTGGGGATATGCGCTTGAAACAGCGGCACTGTTGTTGAACAATGTCCATACAAAGGCAGTTGACAAGACTCCATATGAGATATGGATGGGTAAGCCTCCCAAGTATTCTTATCTTAGAATATGGGGGTGTCCTGCTTATGTGAAGCAGACAGTGGGAGATAAATTGGATAGTCGATCCATTTTATGCTATTTTGTGGGATATCCAAGGAATTCAGTAGGATATTACTTCTATCATCCCCAAGAAACAAAGGTGTTTGTTTCTAGGAACGCAACCTTTTTGGAAAAGGAATTTCTATTGGATAGAAAAGGCGAGATGATAGAACTCGAAGAGGTTCGAGAGACACCCACAGTTGTAGAACCCACACCCGAGAAGCCAAGAGAGGAGATACAAGCTCCTAGAAGAACCGAGAGAGTCTCGAGACCACCTATGAGGTATGGTCTGCTTCTTGAAGAGGGCCATGATGAGCCTAACCTTGGATGTGATCCAAGGACCTTCAAGAAAGCGTTATCTGATGCCGATTCATCCAAATGGCTTGAAGCAATGGAATCTGAGATGAATTCCATGCATTCGAACCAAGTGTGGAATCTCGTGGATCCACCTGAGGGAATTGTTCCCATAGGGTGTAAATGGATTTACAAGAGGAAACTTGGGGCGGATGGGAAGGTATTGACCTTCAAGGCGGGATTGGTAGCGAAAGGGTATACTCAAAGGCAAGGCGTTGACTATGAGGAAACCTTTTCTCCAGTTGCGATATTCAAGTCCATTAGGATTTTGCTAGCCATAGCTGCATGGTATGACTATGAGATATGGCAGATGGATGTCAAGACTGCCTTCCTTAATGGGGATATTACGGAAGAGATTTAAATGTCTCAACCTGAAGGGTTTACATCTATCGGAAGTGAGCATATGGTATGCAAACTTCAAAGATCTATTTATGGTCTTAAGCAGGCATCTAGGAGTTGGAACCTCAGATTCGATAGTACAATCAAAGAGTTTGGTTTTACTAAGAATCCTGAGGAACCCTGTGTGTATAAGAAGGTCAGTGGGAGTGCTGTGACATTCCTTGTTCTTTATATTGATGACATTCTACTCATTGGGAATGATGTAGGAATGTTGCAATCAACTAAGATATGGTTAGCAAGTAAGTTCTCGATGCAGGACTTGGGTGAAGCATCTTTTGTATTGGGAATACAGATCTATAGAGATAGATAAAAAAGATTGCTTGGTCTCACCCAGTCCACATACATTGATACCATCGTGAAGCGGTTCTCGATGGATGAGTCCAAGAGAGGACATCTACCAATGTGTCATGGCGTGTCCCTATCCAAGTCTATGTCTCCCAAGACTGAGCAGAGATAGCGGCGATGACACGAATTCCGTATGCTTCGGCTATTGGTAGCATCATGTATGGGATGATATCTACACGTCCTGACGTGGCATTTGCACTAAGTGTAGTGAGTAGATATCAATCCAACCCTGGTCTTCCACACTGGAAAGCTGTGAAAGACATCCTCAAGTATTTGAGAAGGACCAATAAATTGTTCTTGGTCTATGGGGGTGGAGAACTGAAATTGGAAGGTTATACCGACTCTAGCTTCCAAAGCGATGTTGATGACTCGAAGTCAACCTCCGGATTCATATTCATGCTCAATGGTGGTGTTGTCTTTTGGAAGAGTTCCAAGCAAGACAGTACTGCGGATTCCACCACAGAGGCAGAATACATTGCTGCATCGGCTGCAGCAAAGGAGGCTGTTTGGATTAGGAATTTCGTCCAAGAGTTGGGCGTCATTCCAAATGGAGTTGCTCCTGTCCCGGTGATGTGCGACAACACGGGAGCCATAGCTCAGGCGAAGGAGCCAAGGTCTCATCAGAAGTCCAAACACGTATTGAGAAAGTACCACATCCTCAGAGAGATCGTGGAAAGAGGAGATGTCACGATTGACAAAGTCGGATCCGCAGATAATGTTGCTGATCCACTAACTAAGCCTTTACCAGGACCATCATTCGAGAAGCATCGCGAATCAATGGGTCTAAAGTATATAGGTAGTTGGCTCTAGTGCAAGTGGGAGATTGTTAGAGTAGGTGCACGTCGAGCCAAGTGTTGGCCGACTGTTCACGATGAAACTCTTTGTATAAACGATCTTTATTTTAATAATATTTGAATTTATTAATTTGGCGCATCTTTATCTTTATACCCATGCGAGTTGCATAGATAAAGTCCTTGAATATACATATAGTAGAAAGAATATGAGATGCTCATATGATGAGTATCATGAAACTCATATTTGTAATACTGTATATTCTAAACGGTTCCTAGTCGATTCAGCCGCCACTAAGAAGGATATAGGCCGCTCGAGTTAGAGACTTGTATCTGCGATGTGAGTACCATGTTTCATTGGTAGGGGACATTGTGATGTCCGAGCATGCAGATAGGTGCTCCTGGTAGAGTGCACTGAACAACCCTCTATAAAGGACTTTCCAAGTGGTTCTCACTTATCGAGTGGAAAAAGTCCTAGTTTATGGTTGTACACCATTAGTCCTTATGACCCGGGACAACATTGAGACTCTATGTGCTAGCGTTTCACTTTGACTTGTTTACCGACTCTTATGGGGTCATCAGGTGGCAAGGTTGGGTGTTACGGCGAAACATATAGGAGTCGATGCATTGTAGCCGGGGATTCACCGGTTACCTACGGGTATGGATATCCTATGTGTTTTTCCATGTATGTGTGGGTTGAAATCTCTGATCAGAGTATGGTGGTAATTATGAAAGGGGTTTCACAGATTACACCATCGATGCAACCACAACATGACACATAGTATCGATTCATTGACAACTCTCGATAAACCAATAATTGTCGAATCGGTCGGGATATATGAGTTGAAGGGACCGTACTGTACGCTAACCATAATTGATTGGTTCTTGCAGGCACTATCATGTGATACCTAGGGAATCACGTAAGCGATGCTGCTAGGAGTTTAACGTGATTGGTTGGGTACTATCAGACTTGAGTTCTGACGTTCTAACTATCAAGGAGTTGATAGGTAAGAATGGGGTAATTGGGGTATGCTCGTATAAGGACATGTTTAGTCCGAATCACATGGAGATGTGAACCCACGGCTAGTTGTATCAATGAACCATTGAGGCCCACACAAGAATTAGCTTTGTAAATCCCGATGAGAAGTAAAATAGTTCAATGTGTTGAACGGCTTATAAATGTGTTTATAAACGTAAAGAAAAATAGAAGTATGACTTCTAAGAGAGAAATATAAATTTTAATTTATGGAAGTGTTCCTAAGATTAAAATTTGGCAAGTAAATAATGTAGTTGAAAATTGTGATTTTCATAAACATTATTGTAGACTAAATTAAATTAATTCAAGTGTTGAATTAATTAAACACTAGTGGACCTAGTAGAGTCTAAATAATCAAATTAATTCAAGTGTTGAATTAATTAAATAATATTGAGTCTTGTAGTGCTCAATTAAAATAATTATTTAACTAGTGGGACTTGAATAAATTCAAGTAGTATTTAATTAATCTCAAATGTGTTTGAGATAATTAAAATTTAGTCCATGGTTTTTAATGTGTTAGAAACCATATAATATACATGACATGCTAGGGTTTGCATGCTTGGGAGGTGAAGAGGTGTGGATTACTTTTTATTAAAAAATTCAAAAGGCATGCAACTTTGTCTCCCAACTTTACACACACCCAAGACTAGACTTCACTCTCTCATTCCCTCTCTCACTTGGCCGAAATCTCTCTTCAAAATTCTCTCAAATTTTTCTCTCTTTTGTTCTTCAAGTGTTGGAGAATAAAAGTCTTCTCCTTGAAAAATCTTCTTGTTTTTCTAGTGCAAAACAAGAAGGGATTTACATTGCTAGTGGTGGGCTTGATTTTGAAGCAAAGGAGGAGGAGCTTGTAGACTTGTCTTCCCTTTTGAAGAGCTTTGTTGTTCACAACAAAGTTGGTGCCAAACATAAACCTCAAGAGGTTGATAGGTAATATCTTTTTACACCCTATGAATGTTTTGGTGTTTGTTTTGTAAATATTGCACATAAACCATGGTGGCCGAAAATTTAGTGCTTAAAATTAAAATTTTTGACTTCCGTTGCGCTTCCGGCCACCGTAACCGGTCCGCTTTCAATCAGAGCTGTAGGTTCTGTAGACCGAAATAGACTAGAATGAGCGGGGTAGATCGAGTCTTATTCCTTGCTTTTGGGATGCTAGCATGATTTATTGCTTTCCTTATTGTATGTTGTTGTATTATCTGAATTGATTTACAGCATATACATGTCAAGCCTGAATCAGAACCGATTCTCGATCAGAGGTATATGATCAGAGGAGGGATGAGACAGATAATATTGATTGTGTACTAATCAGTTTGATAATCAAATTCATGCCGCCTAGACGTATACCACAGCCAGAGCAGGGTAGCACATCAGGTGCATAGATGGATGTCACCGCTACGCCGATGGAGACCTTACTGAAGAGGTTTCAGTCTTTCCATCCTCCTACGCTGAAAGGCACAGAGAGTGCAGTAGAGTGCGAGAGCTGGCTTGATGATATCGAGATGTTGTTTGAGTCTTTGGCATATACTGATGAGCGACGTGTGAAATTGATAGGGCATCAGCTGCAAGAGGTTGCAAAGAGCTGGTGGTTGAATGCGAAGAGAGCCTTGGAGCACCGAGGCATTGACATTACGTGGAAAGTCTTCAAGGATGAGTTCTATCAGCGCTTCTTCCCCGTCTCCTACCGAAAAGACAAAGGGGCTGAATTTGCGAATCTGAGGCAGGGACAATGGAACATCGAGGAGTATGTTGCTAAATTTGCTGCTTTGCTCAGATTTGCGCCGCATGTGGCAGGAAGCGATGAAGTAGTAGCCGATCAGTTCATCAACGGGTTGAATCGGGATATCTTTACTTTGGTGAACACGGGACGGCCTAATACTTTTTCAGAGGCACTGAATAGAGCAAAAGGAGCAGAGGCTGGCTTGATCAGGCAGCGAGGAGCTTCTTATGGTGTTTAGGGGCAGAGACAGCCACAGTCTACCACTCAGTTTCCACCACCTCCTCCTCGATTTGATAGTGGGTCTAGTAGTAGTGGCAAGAAGGAATTTCTGAAGGCTAAGGGCAAGCAGTTTAAGAAATCCGGGAGTAGTTCATCGAGCTCAAGTGGATCTCGACAGAGAGGTCATGGTTCAGATTATAGTGGCGCGTATTGCAGTTCGTGTGGAGGGCGACATGCCACCGAGCAGTGTCAAGGAGTTATGGGACGCTGCAACATCTGTAGGCAACCGGGACACTTTGCCAGAGTTTGTCCCCAGAGGAGTGCCCAGCGATCCCAGAGTACAGGGTCATCAGCATCAGTGCCACAGATGGAGAGACAGGCATCCTCTGTACACTCCTTCCAGCCACCACCTACACAGACCCAGTAGAGACCAAGAGGTAGTCAGGCTGTGAGCCAACCTCCCAGACAGCAGGCCCGTGTCTTTGCCTTCACAGAGGAGCAGGCTCAGGATGCGCCCGATGACGTGATAACAGGTAACTGTTTTCTTTGCGGTTATCCTGCATATGTGTTGATTGACACAGGTGCATCACATACATTCATATCTAAGCATTTTGCATTGAGACATTCATTGCCTGTTGAGTCTCTGTCGACTGTAGTGTCTATAGCTTCTCCGTTGGGAAGTGGTCTGATATCTGTGACTACTGTTAGACACTGTATGCTTCAGTTTGAGGGACATGAGATTGATCTAGATTGTGTAGTACTTGGTTTAGCTGATTTTGACTGTATAGTTGGCATAGATATGTTAACCAAGTACCGGGCCACTGTAGATTGTTTCCACAAGATTGTCAGATTCAGACCCGAAATGACAGATGAGTGGAAATTCCATGGAAAGGGTTCCAGATCTCGGATTCCCTTAGTATCTGCTCTGACTATGAGTAGATTGCTTCAAAGAGGAGCAGAGGGCTTTATCGTATATTCAGTAGATCTACTGAAGTCGTGTGGGGACCCGGGCTCTAACTCAATTCTTTGGTATTCAATGGATCGTTAATATAAAAAGTGGGTCAAATTTTCGCTTTTCAACATTTATTCTAATGTTGTGTAAACAAGCATAAAGTCTTTATTTATTTTACAAACATAAGGTACAAACATGTTTTGTTCCATCTATTCTCAACAACTAGTAATTAAATACTATATATATCAAAAGTACAACTACTAGTTCTTCTGCTATACCCGAGATCACCACGCTATGTCCATCTCTCATCCTCTGCGTGACCCCGATCCTGCCCCACCTGTTGTTATACACACATACAAACACAACAACAGCCGGAAACTCCGGTGAGAACAAATCCCAGTATAAACATGTATACATGCATATAATCAACAAAAACAAGAAACATGCTACAATGAATGACATCCATATAAACATGCAATGCAATGCGAATCAAACCATGTCTGGACTCGACTGGACTAGAACTCTAGGGATCCCGGTGTGAATAAGACGTCAATGGCTGTCACCTACCGTCCCACTCGGGGTGATTGTACGTCTTATTCCTAGACTTCGGTCTGAGCTGTATCAACGACTGCAATAGAAGTCAGGGCTGCTCCTAAGCTGAGATACACCGAACATCTAGTTAGTTGACAATGGCTGTCAACGACTCTCCTATCTTAAATGCAATGAATATCAATCTGTAAACAAAGCATGCTCATATTCATATCTGAATATCACAACGATCTTATTTGCTTGAATACAAGTCTATAATCAAAGCATAATCATGTTATAAGATTTGAATATAATTCTATAAACAATTCATAAACACGTTACCATATATACAATAATATTAGTATGTGATTTTGGTTGGGAAACTCAAATAATATCTTATTTGAGTCTTGTCTTCCCAAACAAACATGGCTTATAACTTTCGTCGCACAATTGCTGTCGCTGTCACCAATACGAATCTGAAATGGAAATGTTGATACACAATCTATCAATCTCTAACTCAACCAAGATATTTATACAATCTATACTTGATCTTGGTACAATTTGACGGCATAACGACATAAATTCCTGATACCGGTCAATCCAACTTTCAACATATATCACCAATTCATCAATCTAAACTCATCATTAGAAGCACATGATATTACTCAAAATCTGAATATCTTACTTCTAAAAATGCTAGAAAATAGCAACAATAGCATATGACATCCGTTCTTTGATCCGTTTGCGAATATATCATGTTCAATACATCAATAACACAATATAACTATCATATTACAATTTCCCCAACATCTCAATCTCAAATCATATAGAAACTGAGTAAAACTTACATCACCTTGTAGCTAATATGGAGGGGAGTTCAAAACCGAAGTCGGATTTAAATTTGGATGCTTAATTATTTCACAATCACAATTATAGAGTCTAAGAAAAGAAAGCTTCCTTCTTCTGAAATCTCCGTTGAATCTTGCTGGAATGAGAAGAATTCATGTAACTTTATATATATATCTTGCATGGTTCGAACACATGGCTAATCCTTTTCACTACATGTCTCGCGCATATGCGCGGTCACTACTCGCGCATATGCGCGAGACCTACTGTCTCGGCAATGCAGAATTTATCACCTCGCGCATATGCGCCACTTTTCTCGCGCATATGCGCCATTGCTACTGGAGGTGTCGCGCATATGCGCCGCGTCTTTTCGCGCATATGCGCCGATGCTACTGTAGGTGTCGCGCATATGCGCCACTTCTTTCCGCGCATATGCGCCACTGCTACTGTAGAAATATTTCATTTCTTGTGCCAACCGAGGGTGCGGGACTTCCCAGACCGCGGGTGCGGTCCTGCTTGGCCCATAATTTTCAGATTTCTTTCTATCAATGATAATTCTTGGGCATTACATTTCTCCCCCTCTAAGACCTGATTTCATCCTCGAAATCGAAGGCAATCAATATATATAGGATGTAATATAATCAACACTGAATAAATACTTACATCATGTAAATAACTCGGGATGTTTCTGTCGCATGTCTGCTTCTGTTTCCCAAGTCGCTTCTTCGATGCCATGACGACTCCATTGGACTTTCACTAGCGGAATAGTCTTCGTCCTGAGCTTCTTTTCTTTCCGATCAAGAATCTGTATCGGTTGTTCCACATAGCTCAAGGTCTGATCAAGTTCTGCTTCGTCAGGCTGAATGACATGAGAAATATCTGGCATGTATCTATGCAACATCGATACATGAAAAACGTCATGTATTCCAGATATAGAAGGAGGAAGAGCAAGTCGATAGGCTCGGTCGCCAATCTTCTCTAAGATCTCGTACAGACCGATGTATCTAGGAGAAAATTTTCCGCGCTTGCCAAATCTGACAATGCCCCTGAAAGGAGAAATCTTTAAGAATACTCTGTCTCCCTGTTCGAATACTAACGGTCTACGTCTGATATTGGCGTACTTGGCTTGCCTATCCTGTGCTGTCTTCATTCTCTTCTGAATAATCTTTAATTTTTCATTCATATCCCGAATCATATCTGGTCCAAGTTCTGGTACCTCTGAAATGTCATCTCAGTATAGCGGAGATCTGCACTTCTTGCCATATAAAGCATCAAACGGTGCCATCTCAATGCTCGTCTGATAGCTGTTATTGTAAGAAAATTCGCAAAGAGGTAGGGAATCTTGCCAACTAGTACCAAAATCTAGCACTACGGCTCTCAGCATATCCTCAAGTGTCTGGATAGTCCGCTCTGACTGTCCGTCTGTCTGAGGATGATAAGCAGTACTCAGGTGCAAAGTCGTACCCAAAGCCTGCTGCAGACTGTGCCAGAATTGTGAAGTAAATCGTGGATCACGATCTGATACAATAGACTTCGGCACACCATGTAATCTAACTACCTCTCGAACATATATCTCCGCCATCTGATCATGCCGATACGTCATTCTGTACGGGATGAAACAAGCTGATTTGGTCAATCTGTCGATAACGACCCATATCGCATCACAGCATCGGGAAGATCGGGGTAACTTCGTCACGAAATCCATGGAAATGTGGTCCCATTTCCATTCAGGAATAGACAAACTCTGAAGTAACCCTCTGGGCTTCTTCCTCTCGGCCTTCACCTGTTGGCAGTTCAAGCATTTAGACACATACTCTGCGATGTCTGACTTCATCTGCTTCCACCAGAACTGTGTCTTCAAGTCATTATACATCTTCTTGCCACCAGGATGAATGCTGAATCGACTACAGTGTGCTTCTGATAGAATCTGATGTCTCAAATCTGAAACATCTGGCACGACAAGGCGGTTATTCACGTACAAAACATGCTCACACACCTGATATTCTGACAAATGCCCTGATCTGACCATTTGAATCGATCTCTGCACATTCTGATATGTTCTTTGTGCTTCTTTAATCTTCATGATCAAATCTGGCTCAACTTGAATAGCAACAAGTCGTAGTGGCCTCCTATCTGTATCAAATTATAATCCAGAGAAACAGCAATTTTCAACTAGCTTTGTAACACCTATCGTTGATAAGGATAAGGAGCAAACCTTTCGACTTAAGGCGTCTGCTGCTGCATTTGACTTCCCTGGATAATATTTTATCTCGCAAACAAAGTCTTTTAACAGATCAAGCCATCTACGCTGCCTCATGTTCAACTCCGACTGAGAAAACAAGTATTTTAGGCTTTATGGTCTGAATAGATCTCGAATTTCTCGCCATACAGATAATGACGCCAGATCTTTAGTGTAAATACGATAGCCGCCAATTCAAGATCATGAATGGGGTATCGAGTCTCGTGAGTCTTCAACTGTCTTGAGGCATATGCGACCACATGACCTCGCTGCATAAGAACACATCCCAAGCCTCTGTGAGAGGCATCACAATATACAACGAAATCACCCGTACCTGAAGGAATCATCAAGACAGGTGCACTGGTCAGCCTCTTCTTCAATTCTAGAAAGCTAGACTCACACTCCTCAGACCATTGGAATGGCGCATTCTTCTGTGTCAATTGTGTAATTGGCTTCGCAATACGGGAGAAATCTTGGATGAATCGTCTATAGTATCCTGCTAGACCCATGAAACTGCGTATCTCTGGCACAGAAGTTGGTCTCGACCAACTGATCACAGCTTCCACTTTACTCGGATCTACAGAAATACCATCTCCAGATATGATATGCCCCAAAAAGACAACTCGATTCAACCAAAATTCACACTTTGACAATTTGGCATACAATCTCTCATTTCTCAGTGTCTGCAACACAATTCTGAGATGTTCTGCATGCTCATTCATGTTCTTAGAATATACCAGAATATCATCGATAAAGACAATAACAAAATCATCCAAATACCTCTGAAAGATTTGATTCATCAAGCCCATAAATACCGCCGGAGCATTTGTTAAACCAGAAGACATGACAATAAATTCGTAATGCCCATACCTGGTTCGAAATGTTGTCTTCGGTATGTCTATATCTCGAACTCGGAGCTGATGATATCCGGATCGCAAATCAATCTTAGAATAAACAGAGGATCCCTGCAACTGATCAAATAAATCATCAATTCTGGGCAAAGGATATTTGTTCTTTATCGTTGCCTTATTCAGTTGCCTGTAACCGATACACAACCGCATCGATCCATCTTTCTTTCGTACAAATAGTAACGGAGCGCCCCAAGGAGATACACTAGGTCGAATATATCCCTTGGCTAGCAGATCTTCCAATTGTGCCTTCAATTCTTTTAGTTCAACAGGCGCCATCCTATACGGAGCTCTCGAAATAGGAGTAGTACCTGGAATTAGATTAATACTAAAATCTACCTCTCGCACTGGAGGTAACCCTGGAATCTCCTCTGGAAACACATCTGCAAATTCTCGTACTACTGGCAAATCTGCCAATGTCGGGCTAGATTTCTGTACATCTACAGCATACAAAAGGAACCCATCTGCTCCTTTCTGTAACAACTTAATCATAGTCAAAGCCGAAATCAAGGGAATCCGAGATCTGGAACCATTTCTGTAGAATTTCCACTCTTCTGCCATTTCTGGTCTGAATCTGACAATCTTGTGGAAACAATCCACGGTGGCTCTGTACTTTGTTACCATGTCAATTCCAACAATGCAATCAAAATCATCTAACCCAAGTACTATGCAATCTAGATCAATTTCATGACCCTCAAATTGTAAGATGCAATGTCTAACCGTAGTCACCGATATCAATCCACTTCCTAACGGAGAAGTAATCGACACGACATCCAACAATGACTCAACAGGCAAAGAATGCAATAATGCAAATCGTTCTGAAATGAATGTATGCGATGCACCCGTATCTATCAATATATAAGTAGGATAACCGCAAAGGAAACAGTTACCTGCAATGACATCATCTGGGGCATCCTGTGCTTGCTCCTCTGTCAACGCAAACACCTGAGCCTGTTGTCGGGTCTGCTGACTCCCGGTAGGACCACCTCTGGCTCGAGGCTGGGTCTGTACAGAGGGCGGCTGAAAAGAGTGAACTGATGAAGCTTGCCTCTCAGGCTGAGTCACTGAGGCAGACGACCCTGCAGCCTGAAATCTCGATGCACCACTTCTCTGAGGACAGACCTTGGCATAATGCCCTAGTTGCTTGCATATGTTACATCTGCCCACTACACCCTGACACTGTTCTGTGGCATGCTTACCTCCACAAGTACTACAATATCCACTTGCCACCTCTAAACTCTGGCCAAGACCTCTCTGTCTTGACCCGCTGGAGCTCGACGAACTGCTCCCTGCCCTCTTAAACTGTTTGCCCTTCGCTTTCAACGGATCCTTCCGCCCGCTGCTACTACCGCCGCTATCAAATCTCGAAGGAGGTTGTGCTGGAGGTAGTGGCGGTCTTTGACTCGGAGCAACATATGGAACACTCCGTTGTCTCAGCAACCCGGCTTCAGCTCCTTTGGCACGATTCAACGCTTCAGCGAAGTTAATGGGTCTCCCAGTATTAACCAATGTAAAGACGTCAGGATTTAAGCCGTTTATAAACTGATCTGCTACGGCCTCATCATTACCTGAAACGAGAGGTGCAAAGCGAAGCAAGGAAGAAATTTTAGCAACGTACTCTTCAATGTTTAATTGCCCTTGCCTCAAGTTTGCAAACTCAGCGCCTTTATCTTTACGGTAGGATACAGGAAAGAATCGCTGATAAAACTCTGTCTTGAACACCTTCCAGGTAATCTCGGTGCCACGCTGTTCCAGTGCTCTCCTAATATTCAACCACCAATACTTAGCCACATCTTGCGGTTGATGGCCAATGAGTTTCACTCGCTTCTCATCACTATATTCCAGAGACTCGAATAACATCTCGATATCCTCCAACCAGCTTTCACATTCAATTGCATTTTTTGTACCCTTTAAGGTCGGTGGTCGGAAAGACTGGAATCGCTTTAATAGAGTCTCCATGGGCGTAGCAGTGACATCCATCGTATCACCAGATGTGCTACCCTGTTCTGGTGCTGGTGGTCGTAAAGGAACGGCTGCTCTTCTAGGAGGCATGTATCTGCTATTCAAACAGTTTAGTATACAATCTATACCAACTGTCTCAGCCCTCCTCTGATCATTTACCTCTGATCCAGAATCGGTGCTGAATCAGTCTTAACCAATACATGCTGCAATCAAATCAGATAACACAACACGTAATAGGGAAAGCAATAAATCATGCTAACATATCAAAAGCAAGGAAGAAGACTCGATCTACCCCGCTCATTCTATTCAATCACAATCTACAAAACCTACGGCTCTGATACCACCTGTTGTGGGGACCCGGGCTCTAACTCAATTCTTTAGGATTCAATGGATCGTTAATATAAAAAGTGGGTCAAATTTTCGCTTTTCAACATTTATTCTAATGTTGTATAAAAAAGCATAAAGTCTTTATTTATTTTACCAACATAAGGTACAAACATGTCTTGTTCCATCTATTCTCAACAACTAGTAATTAAATACAATACATATCAAAAGTACAACTACTAGTTCTTCTGCTATACCCGAGATCACCACGCTATGTCCATCTCTCATCCTCTGCGTGACCCCGATCCTGCCCCACCTGTTGTTATGCACACATACAAACATAACAACAGCCGGAAACTCCGGTGAGAACAAATCCCAGTATAAACATGTATACATGCATATAATCAACAAAAACATGAAACATGCTACAATGAAGGACATCCATATAAACATGCAATGCAATGCGAATCAAACCATGTCTGGACTCGACTCGACTAGAACTCTAGGGATCCCGGTGTGAATAAGACGTCAATGGCTGTCACCTACCCTCCCACTCGGGGTGATTGTACGTCTTATTCCTAGATTTCGGTCTGAGCTGTATCAACGACTGCAATAGGAGTCAGGGCTGCTCCTAAGCTGAGATACACCGAACATCTAGATAGTTGACAATGGCTGTCAACGACTCTCCTATCTCAAATGCAATGAATATCAATCTGTAAACAAAGCATGCTCATATTCATATCTGAATATCACAACGATCTTATTTGCTTGAATACAAGTCTATAATCAAAGCATAATCATGTTATAAGATTTGAATATAATTCTATAAACAATTCATAAACACGTTACCATATATACAATAATACTAGTATGTGATTTTGGTTGGGAAACTCAAATAATATCTTATTTGAGTCTTGTCTTCCCAAACAAACATGGCTTATAACTTTCGTCGCACAATTGCTGTCGCTGTCACCAATACGAATCTGAAATGGAAATGTTGATACACAATCTATCAATCTCTAACTCAACCAAGATATTTATACAATCTATACTTGATCTTGGTACAATTTGACGGCATAACGACGTAAATTCCTGATACCGGTCAATCCAACTTTCAACATATATCACCAATTCATCAATCTAAACTCATCATTAGAAGCACATGATATTAATCAAAATCTGAATATCTTACTTCTAAAAATGCTAGAAAATAGCAACAATAGCATATGACATCCGTTCTTTGATCCGTTTGCGAATATATCATGTTCAATACATCAAGAACACAATATAACTATCATATTACAATTTCCCCAACATCTCAATCTCAAATCATATAGAAACTGAGTAAAACTTACATCACCTTGTAGCTAATACGGAGGGGAGTTCAAAACCGAAGTCGGATTTAAATTTGGATGCTTAATTCTTTCACAATCACAATTGCAGAGTCTAGGAAAAGAAAGCTTCCTTCTTCTGAAATCTCCGTTGAATCTTGCTGGAATGAGAAGAATTCATGTAACTTTATATATATATCTTGCATGGTTCGAACACATGGCTAATACTTTTCACTACACGTCTCGCGCATGCGCGGTCACTACTCGCGCATATGCGCGAGACCTGCTGTCTCGGCAATGCAGAATTTATCACCTCGCGCATATGCGCCACTTTTCTCGCGCATATGCGCCATTGCTACTGGAGGTGTCGCGCATATGCGCCGCGTCTTTCCGCGCATATGCGCCGATGCTACTGTAGGTGTCGCGCATATGCGCCACTTCTTTCCGCGCATATGCGCCACTGCTACTGTAGAAATATTTCATTTCTTGTGCCAACCGCGGGTACGGGACTTCCCAGACCGCGGATGCGGTCCTGCTTGGCCCATAAATTTCAGATTTCTTTCTATCAATGATAATTCTTGGGCATTACAAGTCGAGCCCAGCATTGGCAGATCTGCCAGTGGTTTGCGAGTTTGCAGATGTTTTTCCAGATGAGATTCCGGGATTGCCTCCAGTCCGAGAGGTAGATTTTAGCATAGATCTTGTGCCAGGCAGTGTTCCTATCTCGAGAGCTCCGTATAGGATGCGCATATCGAACTGAAATAATTGAAAGCACAGTTGGAAGATCTTCTGTCCAAGGGATATATCAGACCCAGTGTATCTCCTTGGGGTGCTCCGGTGCTCTTTGTTAGAAAGAAAGATGGTTCGATGCGACTATGTATTGATTATAGGCAGTTGAACAAGGCAACAGTGAAGAACAAGTATCCTTAGCCTTGCATCGACGATTTGTTTGATCAGTTACAGGGGTCTTCTGTTTACTCGAAGATCGATTTGAGGTCAGGGTATCATCAGCTCAGAGTTATAGACGTTGATATCCCGAAGACTGCATTCCGAACCAGGTATGGGCACTACGAGTTTATTGTTATGCCTTTCGGTTTGACGAATGCACCAGCGGTATTTATGAGTTTGATGAACCGCATCTTTCAGAGATATTTAGATGAGTTTGTAATTGTGTTCATTGATGATATTTTGGTATATTCGAAGAGTCTGACTGAGCATGCAGATCATCTGAGGATTGTATTGCAGACTTTGAGAAAAGAGCAGTTATACGCCAAATTGTCCAAGTGCGAATTCTGGCTGAAACAGGTTGTCTTTTTGGGGCACATTATATCTGGAGATGGTATTGGGGTAGATCCGAGTAAAGTTGAGGCTGTGATCAGTTGGCCGAGACCGACTTCCGTGCCTGAGATACGCAGTTTCATGGGTCTAGCAGGGTATTACCGCCATTTTATCAGAGATTTCTCCAGTATAGCGAAATCGATTACCAGTTGACACAGAAGAATTCACCGTTTGTGTGGTCTGAAGATTGTGAAGCCAGTTTTGTAGAGTTGAAGAAAAGGCTGACTAGTGCGCCTGTCTTGATGATTCCTTCAGGTACAGGTGAGTTTGTTGTATATTGTGACGCATCTCACAGAGGGTTCGGATGTGTTCTTATGCAGCGAGGGCACGTGATAGCGTAAGCCTCTAGACAGCTGCAGCCACACGAGACCCGTTACCCGATTCATGATCTTGAATTGACGGCGATTGTCTTTGCACTCAAGATCTGGCGCCATTATCTGTATGGCGAAAAATTTGAGATCTATTCCGATCATAAGAGCCTGAAGTACCTCTTTTCTCAGTCAGAGTTGAATATGAGGCATCGAAGATGGCTTGATCTGCTGAAAGATTTTGATTGCGAGATCAAATACTATCCAGGGAAGTCGAATGCAGCGGCATATGCCTTGAGTCAAAAGGTATGTACTCTTTCCTTGTCGACGATAGGTGTATCGAATTTAGTAGAGGATTGTTGCTTGTCTGGGTTGAAATTTGATACAGAGAGTAGACCGTTGCGACTTGCTGCGATTCAGATTGAGCCAGATCTGATTTTGAGGGTCAAAGAAGCGCAGAGAATTGATCCGAGCGTTCAGAGATCGATTGATATGGTCAGAGCTGGTCATATATCAGAGTATCAGGTTAGAGATTTTGTTCTGTATGTGAATAACCGTCTAGTAGTGCCAGATGTTCCCGATTTAAGACGACAGATTATGGCAGAGACACACTGTAGTCGGTTCATCATTCATCCTGGTGGCAGGAAGATGTACAATGATCTGAAGACACAATTCTGGTGGAAGCAGATGAAGACAGACATTTCAGAATTTGTGTCTAAGTGCCTGAATTGCCAGTAGGTGAAGGCAGAAAGAAAGAAGCCCGGAGGTTTACTTCAGAGTTTGTCTATTCCTGAATGGAAATGGGATCACATTTTCATGGATTTCGTGACGAAGTTACCTCGATCTTCGCGGGGCTGTGAAGCGATTTGGGTTGTGATAGACAGACTGACCAAATCAGCGTGCTTTATTCCGTACAGAATGACCTATCGACATGATTAGATGGCAGAGTTGTATGTCAGAGAGGTCATCAGATTGCACGGTGTGCCGAAGTCGATTGTATCAGATCGTGATCCACGATTCACTTCTCACTTCTGGCACAGTTTGCAGCAGGCTTTGGGTACGACTTTACACCTGAGCACTGCTTATCATCCTCAGACAGACGGACAGTTAGAGCGGACTATCCAGACTTTAGAGGACATGTTGAGAGCTGTAGTACTAGACTTTAGTACTAATTGGCAAGATTCATTGCCGTTGTGTGAGTTTTCATACAACAACAGCTATCAGACTAGCATTGAGATGGCACCGTTCGAAGCTTTATACGGAAAGAAGTGCAGATCTCCGTTGTACTAGGATGATATCTCTGAGGTACCAGAGTTGGGGCCTGATATGATTCGTGAGATGACCGAGAAAGTGAAGATCATTCAGAAGCGAATGAAAACGGCACAGGATAGGCAAGCGAAATACGCCAATGTCAGACGCAGACCGTTGGTATTTGAGCAGGGAGACAGAGTATTTTTGAAGATTTCACCGTTCAGAGACGTTGTCAGATTTGGCAAGAAAGGGAAGTTGTCTCCTAGATACGTCGGTCCGTATGAGATCCTTGAGAAGATTGGCGATCGAGCTTACAGACTTGCTCTTCCTCCTTCATTATCTGGTATTCATGATGTTTTTCATGTATCGATGTTGCGCAGATATATGCCAGATGATTCTCATGTCATTCAGCCTTACGAAGCCGAGTTTGATCAGACTCTGAGCTATGTTGAAAGACCGATACAGATTCTTGATCGGAAAGAGAAACAGCTTAGAACCAAGACCATTCCGCTTGTGAAGGTTCTGTGGAGTCGTCATGGCATCGAGGAAGCAACTTGGGAGACAGAGTCTAATATGAGACAGAAACATCCCGAGCTATTCATATGATGTGAGTCCCTATTTCAATTTTAGTTATACTGCTTTTGTATATACTTGCATAATTAATTGTTTACGAGTTCGAGGACGAACTCCTATCTAAGAGGGGAAGAAATGTAAGGCTCGAGAATTATTAGTCCTCATTGACGAATACTCGGAAGATAGGGGAGTGCATGATATAAAAGATATTATTTTTGCAATGTAAGGCCGAAGCCAGACTGCACCCGCGTTCAGGAGTGGACCGCACCCGCGGTGCATAGACATAAAATTGTCAAATTTTATTCGAAGCAAGACCGCACCCACGGTAAGAACAAGACCGCACCCGCGGTCGACGAGTTTCAGAAAATAAAAAGTGGGTCGAGCTTGAGCGCACCCGCGGTGCATAGGTAGTGCACCCGCGGTGCTGCATGCGAGAATGCCACCTTTATTTCTTGTCTTGACACTTGGCATGGTATATATATATACTTTGAAATGACACTTCATTCTTCAAATTTCCATCAGCAGAACCGAGAGCTTCCATGGAATAGCTTCAAGTTCTTCATCCTTGAGAAATTATATTGTGCAAGATTTAGAGATCCGATTTTAATTTCGAGCCCGGATTTGTGATCCTTGCAACAAGAGCTAGCTAAGGATGTAAGTATTGTTCATTTCCAGCCTGTTTCGAAATTCATATGTTGGAGAAGTTATGATTTTGTTAGAGATATGTGTTCTTGGTATATTGAGTATCGTAGAAATGTAATTGGATTGAATTTCGGATACCGTATAGATATTCTCGAATTTTCAGCATGTGATGGACCGAAAATATACAGATTTCAGAATATATGTTGATGTTTTAATGATAGTATGAGTTTCTTGTGATTGAGGATGATATTATAGAGTTATCGGTATCGAAGACTTCCGCCGTTATGCCGTCGAATTGTATTGAAACCGATTTCAGCTTGTATATTGAGTTGCTTGAGATGTATATTGATGAAGTGCACATTGATTATGCCATTTAAGATTTGTATTGGCTATTGTGAACTCAAGACTCCGGCTACGACACAGATTGTTCGACAAGAAAGGTATAATTCATGTGGTCACGGGATTGCACAACTCGATTCAGATTTGATACGAGTTTCCCTAAATCACATACTAGAATGTTATTACATTTGATTATGTAATGTCTTGTTTATTGATTTATATTCAACTCCTGAGATAGGAGATATTGGCAGATCGGCCAAAACTAGACGTTTCGGTGTATCGATGCATTGTAGTAGATTTTCTCTATGTGTAGACCCTCGATACAGAGTTGACCGAAGTCTAGGAATAAGACGTACCGTCACCCCGAGTGGTTGGGTAGGTGATAGACCGTCTTATTCACACCGGGATCCCTAGATTAGAAATGAATCGAGTCAAGAACTAAATGTTGAATACATATTTGTATTCCTTTACATGTTTAGATTTTAATTCATGATAATTGATCTGTGCTATGCTTTCATACTTGATTTAGTTACATTGCATGCATCCATGTTTTATACTGGGATTTGTTCTCACCGGAATTATCCGGCTGTTGTCGTGTCTGTATGTGTGCATGGCAACAGGTGGGTCAGGATCTGGGTCTCGAGCTAGATGAGAGATTGATGATAGCGTGGAGATCTCGGGCGTTGAAGATTATTAGTGTTGTCCTACTAGACTTGTACAACTTATGTTTGTAGTTGGTATTTGAATACTAGTGAATGTTTGTACTAAACAGATTTGTATGTACATTATGTTGTTTAATTATTATAGAGACAGATTATTTTTTAATTATACATTTGAATTAATGTTGAAAGCAAAATTTTGACCCGCATTTTCGAGCAAAGATCCAATAAATCCCAAAGGAATTGAGTTAGAGCCCGGGTCCCCACATCTAGTCTCAATATCTAAGACTCGACTCTTCTCTCATTCTAATCTAGGGATCCCAGTGAATAGGAATGTAACAAATCTCCCACCTATCTCTTACATTCGGGGTGGTTGAAATTGATACGTTCCTATTTACGGACTTGGCCCTCGCTGTATCGAATATCTATGATAAGAGCGACTCTACTCATAATCACATCGATACGACCAAATGTCCGGTGTCTTGGAGTATCTACCAAGACTACGCTTAGTCTGACAATGTGCAATGGGTCAGTGACGTCTCTGTCATAGTATGGCCCCTCTGTCAGTGACTCTTACTCACTAGCTCTCTGCTTTCTACTTTCTATCTTAGTAGAATAAACATAATCATTAAAACATAAAGGTATAAAAACAATACCATACAAGTATGTGGTTTAGAGAAACTCGAGTAGAATCTAACTCAAGTCGATCTCCCAATAAACATTCATTTATACCTTTCTCTTCGTGATCTGAGGAAGACGAAGTCTCGTATCCCAATCTGTCCATATCCAAATCTGATACTGACAATCATATAAATACCATATCAGTGTATAACTCAATTCGAGACCTGTTCTGATCAATACTCCAATCGGTAGACAATCTGATCAATGTCAACGATATAACATGGAATCTCAATCAATATCAAGTATGATCAATCTAATTCAACTCAAGAGATGCTGAAATTCATAACACAGAAATACGGTATAATTTCTTCGATCTGATCTCACAAATATACTGAATAACCTATCCAGAACACATAAGAATAATCTTCTCTCTATTCTTGAATCAAGAACAATACATATCTAGGGTTCAATCTCAATAAATATATTTCGAAATTCATAACAATTGTATACAGTCTATTCGTCAATCTGACTTCGATTATACAATACCTACGGTAGTAGAAACACCATATCTGAATTATATTCAGTTCTAACAATATCATATTTCCAAAATATCTCAAAACGTAATAAAACTTACGTCCTTATGTAGCTCGTAGCAAGAGGAATACAATACTGCGTTCGGATTTAAATTCTGATACACGGATTCCTCAAAATCGTACTTTATAACAATTGGGAAACTTTTAAGGAAAAAGGAAGAGGAACTCACGATTTCATCTGCTGAAATCTTGAGAATCACACCTATATATATATATATATATATATATATATATATATATATATATATATATATCTCAATTGCATGTGGAACAAGTGGCTAAAACTTCATACTGCACGTTGCGTGACCGCGGGTGCGCTCCTCTCCAGACCGCGGGTGCGGTCTGCTCTCGGCAGCCCTTTTTATTTTCCACAATTCAATGACCGCGGGTGCGCTCTGATTATTACCGCGGGTACGCTCTGTCTACTGTAGCCACACCGCGGGTGCGGTCTGTCTGGCACCGCGGGTGCGGTGTTGGTACTGTAAAAATACTCCACCTTACTGCCACTCCACCGCGGGTGCGGTCTCTTCCTCACCGCGTGTGCGGTCCATCACTTTTCAAAATTCTAATTTTCTGTCCATGCATGTAAGGCCCGAGAATTACAGAATTGATAACCAAGATTATCGATCGTCATTAACATGAGACTTGGAAGATATGAAAATGCATGACATGCAATGAGGGAAGAAAAGACATGAGAAAATAGGGTGTACAAGACCGCACCTGCGCCCAGCACAGGAGTGCACCCGCGGTCACGCAATTGTGGATTTTTGCAAGAAAGGTCGAAGCATCACCGCACCCGCGGTGCCAGACAAGACCGCTCCCGCGGTGCATGCACAGAAAGTTGGGCATTTTGCCCGTAGCCACACCGCACCCGCGGTGCAAGATAGACCGCACCCGCGGTGGCCATCCCGTAGCACCACCGCACCCGCGGTACAAGTAACACCGCACCCGCGGTCTAAGCTCTCGGAAAAATGTAAGGATAGACATTGCATGAGCGCACCCGCGGTACAATGCACGACCGCACCCGCGGTCTAACGTGTAGTGTGAAGAATGAAGACACGTTTTTCATGTCATGCAAGGTATATATATGTATTACACGTCTCCTTCTTCAGAGATTCAGAAAGAGAGGCGAAGCTTTTGGGGACAAAATCCTTACGCCTTTTAGATTTGTGATTTTGAAATATCCGTCTATCAGAATTCGAATCCGAACGCAGTATCGTGTTTCTCTCGACTCGAGCTACACAAGGACGTAATTTTCATTACGTTTTGCAGTGTTTGGACATTATGATGTTGTCAGAATTGAATATGATTCAGATATGATGTTTCTGCTACCGTAGATATTATAGAATTGAAATCAGATTAAAGAACAGACCTTTTCTGTAATTGTTATGATTTGTGAAAGATATTGCCTGAGATTCTATATCAGAATTGTGTTAGTATTCAAAGTACGAATTGTAGTGACACAGATTATGAGTTCCAATATTATATTTATGTGATGTTCAGATCGACGGGGCTATTCAGATTGTATTGTTATGCCGTCAAAACATCAGCTGATTTAGATTGATCAGATTTAATATTGATTTAGATTGATTAGATTCAGTATTGATTTAGATTGATCAGACATGATATTGATTGAGATTCATAGTTATACTGGTGACATTGATCAGATTATGTACTGCTTTGAGTATTGATCAGAACAGATTGGGTATTGAGTATTTATTGATACGTTGTATTCGATATTGTCATTTCAGATTTGATATGGACAGAGTGGAATACAGGTCATCGTCTTCGTCAGACAAAGACGACAAAGGTATGATTCATGTGATATACGGGAAGACATAACTCAAATAAGATCCTATTTGAGTTTCTCAACAAAATCACATACTAGAGTATTGTTATATTCTGATATGAATATGATTTGTTTATGTGCTGATATGTTACTGCTTTGTTTATAGATTTATATGCATTGCATTTGAGATAGGAAAGTTTGACAGACACAGTCAGACTTCTAGACGTTCGGTGTATCGTTACATAGGAGCAGACACTGTCCTATTGTAGATTATTCGATACAGATATGACCGAAGTCTAGGAATAAGACGTACGTCACCCCGATTGGGAGGGTAGGTGACAGACAGTGACGTCTTATTCACCCGGGATCCCTAGAGTTATAGTTGAGTCGAGTCTAGACATGATTTGACTAGAACTGCATGCGTTTATGGATGTGGTTTCATAGACTATGAAACCCGTTGTTATTGCTTTCAGTCATGATAGCATGTTTTTATTATTTGATTCGAGTTGCATGCTTATTTGATTTGATTTCATAGATTATGAAACCTATGACATTCATGATAGAGTAATTCATGATTTATCTTGTGTATATGCATGTTTACAATGTTTTATACTGGGATTTATTCTCACCGGAGTTATCCGGCTGTTGTCTTGTTTTGTATGTGTGCATGACAACAGGTGGGACAAGATCGGGGTCAGAAGATGAGGAGAGAAGATGAGTTTAGCGTGGTGATTCCGGACTTGGATATAGATAGGTTTTATTACTAGAACTTTAGTAGTTGAACCTTAGATTAATTGAAAGACTGTTGTACATTATTGTACTTTTATACAGATATGTATATTATTTAGATGCCATTACCTTCCGCACTTATATTTTAAAAGAAAAATTTTTAGACCCTGTTTTATCTTAATTGATAATTAAATCCCAAAAGAAGAATAAGAAAAAGATCAGCGTCCGGGTCCCCACAATGCAACATCTCATAATCTTGTCTTATCAATTCTAAAATTCTTGGGCATTACATTTCTCCCCCTCTTAGATCTGAGTTCGTCCTCGAACTCATAAGTAATCAATTCAGATATACTAGAAGAAATGTATAATAGAGTTTAAATCAAAACTCAAATATTTGATTCCAGTCTTGAATAAGAATTCCCTAAGTATAATATCATAATACTTCTCCAAATCCTTCGGACAGAATCAATCTCGCATTACTGGTTATACAACATCCGTATATGCCGATCTACGGCTCATAGCAAATCATTACCATCAGATGTTATCAAATATGTTTATCCCCTTCAAGGATATATGAAATCTTTAGCCTCACATACCAATAGTCATCGTCCGACTTTGGCATATTAAGTCTATTTGATCTAAGCTATCTTCACTCTCTTCTGAATTTAGCTACATTTTCTTTGTCATATCTCTGACCGTATCAGACCCTATCTCAGGTATCTCTAAGATATTACTCTTATACAACGGAAATCTGCAGTACTCACTGTACAATATATCATCTGTAACTATCTCACTATCCATCTGATAATCTGAATACAATTATCGTACAATAATTCACACAGCGACAATATATCATATCAACTAGTGCTAGCATCCAGCACTGCAATTCCTGGATATCCTCCAGTATCAGGCTAGTTCACTCCAACTATCCGTCGATCTACAGAAGATAGGTGAAAAATCATGCTATACATTCTGCCAAAAGTTCAAAATCAATCGAGAATCACAATCTGATATGCTCTACTTCTACATTCTGGTCAATCTGACCATTTCTCTGACATCGATCTTTGTCATCTGGTCATGTTTGTACTTCATCTTGTACAAACTAATAGATATAGATTGAACAATCTGTCATTCACAATCATATCATATCACAATCTGGAAAGTATTATAATGGTCTTATTACGAAATTCATCGAATTATACTCCCCATATCTAGTCAGAAATATACAAATTCTGTAATAAATCTTCTGATCTCATCTTTCTATCTTCTTTTACTGGCGATTCAGACATTTCAGTACAAATTCTGCCAACATTTCAGCATAATTTCTGCCATAACTGATTTAAGCTGTCTATATCACAGCTATCTGTTCGAATATCATACATTCACAGTTACCAATTGAAAACTGAATTCACTACTGTGCGTTTCTGACACTATCCGTCATTTCAAGTTCGAACCATTTGATATAAACAAATCAGTTAATAATATAAATGAAAGAAAAATACCTACCTGGTATTCGGTTCTGACTATCGATATCAATTTCTGCTGTACAATTCTGAAACATTTGACATCACCAGATACTCATTTTCATACAGTACAAATCACATATCTGTCCCTCTGATCGATACTCTGCTCTGATTATCGAATTTAAGTTCTGAACATTCTGGTTAAATCTCTGAACTGCTATAATCTTTCGAATTCATTTCTGATTCGATTTGAAATGTATATACTCTCAACGGTTCTGACTATCCATATCAATTTCTGCTGTACAATTCTGAAACATTTGACATCACCAGATACTCATTTTCATACAGTACAAATCACATATCTGTCCCTCTGATCGATACTCTGCTCTGATTATCGAATTTAAGTTCTGAACATTCTGGTTAAATCTCTGAACTGCTATAATCTTTAGAATTCATTTCTGATTCGATTTGAAATGTATATACTCTCAACGGTTCACTATATTCTGTACCAAACACGGATTCAGAACAATAGCAATATCAAATCAGATTTGAAATAGTGCTAATCTATACTGATCTAGTAAACTCATAAAACAACAATTTCTGGCAATACTGTCAATTCTGATTAATCAATCATATCTTCATGTCGCTCAGATCAACTGCTATATATCATCTGCAAATATAATATGCCCCCAAACAATACAATCTGTATGTACGAATCTAGAAGCAAACAACTCTCAAGCAGTTCAAAGCACAATCAAATCAGATAATCTGCCAACTCAGACAAAAATAAATTTCTGACATTTCTGATATTTCTGATCTTTCTGACATCGGTATCATTCTCAGCCACTGATCACAATCTGAACTGTGTCAAAATCAATTGGTATACTAATTTCAGATATCACATACTCTGAATACAATCTGTTTCAATCGGATTCATATCTGAACAATCTCTGTATACAATCATCACAGTTCTCAGAATATTCAATAAAATCTTCAGATGTTCGATTCAATCAATCAGATGCTGCAAATATATCAAAATCTCATAGATACAACGAGCATGAAAGCATCAGAATATCTCTGAACAAACTGAAACATGCCAAAGAGAAACACTAAATCGGATGTAACTCCTGGTCGACACTCTTCTACTGATCTTTCAATTCTTTCAATTCGCTCAGTATCATTCTGTACATTCAATATCACTCTGTACTGAATTCAACTCGCACATCATTGGCGAATCTTCCAATGCTAGGCTCGATCTCAGTATGTCTACTGAGTACATATCTGCTCCTTTCTCTATTAATCGAGTCCCTAGACAACACATATATCAAAGGAATTCTGAATCTAGAATCCTTACTGTGTAATCTCTACTCATCAGTCATCTCTGGTCTGAATCTTATACTTTCCTGAAAAGAATCTATAATAGTTCTGTACTTGTTTAGCATATTAATATCAATAATGCAATCAAATCAAAAACACAAGTACATCATAATCTAACTCAATCTCGTTCTCATCTTACTGTAGTATACAATATTCTACAAAAATATCCGATATCAACATTTCCCCCAAAGGTAAGGAAATTAATACTACAGCAAAAACAGACCAAACAGATACAACCTACCTCAATGCAACTCAGTCAAAGATAATCGTAGGGAATGCATTAGTATATATCAATACATATGCAGTCTAATCATAAAAGAACAGTACCTGCTACTGTATCATCAAGTGCCTCTTGGGTCTGTTCCTCGGTCACTACCACCAGATAGTCCTGATCCCTGAGATCTTCGGGAATATCGCTGTGGACAAACTCTCGCAAAGTGTCCCCGCTGTTTGCAGATATTGCAATTACCAAGTACTCCTTGGAAATGCTCTGTAGGATGTCTTCCTCCACAAGTCCGGCAATATGCCCCAGTATAGCTCGGACTGGAATCACTGGAGCTAGACGAGCCACTTCCTAACTTCTTGAACTGTTTCTTTTGAATGTTCAATGGTTCTTTCTTTTTACCACTGCTGCTACCAATCTCAACTCTAGGATGCAGTTGCTGTGGATTTGGTGCTGGAAGATCATACGATGCTCCATGTTGTCCCATCAGAACTGTTTCTTCTCTTTTGGCCCTATTCAATGTATCAGCAAAACTAATCGATCGTTTCACATTCACCAATGTACGTATCTCTGGATTCAATCCCTGAATGAACTGACTAGATATAGCATCATCATTTCTAGCCACAAGAGGGGCAAAACGTAGCAAGGTGAAGAACTGTGCCAAGTACTCATCAATACTCATCTGACCCTGTCTCAGGTTTGCAAACTCTTCACTTCTGTCCTCTCTATACGATACGGGGAAAAATCTTTGATAGAATTCAACCTTGAAAATTTTCCACGTAATCACTTAACGACTCTGTTCTAAGGCTCCTTTGGTTAGTAACCACCATCTTCTTGCAACTGGTTCTCAATCAACTTGATTCTAAAATCATCTGTGAAATCAAGAAATTCAAATAACATCTCTGTGTCCTCAAGCCAATTCTCACAATCTACTGACGTCTCAGTACCCTTCAGAATCGGCGGTTGAAACGACTGAAACCTTTTCAACTGTGTTTCCATCTGAGTTTCAGACATATCTGTTTGTTCAATTGAAGTACTACCTCTTTCCGGAATTCTTCGGGGAGGTATATCTGATTACCAAAAGCATTAGTAACCCAATACAACAAATCTGTTCTAATCTTTCTCTGATCATCTTACTGCTGATCAAGAATCAAATCTGATTCATACTCAATAATACATAATACCAATTCAACTCAGATAATCAGGTAAACATGTATTTCAAAGCAGTAGAACATAGTCTCATGCTAGCACACATGTAATGCAACACGATAATAAATCACATGCTAGCAATCACATGAAAGGAAAGAAAACTCATCTACCCCGCTCATTCTCTTCTACCTCAATCTAACTCACTCTAAAGGATCTATCGCTCTGATACCACTGTTGTGGGGACCCGGACGCTAATCATCTTCTTAATCATCTGTGGGATTTAATTTCAATTAAGATAAACAGGGTTTAAAAATTTTTATTCTTAAAGTACAAGTGCGGAAGGTAATGGCATCAATCTAATATACATCTCAATATTAAAGTACAATAATGTACAATACTCACTCCAACTAATCTAAGGTTTAACTACCAAATTTCAAGTATTAAACCAAGTCTACAATAAGTCCGGAATCACCACTCTAAACTCGTCTTCTCTCGTCATCTTCTTGACCCCGATCTTGTCCCACCTGTTGTCATGCACACATACAAACAAGACAACAGCCGGATAACTCCGGTGAGAATAAATCCCAGTATAAACAATGTATACATGCAATTAACTGAATTAACATAAAAGCATGAATTATATATTTGCACATGTATCTAAAATCAAACAACATGTATCAATATTAATCTGTAAATAAAACATGAATCGTAATCTACGAAACATAGATCAATACAGGTCTGTAAATCAAATCTAGTCTCAATATCTAAGACTCGACTCTTCTCTCATTCTAATCTAGGGATCCCAGTGAATAGGAATGTAACAAATCTCCCACCTATCTCTTACATTCGGGGTGGTTGAAATTGATACGTTCCTATTTACGGACTTGGCCCTCGCTGTATCGAATATCTATGATAAGAGCGACTCTACTCATAATCACATCGATACGACCAAACGTCCGGTGTCTTGGAGTATCTACCAAGACTATGCCTAGTCTGACAATGTGCAATGGGTCAGTGACGTCTCTGTCATAGTCTGGCCCCTCTGTCAGTGACTCTTACTCAATAGCTCTCTGCTTTCTACTTTCTATCTCAGTAGAATAAACATAATCATTAAAATATAAAGATATAAAAACAATACCATACAAGTATGTGGTTTAGGGAAACTCGAGTAGAATCTAACTCAAGTCGATCTCCCAATAAACATCCATTTATACCTTTCTCTTCGTGATCTGAGGAAGACGAAGTCTCGTAGCCCAATCTGTCCATATCCAAATCTGATACTGACAATCATATAAATACCATATCAGTATATAACTCAATTCGAGACCTGTTCTGATCAATAATCCAATCGGTATACAACCTGATCAATGTCAACGATATAACAAGGAATCTCAATCAATATCAAGTATGATCAATCTAATTCAACTCAAGAGATGCTGAAATTCATAACACAGAAATACGGTATAATTTCTTAGATCTGATTTCACAAATATACTGAATAATCTATCCAGAACACATAAGAATAATCATCTCTCTATTCTTGAATCAAGAACAATACAAATCTAGGGTTCAATCTCAATAAATATCTTTAGAAATTCATAAAAATTGTATAAACAGTCTATTCGTCAATCTGACTTCGATTATACAATACCTACGGTAGTAGAAACACCATATCTGAATCATATTCAGTTCTAACATCATATTTCCAAAATATCTCAAAACGTAATAAAACTTACGTCCTTATGTAGCCCGTGGTAAAAGGAATACAATACTGCGTTCGGATTTAAATTCTGATACACGGATTCCTCAAAATCGCACTTTATAACAATTGGGAAACTTTTAAGGAAAAAAGAAGAGGAACTCACGATTTCATCTGCTGAAATCGTGAGAATCACACCTATATATATATCTCAATTGCATGTCGAACAAGTGGCTAAAACTTCATACTGCACGTTGCATCGCGGGTGCGCTCCTCTCCAGACCGCGGGTGCGGTCTGCTCTCGGCAGCCCTTTTTATTTTCCACAATTCAATGACCGCGGGTGCGCTCTGACTATTACCGCGGGTGCGCTCTGTCTACTGTAGCCACACCGCGGGTGCGCTCTGTCTGGCACCGCGGGTGCGGTGTTGCTACTGTAAAAATACTCCACCTTACTGCCACTCCACCGCGGGTGCGGTCTCTTCCTCACCGCAGGTGCGGTCCATCACTTTTCAAAATTCTAATTTTCTGTCCATGCAACATCTCATAATCTTGTCTTATCAATTCTAAAATTCTTGGGCATTACAAAACATTTCTTTCATCTTCTTTGTACGGCATTGATAAGTCATCCGTCGATGGTATACATGTACATTTCAGTTAAAATCAGTCACTGTACATGTTAAATGTTGATCAACTTCCGTTATGTGGGTTTACAAGTGCTAGAAGAACCACCACTACCATATAACTATCAAGCCATAAAAAGAACCATTGAATCATTGTATCAAACATGTGGTGTATATGAATTAGAACTAGTTCCTTACTTAGCAATTGACATCAAAATTCCTTTCCTTTTCTTACAATCAATGAACCATTACATAAAAAGTATATAATCAATGGATTAAAGGAGCTAGGAACAATAACAACATCATTCATCATACATATAGGCCATGAGATGCATTCAAGGAAAAATCCCACTTACAACCAATAGAACTTTTTGTGATAGCTTCTTGGTAGTTGATCCTACAACATAAGATCAAGATTATACCATTAACTTCACATTTTCAACCTATAAACTATCATTCAAGCCTAAACCACCATTCCCTTCACTTCAACCAAATACCCAAAAGATAAATTCCCTTACCTTGATTACTTGCTCTTGAGGATATGAAGATCACACCTCCAACTTGAAGATTCAAACCTTGGAGAGGAAGGAATTGAGAGAAGAAATGAAGAACCCTAGCTCCCTAAGTCGATGGTTGCAAGAGGGAAGAGAGAAATGATTAACTTATTGGCTTAGAAACTCATAAAAATATGTTTTCTACGCCAAATACAAGGACCCCGTGCCCCCTCCGTGTAAAGGTCCGTGTACACTCGGGAAATCACTCATTTTTCATGGCAATACCCGGACCCCGTGTAGGGGTCCGTGTACCGACTTCCAGGGGCCAAAACTGCAATTTTTCTTGCGAATTAGCCAAAGTGGTAAACCTAAAAGTTGTAGCCCTATGTCTTTTCTTGAAGCTCCCCAAATTTCAGGTCATTTGGAGGTCTGAGTAAAAGGTTATGCCCATTCTCCCAACATGTGTCAATACAGAAACAGTGAAACACACGACACACTTCGGGCCACTTTTGGCTCGTCTTCCCTAATGAGTTAAACAAAACTCAAAATAATAAAGTTATAGCCTTATATCTTATCTTTCTAATGCAATTGGCCTCATATCATTTGGATCAATATCCCATTCATTATGCTAAAAACCGTAACAAATGCCAAAATTTTCATATCGTTTCTACACCTTAATTACCTATTTGGCTCAAACCATCCAAACCATCAATACAACTCCCAACATTATACTTTCACAACAATAACAACTCCACAAATACACAACAGTCAACTTAACCATATCAAAACTACACAATAAATAACCATGAATACAATGCAATAACCATACTGATGCTATAACATGAAATACCAACCTTCCATCAACTATACTCATAAACCATAACAATAACTATGATCAATAATAACTTAACCATATATCCATAACACCAAACCATAGAATAACATCATTGACAATAGAAAGATTAAAGGTTGGGATATTACAATAAGCTATAATTAAGTATCACAAAAATAAGGTTTCTCCCCTTCTTAGACCTAGTCAACGCCAAAATAATACTCACACACGTGTACGACCATAGTTCACTAGGAATAAGATATAAATGATGCACGACATATGAATACACTCGACATGTCATTCTCCCGTATGCAACGCATGTATCACAATCACACTCCACATGTCGTTTCATATGCAACCAACACATATATAATCACGCATTTTATCAGCAATTAAACCACCACAATATGCCTCATTAGCAATTAACTCATGCAACGAAAATTGAATGAAGAATTTATATTCTCTTTAAAATTGTAGTCATTATGCACATAAAAATTCTTATATTCATCATTCTCTTTCCAATGCCATCATCAAACAAATATGAATCATGCAAATAGGACACACTAGATGTACTATCCATGTAAACATGTAACACATCACACAGATTTGAGCATAATTCTTCAAACTTTTGAAAAATCACAATCACTAATATTTAAATTTGAAGCATGTGGTTCCTTACTAATATCAAACCCATAAAATCTGGAAATAAAAGTTAAATCCAAATCACATCTCTTATACCTCACAAGTGCAAATTTCTCATCAAACCCATGAAAACTAAAACTCACATAATTAATTAATAGGGGGAAATAGCTCATACCTTGATGTGAATCTTTGTACGAACGAATAGCAAACACGATTAAAACAAATCGCGCCCTCAATTCAATAACGAACAAGAATCGTTGTTGTCCCGATCTTTTGAATCAAGTGTGTGTGTTGTGATTTTCACCTCTAAACTATGAAAAGTCTAGCAACAAATAATCACGAGATAAACAATCGAAATTATAACGAACCTTCGAAGAACAAGTCGACGACAATCCGCACAAGCACGATCGACAAACGCCACAAAGTTAAAAAACTTTGATAAGTTTGATTTTTGAATAACAAAGCAAAAGCTTTAATTGTTTGAGAGAAAACTCAAGAAAAATGATAAAATATCAATAATAATCTGAAAAGTGCCCCAAAATTTCGTGCAGATATGTCTACATATTAGACAAAGATTGCAAATCTAGTTATGAAAATAATCAAAACTCTTAACTAGGAAACTAAGATTTTTCCGGAACTGGTTCGTGCTCGGGCGGTAGAATATTACCGCTCGAGCGCCAAGGGCTCTGCACTATTCGCGCTCGGACGGTAGAATGTTGCCACTCAGGCGCCGGGTGTTCTGGAAATCACGTCTGGACAGTCCATCTGGCGCTCGGGCGGTAGTTTTTTACCGCTCGGGCGCGAAGCCATCTGCCACTTTTCTTCGTTCATCACTTGAATGGTGTTCCTATGACTTCCGAACTCAATCCCATGCACCACAAACCCTTCAGCACTCTGTCCCTTGCTTGTAAGTCCTTCTTCATTCCTCATAAGTTCGTGCAACGCTTCCTTGAACTTCTTCAATTGTCCCCTCGTGATTGGTCGCTCCGGCAACTCCAAAGGGTCCCATGCTTTCCTTGGCGCCTAACCATCCGTGTTCGCATCATCCTCCCCTTCTTGAAAAGGATTTGTCCTCAAATCCAGCTCGTCACCTACATCAAACAACGACAAGTCACTAACATTAAAAGTAGAACTCACGTTATACTCACCTGGTAGATCGAGTTTGTAGGCATTGTCATTGATCCTTTCAAGGACTTGAAATGGTCCATCGCCCCTAGGTAATAGCTTTGAACGTCTCTTCTCGGGGAACCTTTCCTTCCACACGTGTAACCACACCCAATCTCCCTTCTCAAATATCACCTTCTTCCTTCCCTTGTTGGCTTGCTTGGCATTTTGCTCATTCTTCTTTTCAATATTGGCCTTGACATTCTCATGCAAACTCCTAACAAGATCAGCTTTCTTTTTGCCATCCATGTTTAACCTTTCACTCACAGGTAAAGACATCAGATCCAACGGAGTTAAAGGATTAAAACCATAAACAACCTCAAATGGCGAATAATTCGTAGTTGAATGCATGCAACGATTATACGCAAACTCAACAAATGGTAAACAATCTTCCCAATTCTTTAAGTTCTTATTAAAAATAGCACGCAAAAGTGTTCCTAAAGTTCTATTGACAACTTCTGTGATGCGAACACGGGTGGTCAAGCACCAAGGAAGGCATGGGATCCTTTGCAGTTGCCGAAGGGACCAATCACGAGGGGACGCCTAAAGAAGTTCAAGGAGGCCCTACAAGGAGTCATGAGCAAGCATGAAGGGGTCGTGTTGCATGGGAGCACGTTTGGAGGCCAACGGAATGTGATTCAAGCATTGTTGGAGCCTGCCGAGTCTACACGGATGTGCACACGAACCTGCACACAGGGTTCGTGTCCTTTACAGCCGAGGATGAACAATTCCAGTGCCTACACGGACCCAAGCACGGACCAGTACACGGGGTCCGTGTCCTATGATATTTGCGAAGACAGAGTCTACACGGACCCATACACGGAGGTGAGCACGAGGTCCGTGTCCCTTATTTCCAGCTGAAGTTTAGTTCCTGAGTGTACACGGACCCGGGCACGGATGGCTACACGGGGTCCGTGTCAGAGCCGGCTACGCGAGAAATTTCCTTTCTAGAGTTTTATTATTTTTGGATACTAGATTTTTGATATCTTATGTTATTTAAACATATTTTGGATGAAAAATTAGAACAATTTTCAGATTATTATTGATATTTTATCATTGTTCTTGAGTTTTATCTCAAGCCATCAAAGCTCTTGCTTTGTCAAACAAAAATCAAACTTATCAAAGTTTTTAACTTTGTGGCGTTTGTCGATCGTGCTTGTGCGGATTGTCGTCGACTTGTTCTTCGAAGGTTCGTTATAATCTCGGTTGTTTATCTCGTGAATATTTGTTGCTAGACTTTTTATAGTTTAGAGGTGAAAATCACAACACACACACTTGATTCAAAAGATCGGGACAACAACGATTCTTTGTCCGTTATTGAATTGAGGGCGCGATTTTATTTTAATCGTGTTTGCTATTCGTTCGTACAAAGATTCACATCATTTGGTATCAGAGCTTAGGTTCACTAAAATTAAAGTAAGTTATCTTGTTATTAAATGTGCAGATCTGTATTATTCCTTCTTTTGTTCTCAGATCTGTTTTGTTCTATCATTCTTCGTAATTTTTTTTCGTGAATCTGTGATTCTCGAAATTTGTTGGTGTCTTTTTTGGGATTTTCGAGTAGTACTAAGTCAAAAAAAAAAAAAAACGAGTACCAAAAATCCGAAAATCCCCCATTATTTCTTTTCCATATTTTGTTTTATTCCTTTTTGTGAGTCATACACACTTGCCTCACACAGTCAAAAAAAAAATTATTATTATTGATCTTCAAATTACTTGTCTACGCAGTCCAAGTGAGTCGATCACATTTGTTCACAAGTTTAAACTTGATTGTTTGATAAATTCAAATACAAAGCTTGAGCACCTTGAGAGGACTCTCGAACTTGAGTGACATTACTTGAGTGTGAGTGAATTTTCTTTGGAGTGACTAGTGAGTTTTTTTTGTGAGCAAAAAAAAAATTGTGAGAAAAGACGAGTGAATTTCTTTGGAGTGACCGTGAGCATTTGGGTGAGGATTATTTTGTTTCTACTAACGTTTTCTTGCAGGTACAAGTTTGATGGAGAGGGAGGTAGGAGATAGTTCGAACCCGGGGTTGTCTAAGGTTCAAATGGAGGCGTTGTTTGGGCATTTTAGTAGGATGATGTCGACCCAAATGGAGTCGTTACATGAAAGGTTGGATAAGCTTGAGGTTGGTGTTAGTGGGAGTAAGTCTAAACCTAAGGATTTGAGTAGAGAGGATGAGGAGTATGACTTGGGTGGAGATGAGGAGAGTCAAAATGAAAATTGGGGTAGGAATGGAAGAGGTAGAGGATACGGTAGGGGAAAAAGAGAAGCCGTACGGGGTAGATATGATGGGGATAGGGAAGATGGTAACATGGGTAGCATTAAGATGAAAATTCCTTCGTTCCATCGGAAATCTGACCCGGAGGCGTATTTAGAGTGGGAAAAGAGGGTAGTTGTGTTTGAATGTCACCACTACTCCGAACAAAAGAAGGTGAGGTTGGCAGTGGTGGAATTCTTAGACTATGCTCTTATTTGGTGGGATCAATTAGTGACCACTAGAAGGAGGTATAATGAGAGACCTATTGAGTCTTGGGATGAGATGAAAAGATTGATGAGAAAAAGGCTTGTGCCCAATCTCTACTATAGGGAGATGTTTATGAGGTTACAAACTTTAAGGCAAGGGATGAGGAGTGCACTCATGATTAGGGCAGATATTGAGGAGGATAGTGAGGCGACCATGGCACGTTTTCTTTTTGGTTTGAACAGGGAAATTCCAGATCAAGTGGAGCTTAGGCACTACTTGGATCTAGACGAGATGGTGCAAATGGCCATAAAAGTGGAGAAACAACTCAAAAGGCATGGAGTTGGCCGCACCAATCAAACTGGGGGTTCATCATCTTCTTGGAGATCATATGAGGTGAAGCGTGAGGAGAATAATGTAATGCCCAGAGCAATGATTGACATGTACGAATTCATAGATATGTTGTGAAGATTGTACATAACCATAAGAAATAAGAAATGATATCTATTGAGATTAGATTGACCGATATCGAGAATGTTGGATTATTTATATTTCGGTGAGACCGGAAGGACCGAACCAGGATCGGATCGTCCGATGCGTTCGGATCGTCCGTTCGGCGTTCGGAGCGTCCGAGCCAGGTGGCTGGACACATGGATGGCATGCAGAGTTCGGATCGACCAATCGTAGTTCGGATCATCCGAGACAGTTGGCTAGAGACGTGGAAGACATGCAGGATTCGGAACGTCCGAAGTGAGTTCGGAGCGTCCGAAGTGTGTCAGATCGGAGCGTCCGAAGTGGATCGGATCTTCCGATCATTGTCTATAAATAGAAGCGCGAGATTTCATTTGATTAGTAAGTGTTAAAGAAACATTTCCTAGAAAGTGTTAGACATTCTATTGCAGATTCATCTTCACGACTGTAACAGCAATTCTACGACGAAAGGTATAATACATGTTTTGTTTTGGGGAATCACGACTCAAATGAGATCACATTTGAGTTTCCCAACCAAAACCACATACGAGTTTTATTGTTTATATCTTGATATAGGTATTATTATTATAGATTTGTTTATAGATCTTGTATGCAAATCTCGCTATGCTTTGTTTACAGATCATGTTACATTGCATTAGATGTTTATTAGAACTTGTATTCAATTCTTATTATGCTTTGTTTACAGATCATGTTACATTGCATTAGATGATTATGCTTGTTTACAGATTTTGTATTCATGCATTAAGATAGGACAGTCTGGAGATCAGGCAGACTTCTAGATGTTCGGTTCTATCCCAGCTTAGGGGAAGATCACCGCCCCTTTGTAGACGTGGATACAGATCAGGCCGAAGTCTAGGAATAAGACGTACCGTCACCCCGATTGGGAGGGTAGGTGATAGATCGTCTTATTCACACCGGGATCCCTAGAGTTTTAGTCGAGTCGCATCTAGACATGATTAGGCTCGCATTTCATGATTTTATATGAATGACATTCATATCAGCATGTTTCATGTTTTATAGTATTTATATGCATGTTCACATGTTTATACTGGGATGTGTTCTCACCGGTTTTCCGGCTGTTGTTATGTCTGTATGTGTGCATAACAACAGGTGGGGCAGGATTTGGGTCGAGACAGAGATGATCGTGTTAGCGTGGAGATCTCGGGCCTAGCAGACGGACCAGTAGTTGTCTTTTGTTATGTACTGTATTTTATTACTGGTTAGTTGAGGATATACGGAACAGGACATAGATTTTATGTTTGTATGTTGTAAATTAAATAAAGAACTTGTGCTTGTCTAGTTACATTTTGATTTAAATATAAAAGCGAAAAATTGACCCACATTTTAGAATAACAATCCATTTAATCCCAAGAAAAAGATTTAGAGCCCGGGTCCCCACAACAGGTGGTATCAGAGCCGATAGTTCCGTTAGACTGAAATAGGATAGAATGAGCGGGGTAGATCGAGTCTTCTTCCTTGCTTGATGATGTGCTAGCATGATTATTGCTTTCTTATTACATGTTACTTGATTTACTGTAGCATGTAATTGCTTTAGATTGAAGCAGAACCGATTCTAGATCAGAGGTAACTGACTAGATGATGGCTGAGACAGTTGTATATCTTGTTTACTAATCAGTTGGATTATTAGATATGCCTCCTAGAAGAGCAGCCGTACCTCTACGACCAGCAGCGCCAGAGCAGGGGAGTACATCCGGAGATCCTATGGATGTTACGGCGACCCCTATGGAGACGTTGCTGAAGCGATTCCAATCCTTTCGACCTCCCACTTTAAAAGGTACCGAGAATGCCATCGAGTGCGAAAGTTGGCTTGAAGATATTGAGATGCTATTCGACTCGTTGGAGTACAGTGATGAGAAGAGGATCAAGCTAATTGGCCATCAATTGCAAGATATAGCAAAGAATTGGTGGTTGAACATTAGGAGAGCTTTAGAGCAGCGGGGTACCGAAATTTCTTGGAAGGTATTCAAGACCGAGTTTTATCAGCGATTCTTCCCTGTATCCTACCGTAAAGATAAAGGCGCTGAATTCGCAAACCTGAGGCAAGGGCCATTGAACATTGAGGAGTACGTTGCTAAATTCTCTTCTTTGCTTCGTTTTGCACCCCATGTTTCAGGAAATGACGAGGCCATGGCGGATCAGTTTATAAATGGCCTGAATCCAGATATCTTTACGTTGGTCAATACTGGGAGACCCGATAACTTCTCGGATGCATTGAATCGTGCCAAAGGAGCTGAAGCAGGATTGCTTAGACAACGGAGTGCTCCGTATGTTGCACCGAGTCCGAGACCGCCACTACCTCCATCCCAAGTTCCTCCTCCTCGATTCGAAAGTGGTGGTAGTGGTAGTGGACGCAAAGAACAGTTGAAGGCGAAGGGGAAGCAGTTTAAGCGACCTGGGAGCAGTTCATCCAGCTCCAGCGGATCAAGACAGACTGGTTTTGATCAAAGTTCAAGGACTTCAGGTGTATATTGCAATAATTGTGGAGGTAGGCATGCGACTGAACAGTGCCAAGGAGTTACAGGCCGATGCAACATTTGTAGGCAACCGGGGCATTTTGCCAAAGTCTGTCCACAGAGAGGTGTACAGCAAGGCCAGAGTGGAAGAGCATCCGGTTCAGTACCTCAGTTTGAGCGGCAGGCATCGTCGGTTCACTCTTTTCAGCCTCCACCAGCACCGACTCCACCCAGAGGCCGAGGTAGTCAGACTGTGACTCAACCTCCGAGGCAACAGGCCCAAGTGTTTGCGTTGACAGAGGAGCAAGCACAAGATGCACCAGATGATGTTATAGCAGGTAACTGTCTCCTTTATGGTTATCCTGCTTATATCTTGATAGATACAGGTGCATCGCATACATTCATCTCAGAACGATTTGCATTGTTGCATTCATTGCCTGTTGAGTCTTTGTTAGACGTTGTGTCTATTAATTCTCCGTTGGGAAGTGGATTAATATCTGTAACTACGGTTAGACATTGCATTCTACAGTTTGAGGGGCATGAGATTGACCTAGATTGTATAGTGTTGGGTCTAGCTGATTTTGATTGTATAGTCGGTATTGACATGCTAACGAAGTACAGAGCCACCGTGGATTGTTTTCACAAGATTGTCAGATTCAGACCCGAGATGACAGACGAGTGGAAATTCTACGGGAAGGGTTCCAGATCTCGGATTCCCTTGATTTCGGCTCTTACTATGAACAGACTGTTACAGAAAGGAGCGGATGGTTTCTTTGTTTATGCTGTAGATATGCAGAAGTCGAGCCCGGCATTGGCAGATCTGCCAGTAGTACGGGAATTTCCAGATATTTTTCCAGATGAGATCCCAGGATTACCTCCGGTTCGTGAGGTAGATTTCAGCATTGAACTTGCGCCAGGTACCGTACCTATTTCGAGAGCTCCATATAGGATGGCACCCATCGAACTCAAAGAATTGAAAGCACAATTAGAAGATCTTCTAGCCAAGGGATATATCAGACCTAGTGTATCTCCTTGGGGCGCTCCGGTGCTGTTCGTGCGAAAGAAAGATGGGTCGATGCGGTTGTGTATCGATTACCGGCAGTTGAACAAGGCAACGATCAAGAATAAATATCCTTTGCCTAGGATCGATGACCTATTTGATCAGTTGCAGGGATCCTCGGTCTATTCTAAGATTGATTTACGTTCTGGTTATCATCAGCTCAGAGTTCGAGATATAGACATACCAAAGACAGCGTTTCAAACCAGGTATGGACATTACGAATTTATTGTCATGCCTTTTGGTTTAACAAATGCTCCTGCGGTATTTATGGGCTTGATGAACCAAGTGTTTCAGAGATATCTAGATGAATTTGTGATTGTCTTCATTGATGACATTTTGGTGTATTCGAAGAACAGAAATGAGCATGCAGAGCATCTCAGAATTGTTTTGCAGACGTTGAGAAACGAGCGACTGTATGCTAAATTGTCAAAGTGTGAGTTTTGGTTGAATAGAGTTGTCTTCTTAGGACATATCATTTCTGGAGATGGTATTTCTGTTGATCCGAGTAAAGTGGAAGCTGTGATTAGTTGGTCGAGACCGACTTCTGTACCAGAAATACGCAGTTTCATGGGCTTAGCCGGATACTACAGAAGATTTATCAAAGATTTCTCCAGTATTGCAAAACCAATAACTCAATTAACACAAAAGAATGCACCATTTGTTTGGTCAGAGGAGTGTGAGTCTAGCTTTGTTGAATTGAAGAAAAGGCTGACCAGTGCTCCAGTATTGACGATACCTTCAGGTACAGGTGATTTTGTTGTATATTGTGATGCTTCTCATAGAGGTTTGGGATGTGTTCTTATGCAGCGAGGTCATGTGATCGCATACGCCTCGAGACAATTGAAGCCACATGAAGTTCGATACCCCATTCATGATCTTGAATTAGCGGCTATCGTGTTTGCATTAAAGATTTGGCGTCATTATCTCTATGGCGAGAAATTTGAGATCTTTTCCGATCACAAGAGCTTAAAGTACCTATTTTCTCAATCAGAATTGAATATGAGGCAACGTAGATGGCTAGATCTTCTGAAAGACTTTGACTGTGAAATCAAATATTATCCAGGAAAGTCAAATGCAGCAGCCGATGCCTTGAGTCGTAAGGTATGTTCTTTGTCCTTATCGACGATAGGTGTTAACAAGTTAGTTGAAAATTGCTGTACATCTGGATTAGAATTTGATACAGATAGTAAGCCACTACGACTCTTTACGATCCAAGTTGAGCCCAATTTGATTATGAGGATTAAGGAAGCACAAAGAACTGATCAGAATGTGCAAAGATCAATCCAAATGGTCAGATCAGGGCATGTATCAGAATATCAGGTACGAGATCATGTGTTGTACGTGAATAACCGTCTAGTTGTGCCAGATGTTGCAGATTTGAGACAGCAGATTCTGACGGAGGCACATTGTAGTCGGTTCAGCATCCATCCTGGTGGCAGAAAGATGTACAATGACTTGAAGACACAGTTCTGGTGGAAGCAAATGAAGTCAGACATTGCCGAATTTGTGTCAAAATGCTTGAACTGCCAACAGGTGAAGGCCGAGAGGAAGAAGCCGGGGGGTTTACTTCAGAGTTTATCCATTCCAGAATGGAAATGGGACCACATTTCCATGGATTTCGTGACGAAGTTAACTCGATCATCCAGAGGTTGCGATGCGATTTGGGTCATTATTGACAGATTGACCAAATCTGCTTGTTTCATCCCTTATAGAATGACGTATAGACAGGATCAGATGGCGGAGATTTATATTCGTGAGGTAGTCAGATTGCATGGAGTGCCGAAGTCTATCGTATCAGATCGTGATCCACGATTCACTTCACACTTCTGGCACAGTTTACAGCAGGCGTTAGGTACGACCTTACACCTTAGCACTGCTTACCATCCTCAGACAGACGGACAGTCAGAACGGACTATCCAGACATTAGAGGATATGTTGAGAGCCGTCGTGCTAGATTTTGGCATTAGTTGGCAAGATTCCCTACCTCTTTGCGAATTCTCGTACAATAATAGCTATCAAACAAGCATTGAGATGGCACCGTTTGAAGCTTTGTATGGCAAGAGGTGCAGATCTCCGCTATATTGGGATGATGTTTCAGAAGTACCAGAACTTGGGCCAGATATGATTCGTGACATGACTGAGAAGGTAAAGGTTATTCAGAAAAGAATGAAGACAGCACAGGATAGGCAAGCAAAGTACGCCAATATCAGACGTAGACCGTTAGTATTTGAGGTAGGAGATAGGGTATTCTTGAAAATTTCTCCTTTTAGAGGCGTTGTGCGATTTGGCAAACGTGGGAAGCTATCTCCTCGATACATTGGTCCGTACGAGATTCTTGAAAAGATTGGCGATCGAGCTTATCGACTTGCTCTTCCTCCTTCTTTATCCGGAATACATGACGTATTTCATGTATCAATGTTACGCAGATATATGCCAGATGTTTCTCATGTTATTCAACCGAACGAAGCTGAACTTGATCAAACCTTGAGCTATATAGAACGACCGATACAGATTCTTGATCGAAAGGACAAACAGCTCAGAACGAAGACCATTCCACTTGTGAAAGTTCAGTGGAGTCGACATGGCATTGAGGAAGCGACGTGGGAAACGGAAGAAAACATGAGGCAGAAACACCCCGAGTTATTTATATGATATGGGTATGTATTCAGTTTTAGATTATCAAACTGTTTTAGATACTTTGTATGGTTACTTCAGTTCGAGGACGAACTTCTGTCTTAGAGGGGGAGAAATGTAATGCCCAGAGCAATGATTGACATGTACGAATTCATAGATATGTTGTGAAGATTGTACATAACCATAAGAAATAAGAAATGATATCTATTGAGATTAGATTGACCGATATCGAGAATGTTGGATTATTTATATTTCGGTGAGACCGGAAGGACCGAACCAGGATCGGATCGTCCGATGCGTTCGGATCGTCCGTTCGGCGTTCGGAGCGTCCGAGCCAGGTGGCTGGACACATGGATGGCATGCAGAGTTCGGATCGACCGATCGTAGTTCGGATCATCCGAGACAGTTGGCTAGAGACGTGGAAGACATGCAGGATTCGGAACGTCCGAAGTGAGTTCGGAGCGTCCGAAGTGTGTCAGATCGGAGCGTCCGAAGTGGATCGGATCTTCCGATCATTGTCTATAAATAGAAGCGCGAGATTTCATTTGATTAGTAAGTGTTAAAGAAACATTTCCTAGAAAGTGTTAGACATTCTATTGCAGATTCATCTTCACGACTGTAACAGCAATTCTACGACGAAAGGTATAATACATGTTTTGTTTTGGGGAATCACGACTCAAATGAGATCACATTTGAGTTTCCCAACCAAAACCACATACGAGTTTTATTGTTTATATCTTGATATAGGTATTATTATTATAGATTTGTTTATAGATCTTGTATGCAAATCTCGCTATGCTTTGTTTACAGATCATGTTACATTGCATTAGATGTTTATTAGAACTTGTATTCAATTCTTATTATGCTTTGTTTACAGATCATGTTACATTGCATTAGATGATTATGCTTGTTTACAGATTTTGTATTCATGCATTAAGATAGGACAGTCTGGAGATCAGGCAGACTTCTAGATGTTCGGTTCTATCCCAGCTTAGGGGAAGATCACCGCCCCTTTGTAGACGTGGATACAGATCAGGCCGAAGTCTAGGAATAAGACGTACCGTCACCCCGATTGGGAGGGTAGGTGATAGATCGTCTTATTCACACCGGGATCCCTAGAGTTTTAGTCGAGTCGCATCTAGACATGATTAGGCTCGCATTTCATGATTTTATATGAATGACATTCATATCAGCATGTTTCATGTTTTATAGTATTTATATGCATGTTCACATGTTTATACTGGGATGTGTTCTCACCGGTTTTCCGGCTGTTGTTATGTCTGTATGTGTGCATAACAACAGGTGGGGCAGGATTTGGGTCGAGACAGAGATGATCGTGTTAGCGTGGAGATCTCGGGCCTAGCAGACGGACCAGTAGTTGTCTTTTGTTATGTACTGTATTTTATTACTGGTTAGTTGAGGATATACGGAACAGGACATAGATTTTATGTTTGTATGTTGTAAATTAAATAAAGAACTTGTGCTTGTCTAGTTACATTTTGATTTAAATATAAAAGCGAAAAATTGACCCACATTTTAGAATAACAATCCATTTAATCCCAAGAAAAAGATTTAGAGCCCGGGTCCCCACAAATAATGTGGTGACCAAGCCAAATTTGAGACCAAACCAGAGGCGCCTAAGCAAGGTGTACATGGTAAATCTGAAACTCCTTCTAATCGATCTAGAGATGTTAAATGTTTTAGGTTTCAAGGGTTAGGGCATATTTCTAGTGAATGTCCTAATAAAAGGGTGATGATTTTAAATGACTATGGTGAATATGAGTCCCAAAGTGAGAGTGACAATGATGAGATGCCTGCGTTAGAGGATCCTGATGAGGGGTATGAGGCGGTTGTAGGTGAAGCACTAGTGACTAGGCGTATCATGAGTGCCCAAGTGAAGGAGGAGGAGACTGTGAATCAAAGGGTTTGCAACTTAATCATAGATGGGGGGAGTTGTACTAATGTGGCTAGTGTTGAAATGGTGGAGAAATTGGGTTTACCTACACTAAAACACCCTCGACCATATAGGCTTCAATGGTTGAATGATTGTGCGGAAGTGAAGGTAACAAAACAAGTGCTAGTGCCTTTTTCTATTGGGAAGTATGTGGATGAGGTTTTGTGTGATGTGGTACCCATGCATGCATGTCATATCTTGTTGGGTAGGCATTGGCAATATGATAGGAGGGTGGCACATGATGGATACAAGAATAAGTACTCCTTTGTATTGAAGAAAGAAACCATTGTATTACTTCCTTTGTCCCCAAAGCAAGTGTTGGAGGACCAATTGAAAAAAAAGAAGAGAGATGAGGCCGAAAAAAAGAGTGAATTAAAAAGTGAGACGGCCTTAGAAAATAAAAATGAAATGGCTGAAAAAAAGAATGATCAAAAGAGTGAGATAGCCATACAAAATAAAAATGAGAGGAAAGAAATTGAGAGGAACGAAAATGAGAGGAAAGAGGCCAAAAAGAAATCCTATATGGCCCAAAAAGGTGAGTTGAAGCAATTGATGCACACACATGAACCACTTGTGTTGATTATTTACAGGGAGATCCTCTTTAACACAAGTGATATAGCCGGGTCCCTTCCGAGCATTGTTGTTTCACTCTTCCAGGAATTTGAAGATGTATTCCCGGAGGAGCTACCTCAAGGACTACCACCATTGAGGGGGATTGAACACCAAATTGATTTGGTGCCCGGGAGTGCATTACCGAATCGTCCAGCTTATAGGAGCAATCCAGAGGAGACCAAGGAGCTTCAACGGCAGGTAAGTGAGTTGTTAGATAGGGGTTTTGTGCGTGAGTCCATGTCACCTTGTGCGGTACCTATTTTATTAGTTCCTAAGAAATATGGCTCATGGCGTATGTGTGTAGATTGTAGGGAAATTAATAACATTACCATTAAGTATAGGCATCCCATACCTAGACTAGAAAATATGTTAGATGAATTGCATGGTGCTTGTATCTTTAGCAAGATTGATTTGAAGAGTGGTTATCACCAAATTAGGATTAAGGAAGGTGATGAGTGGAAAACGGCTTTTAAAACCAAGTACGGGTTATATGAGTGGATGGTCATGCCTTTTGGCTTAACTAACGCTCCTAGCACCTTTATGAGGTTAATGAACCATGTCTTGCGTGCATACATAGGGAAGTTTTTTGTTGTTTACTTTGATGATATTCTAGTTTATAGCAAGAACTTGGATGAGCATGTTAATCACTTGAGATTTGTACTAATCACATTAAGAGCTGAAAATTTGTATGCTAACTTAAAGAAGTGTGATTTTTGTACAAACAAACTTGTCTTTCTTAGTTTTGTGGTAAGCTCACAAGGGATACAAGTTGATGAAGACAAGGTAAGTGCTATTCGAGATTGGCCAACGCCTACTACTGTTGGTCAGGTTCGAAGTTTTCATGGTCTTGCATGCTTCTATAGGAGGTTTGTGAAAGATTTTAGCACATTGGCAGCACCAATGACGGCAGTGATCAAGAAGAACGTTCCATTTCATTGGGGCGAGGAGCAAGAGAAGTCCTTTAATATTATCAAGCAAAAATTAATTAATGCTCCTTTACTTGTTTTACCTGATTTTGCTAATACTTTTGAAATTGAATGTGATGCTTCAGGTGTAGGTATTGGTGGAGTGTTGATGCAAGGAGGACGGCCGGTGGCATACTTTAGTGAGAAGCTCAATGGAGCAGCGCTGAACTGTCCCACGTATGATAAGGAGTTCTACGCACTTGTGAGGACCCTAGAGACGTTGCAGCACTACTTGAGGCATAAGTAGTTTGTGATTCATACGGATCATGAATCCCTAAAGCACCTTAAGGGGCAACAAAAGCTGAACAAGCGGCATGCCAAGTGGGTGGCATTCATAGAGACATTCCCCTACATCATCAAGTACAAGCTAAGGAAAATGTAGTGCCCGACGCACTATCACGAAGGTACGTACTAATCTCTACCTTGGAGTCAAAAGTTTTGGGGTTTGAGCATGTGAAGGAATTGTACGTGCTAGATGAGGACTTTAAGAGTTTGTTTGAAACTTGTATGCATGGTCCCCATGACAAATTTTATTTGCATCATGGTTTCTTGTTTAGAGAAGATAGGTTGTGCATCCGTAAATCATCCATTCGTGAACTACTTGTTAGGGAGGCACATGGGGGTGACTTAATGGGACACTTTGGTGTGGCTAAAACTTTAAGTGCATTGCATGAACATTTCTATTGGCCACACATGAAACGTGACGTTGAGCGTGTTTGTGATAAGTTCATTATTTGTAGGCAAGCTAAATCTAAAACACAACTACATGGCTTGTATACACCACTTCCCGCCCCTAGTGAATCTTGGGTTGATATTTCTATGGACTTTGTTTTGGAGTTGCTTAGGACAAAGAAGGGGAGGGATTCTATATTTGTTGTTGTGGATAGGTTTTCTAAGATGGCACATTTTATTGCTTGTCACAAAACCGATGACGCTTCTACAATTGCGGACTTGTTCTTTAGAGAAGTCGTTAGGTTGCATGGCATGCTTAGGACTATTGTGTCTGACCAAAATGTTAAGTTTTTAAGTTACTTTTGGAAGAATTTATGGGCTAAACTTGGCACAAAATTGTTGTTTTCTACTACTTGTCATCCTCAAACGGATGGGCAAACTGAAGTTGTTAATAGGACTTTAGGAACACTTTTGCGTGCTATTCTTAAAAAAAACTTAAATAATTGGGAGAATTGTTTGCCTTTTGTTGAATTTGCTTATAATTGTTGCGTGCATCATACTACAAATTATTCGCCATTTGAAATTGTTTATGGTTTTAATCCTTTGACTCCGTTGGATTGTAAGGCTCGAGATTCATTAGTCTTCATTAATGTGAGACTCGGAAGATATGAGAATGCATGATATAAAAAAATTAGAGTTTTGAGTACAAGATAGACCGCACCCGCGCCTAGAGAAGGAGTGCACCCGCAGTCATTAAATAGGAAATTGTGAAGGTGAGGCCGAAACCATACCGCACCCGCGGTCCAGGAGCCACCGCACCCGCAGTGCATGGACAGAAAATGAGAGTTTTTATTCGAAGCAAGACCGCACCCGTGGTGCTAGAAGGACCGCACCCGCGGTACTGATACAGTGGGGTGACCGCACCCGCGGTGCAACCAGGACCGCACCCGTGGTCGAAAATTCTAGAAAATGGATAGGGCTGCCGAAGCTTGAGCGCACCCGCGGTCATGCATGTTCATTGAAGGATAAGACATGTGTCCTTGCCATGCAAGATATATATAGAGGTGTCTTCTTTTCCTTGCCATTCAGCTGAGATAACCGAGAGATAGCTCTAAGAATTCTTCAAATTCTTCAAGGCTTGGAAGTTAGATTCCTCAAGATTTAGACATCCAAATTTAAATCCGATTTCGGTTTTGAGCTCCTCTCATCATTAGCTTCAAGGTGATGTAAGTTTCCTTCAATTCCTGCATGATTTGAGATATGGATGTTGGGGAAACTTTAATATTCTCATAGATATGTGATCTTAAGATGATTATGAGTGTATAGTCGAAACCGGAACGAAGAATTGATATCGAACTCAATTGTTATGATTTCAACATATGTGATAAGTTTACGCAGCATATTGAAGTTATGAGATGTATATGCTTGTGTTATGAGCTGATGATATGGTTCTTAGATTGAGTATATTGAGATTGAGTTGATTGGTATTGCGAGATCACATCATTATGCCGTAGAATGGTATCGAGAATTCTTATTGATTCGTAGATGTGTTGAATTGAGTTAGGGATTGATATAATGTGTATCAACATTGCCATTTCAGATTGATATTGACAGATTCGACATCGAGACTTCGACTAAAACAGATTATTTGGCAAGAAAGGTATAATTAATGTGATTGTGGGGAAGATACGACTCGAATCAGATTTGATTGGAGTTTCCCAATAAAATCACATACTAAATTTATTGTTTATCTCTTTGATATGATTTGGATTTGTTTATAGATTTATATTCAAATCTCTTGATATAATCACGCTTTGTCTAAAGATTTATATTCAAGCATTGAGATAGGAGAGTCATTGACAGATTTGTCAAAACTAGACGTTCGGTGTATCGACGCAGAGGAGCAGACTTCCTCCGATTGTAGACATTCGATATAGACACGACCGAAGTCTAGGAGTAAGACGTACTGTTACCCTGATTAAGAAGGTAGGTAACAGACAGTGACGTCTTATTCACCCCGGGATCCCTAGAGTAGAGTCGAGTCAAGACATGATTTGATTTGCATTACATGCTTATATAGATTGGTTTCATAGACTATGGAACCTATTGTTATTGCTTTTATGCATGATTCATGATTTTGTATTAGCATGTATACATGTTTTATACTGGGATTTGTTCTCACTGGAGTTTCTGGCTGTTGTTATGTCTGTATGTGTGCATAACAACAGGTGGGGCAGGATCTGGGTCACGAAAGAGATGAGTTCGAGATAGCGTGGTGACTACGGGCGCAGCAGATGTCTAGTGACTCTTATTAGACTTGGACTACTTGTATTTTGTATTTTGTATAAACACTAGTTGGATTAATGTATTAGAACAAGACATGTTTGAATGTTTGTAAAATAATTAAAGACCTTATGCTTATTTATATACATTAGAATTAATGTTAAAAAGCGAAAAATTTGACCCACATTTTCTCACAGATCCAATTAAACCCAGATCGAATCGATTTAGAGCCCGGGTCCCCACAACAGGTGGTATCAGAGCAGTAGGTTCTGTAGACTGAGATAGAATAGAATGAGCGGGGTAGATCGAGTCATCTTCCTTGCTTTTGTTGTGCTAGCATGATTTATTGCTTTCCTTATTATATGTTGTATTGTAGCTAAGTTGATTTACAGCATATAATTGCCAAGACTGAATCAGAACCGATTCTGGATCAGAGGTATATGATCAGAGGAGGGCTGAGACAGCTTGTATAGACTGTGTACTAACCTGTTTGATAACCAGATATGCCGCCTAGAAGGATACCGCAACCAACTGCAGGACAAGTGCCAGAACAGGGGAGTACGTCAGGTACTCAGATGGACGTAACCACTACCCCGATAGAGACTCTGTTGAAGCGGTTTCAGTCGTTCCGACCCCCGAATTTGTAAGGCACTGAGAATGCAGCGGATTGCGAAAGCTGGGTGGATGATATTGAGATGTTATTTGAATCACTTGCCTATACAGATGAACGTAGAGTAAAGCTGATTGGGCATCAATTGCAAGAAGTGGCCAAGAGTTGATGGCTAACGGCGAAACGAGCCCTAGAACATCGAGGTATTGATATTACTTGGAAAGTTTTTAAAGATGAATTTTATCGTTTCTTTCCAGTATCTTACCGAAAAGACAAAGGGGCAGAGTTCGCCAATTTGAGACAGGGGAAATGGAACATCGAGGAGTACGTTGCCAAATTTTCTTCCTTGCTTCGATTTGCACCACATGTAGCAGGGAATGACGAGGCGGTCGCCGATCAATTCATAAATGGTTTGAATCCTGATATCTTCACCTTGGTGAACACAGGGCGACCCAACACTTTTTCAGAGGCGTTGAATCGAGTGAAGGGAGCAGAGGCTAGCTTGATTAGGCAGCGAGGAGCTTCCTATAGTGTTCAGGTCAGAGACCGGTGCCACCGCCCGCCGTACAGTTTCCGCTACCTCCTCCTCGATTTGATAGTGGAAGCAGTAGTGGCAAGAAAGAGTTTTTGAAAGCTAAGGGTAAGCAGTTTAAGAGAGCAGGGAGCAGTTCGTCGAGCTCCAGTGGATCCCGACAGAGAGGTCAGGGTCAGAGTTCAGAGTATAGTGGTGTTTATTGCAGTTTGTGTGGAGGCAGGCATGCCACTGAGCAGTGTTAGGGAGTCATGGGGCGCTGCAATATTTGTAGACAGCAGGGGAACTTCGCCAGAGTTTGTCCCCAGAGAGGTGCACAAAGATTTCAGGGTGCAGGGTCAACAGCTTCAGTAGCCCAGCCTGAGAGGCAAGCTTCGTCTGTCCATTCTTTCCAGCCCACGCCTACACAGTCCCAGCCTAGAGCCAGAGGTGGCCAGACAGGGAGCCAACCTCCTAGAAAACAAGCTTAGGTGTTTGCATTGACAGAGGAGCAGGCACAGGATGTTCCGGACGACGTGATTGCAGGTAACTGTTTTCTTTGCGGTTATCCTGCATATGTGTTGATAGATACAGGTGCATCACAAACACTCATATCAGAACGTTTTGCATTGTTGCATTCCTATCCTGTTGAGTCAATGTCTACTGTAGTGTTTATTTCTTCTCCGTTGGGAAGTGGTCTTATATCTGTGATTTCAGTTGGACACTGTATACTACAGTATGAGGGACATGAAATTGATTTAGATTGTGTTGTACTTGGCTTATCTGATTTTGATTGTATTGTCGGGATTGACATGTTGACTAAGTACAGAGCTACCGTAGATTGCTTCCACAAGATTGTCAGATTCAGACCTGAAATGACAGAGGAGTGGAAATTCTATGGTAAGGGTTCCAGATCTCGGATTCCCTTAGTGTCTGCTCTGACTATGAGTAGATTATTGCAGAAAGGAGCAGAAGGGTTCCTTATTTATTCTGTAGATCTACAGAAATCGAGCCCGACGTTGGCAGATTTGCCAGTTGTACGGGAATTTGCAGATGTATTCCCAGACGAGATTCCAGGATTACCTCCAGCTCGAGAGGTAGATTACAGCATAGATCTTATTCCAGGTACCGTTCCTATTTCAAGAGTTCCGTATAGGATGGCGCCGATAGAGCTGAAAGAATTGAAAGCACAACTAGAAGATCTTCTAGCCAAGGGATATATCAGACCTAGTGTATCTCCTTGGGGCGCTCCAGTGCTATTTGTGCGAAAAAAATACGGTTCTATGAGATTGTGTATAGATTACAGGCAACTGAACAAGGCAACGATAAAGAATAAATATCCTTTGCCTAGAATCAACGACTTATTTGACCAGTTGTAGGGATCTTCTATTTATTTTAAGATTGATTTGCGATCGGGATATCATCAACTCAGAGTTCGAGATGTTGATATACCGAAGACAGCATTCCGGACCAGGTATGGACACTATGAGTTTGTTGTCACGCCTTTTGGTTTAATGAATGCTCCAGCGGTGTTTATGAGTTTGATGAACCGCATCTTTCAGAGGTATTTGGTTGAGTTTGTGATTGTTTTTACTGATGATATTTTTGTGTACTCTAAGAATCTGAATGAGCATGCCAATCATTTAAGAATTGTGTTGCAGACATTAAGAAATGAGAGATTATATGCTAAGCTGTCAAAATGTGAGTTTTGGCTGAGACAGGTTGTTTTCTTGGGTCATATCATATCTGGAGATGGTATTTCTGTGGATTCGAGTAAAGTTGAATCTGTTATAAGTTGGCCGAGACAGGTTTCTGTGCCAGAGATACGCAGTTTCATGGGTTTAGCAGGGTACTATAGAGGATTCATCAAAGATTTCTCCAGCATTGCGAAACCGATTACCAAATTGACACGGAAGAATGCGCCATTTGTGTGGTCTGAAGATTGTGAGTCTAGCTTCTTAGAATTGACGAAGAGGCTGACCAGTGCACCTGTCTTGATGATTCCTTCAGGTACGGGTGATTTCGTTGTATATTGTGATGCATCTCACAGAGGGCTGGGGTGTGTTCTTATGCAGCGAGGTCGTGTGATCGCATACGCCTCGAGACAGCTGAAGACTCACGAGACTCGATACCCAATTCATGATCTTGAATTGGCGGCTATCGTATTTGCATTAAAGATTTTGCGTCATTATCTTTATGGCGAGAAATTTGAGATCTACTCGGATCATAAAAGCCTGAAGTACTTATTCTCTCAGTCAGAATTAAACATGAGACAGAGCAGATGGCTTGATTTGTTGAAAGACTTTGATTGCGAAATCAAATACTATCCAGGAAAGTCAAATGCAGCAGCAGACGCCTTGAGTTGAAAGGTTTGTGCTTTATCCTTGTCGACGATAGGGGTTTCGAATTTATTTTGAAGATTGCTGTTTGTCTGGATTAGCATTTGATACAGGTAGTAGACCATTGCTACTTTCTTCGATTCAAGTTGAGCCAGATTTGATTTTGCGAATTAAAGAAGCACAAAGAACGGATCAGGATGTTCAGAGATCAATTCAGATGATCAGATCAGGGCATGTGTCAGAATATCAGGTACGTGATCATGTGCTATACGTGAATAACCGTTTTGTAGTGCCAAATGTTTCAGATTTGAAACAACAGATATTGTTAGAAGCGCACTGTAGTCAGTTTAGCATTCATCTTGGAGGCCGTAAAATGTACAACGATCTGGAAACACAATTCTGGTGGAAACAGATGAAGACAGATATTGCAGAATTTGTGTCTAAGTGCCTAAATTGCCAACAGGTGAAAGCTGAGAGAAAGAAGCCCGGAGGTTTACTTCAGAGTTTGTCTATTCCAGAATGGAAATGGGATCACATTTCCATGGATTTCGTGACGAAGTTACCTCGATCATCTCGGGGCTGTGATGCGATTTGGGTCATTATTGATCGACTGACCAAATCACCATGCTTTATTCCATACAGAATGACATATCGACACGATCAGATGGCTGAGATATATGTCAGAGAGGTAGTCAGATTGCATGGTGTGCCGAAGTCTATCGTATCAGATCGTGATCCACGATTCACTTCACACTTTTGCCACAGTTTGCAGCAGGCCTTAGGTACGAAATTACACCTGAGTACCGCTTATCATCCACAGACTGATGGACAGTCAGAGCGAACTATCCAGACTTTAGAAGACATGTTGAGAGCTGTAGTGCTAGACTTCGGCGCTAGTTGGCAAGATTCACTACCGTTTTGTGAATTCTCGTACAACAACAGCTATCAAACGAGTATCGAGATGGCACCATTTGAAGCATTATATGGTAAGAAGTGCAGATCTCCTCTATACTGGGATGATATATCTGAGGTACCAGAACTTGGGCCAGATATGATCCGTGAAATGACGGAGAAGGTGAAGGTAATTCAGAAAAAAATGAAGACGGCACAGGATAGGCAAGCCAAATACGCCAATATCAAACGTAGGCCGTTGGTATTTGAACAAGGAGACAGATTGTTCTTAAAGATTTCTCCTTTCAAAGGCGTTGTCAGATTTGGCAAGCGTGGAAAGTTGTCTCCTAGATACATCGGTCCTTACAAGATTCGGGAGAAGATTGGTGATCAATCCTATCGACTTGCTCTTCCTCCTTCGTTATCCGGGATACATGACGTTTTTCATGTATCGATGTTGCGTAGATATATGCCAGATATTTCTCATGTCATTCATCCTGAGGAAGCCGAGCTTGATCAGACTTTGAGCTATGTCGAGCAACTGATACAGATTCTTGATCGGAAAGAAAAGTAGCTCAGGACGAAGACAATTCCGCTAGTGAAAGTCCAGTAGAGTCGTCATGGCATCGAAGAAGCGACTTGGGAGACAGAAGCAGATATGAGAAAGAAACATCCCGAGTTATTTACATGATGTAAGTGATTCTAAAGTTTTGATTATATTACTTGTCATGTATGATATGATAGATTGCCTGCGATTTTGAGGGCGAAATCATTTCTTAGAGGGGGAGAAATGTAAGGCTCGAGATTAATTTGTCTTCATTAATGTGAGACTCGGAAGATATGAGAATGCATGATATAAAAAAATTAGAGTTTTGAGTACAATATAGACCGCACCCGCGCCAAGAGAAGGAGTGCACCCGCGGTCATTAAATAGGAAATTGTGAAGGTGAGGCCGAAACCATACCGCACCCGCGGTCCAGGAGCCACCGCACCCGGGGTGCATGGACAGAAAATGAGAGTTTTTATTCGAAGCAAGACCGCACCCGCGGTGCTAGAAGGACCGCACCCGCGGTACAGATACAGTGGGGTGATCGCACCCGCGGTGCCACCAGGACCGCAACCGCGGTCGACAATTCTAGAAAATTGATAGAGCTGCCGAAGCTTGAGCGCACCCGCGGTCTGGAAGCTCGCGCACCCGCGATCATGCGTGTTCATTGAAGGATAAGACATGTGTCCTTGCCATGCAAGATATATATTGAGGTGTCTTCTTTTCCTTTCCATTCAGCTGAGATAACCGAGAGATAGCTCTAAGAATTCTTCAAATTCTTCAAGGCTTGGAAGTTAGATTCCTCAAGATTTAGACATCCAAATTTAAATCCGATTTCGGTTTTGAGCTCCTCTCATCATTAGCTTCAAGGTGATGTAAGTTTCCTTCAATTACTGCATGATTTGAGATATGGATGTTGGGGAAACTTTAATATGCTCATAGATATGTGTTCTTAAGATGATTATGAGTGTATAGTCGAAACCGGAACGAAGAATTGATATCGAACTCAATTGTTATGATTTCAGCATATATGTGATAAGTTTACGCAGCATATTGAAGTTATGAGATGTATATGCTTGTGTTATGAGCTGATGATATGGTTATTAGATTGAGTATATTGAGATTGAGTAGATTGGTATTGCGAGATCACATCATTATGCCGTAGAATGGTATCGAGAATTCTTATTGATTCGTAGATGTGTTGAATTGAGTTAAGGATTGATAGAATGTGTATCAACATTGCCATTTCAGATTGATATTGACAGATTCGACATCGAGACTTCGACTAAAACAGATTATTCGGCAAGAAAGGTATAATTCATGTGATTGTGGGGAAGATACGACTCGAATCAGATTTGATTGGAGTTTCCCAACAAAATCACGTACTAGATTTATTGTTTATCTTTTTGATATGATTTGGATTTGTTTATAGATTTATATTCAAATCTCTTGATACAATCATGCTTTGTCTATAGATTTATATTCAAGCATTGAGATAGGAGAGTCGTTGACAGATTTGTCAAAACTAGACGTTCGGTGTATAGACGAAAAGGAGCAGACTTCCTCCGATTGTAGACATTCGATACAGACAAGACCGAAGTCTAGGAGTAAGACGTACAGTTACCCCGATTGGGAGTGTAGGTAACAGACAGTGACGTCTTATTCACCCCGTGATCCCTAGAGTAGAGTCGAGTTGAGTCAAGACATAATTTGATTTGCATTACATGCTTATATAGATTGGTTTCATAGACTATGGAACCTATTATTATTGCTTTTATGCATGATTCATGATTTTGTATTAGCATGTATACATGTTTTATACTGGGATTTGTTCTCACCGGAGTTTCCGGCTGTTGTTATGTCTGTATGTGTGCATAACAACAGGTGGGGCAGGATCTGGGTCACGAAAGAGATGAGTTCGAGATAGCGTGGTGACTACGGGCGCAGCAGATGTCTAGTGACTCTTATTAGACTTGGACTACTTGTATTTTGTATTTTGTATAAACACTAGTTGGATTAATGTATTAGAACAAGACCTGTTTGTATGTTTGTAAAATAAGTAAAGACCTTATGCTTATTTATATACATTAGAATTAATGTTAAAAAGCGAAAAATTTGACCCACATTTTCTCACAGATCCAATTAATCCTAGATCGAATCGATTTAGAGCCCGGGTCCCCACAGATTTGATGTCTTTACCTGTGAGTGAAAGGCTAAATATGGATGGCAAGAAGAAAGCTGAATTTGTTAGGGGGTTGCATGAAAAGGTCAAGGCCAACATAGAGAAGAGAAATGAGCAATATGCCAAGCAAGCTAACAAAGGGAAGAAAAAAGTGATATTTGAGAAGGGAGATTGGGTGTGGCTACACTTGAGGAAGGAAAGGTTCCCTGAGAAGCGACGTTCAAAGCTATTACCTAGGGGCGATGGACCATTTGATGTAGGTGACGAGCAAGATTTAAGGACAAATCCTTTTCAAGAAGGGAAGGATGATGCGAACACGGGTGGTCAAGCGCCAAGGAAGGCATGGGATCCTTTGCAGTTGCCGGAGGGACCAATCACGAGGGGACGCCTAAAGAAGTTCAAGGAGGCCCTACAAGGAGTCATGAGCAAGCATGAAGGGGTCGTGTTTCATGGGAGCACGTTTGGAGGCCAACGGAATGTGATTCAAGCATTGTTGGAGCCAGCCGAGTCTACACTGATGTGCACACGGACCTGCACACGGGGTCCTGTCCTTTACAGCCGAGGATGAACAATTCCAGTGCCTACACGGACCCAAGCACGGACCAGTACACGGGGTCCGTGTCCTATGATATTTGCGAAGACAGAGTCTACACGGACCCGTGTACGGAGGTGAGCACGGGGTTCGTGTCCCTTATTTCCAGCTGAAGTTTAGTTCCCGAGTGTACACGGACCCGGGCACGGATGGCTACACGGGGTCCGTGTCAGAGCCGGCTACGCAAGAAATTTCCTTTTTAGAGTTTTATTATTTTTGGAGACTAGATTTTTGATATCTTTTGTTATTTAAACATATTTTGGACGGAAAATTAGAACACTTTTCAGATTATTATTGATATTTTATCATTGTTCTTGAGTTTTCTCTCAAGCCATCAAAGCTCTTGCTTTGTCAAACAAAAATCAAACTTATCAAAGTTTTTAACTTTGTGGCGTTTGTCGATCGTGCTTGTGCGGATTGTCGTCGACTTTTCTTCGAAGGTTCGTTATAATCTCGGTTGTTTATCTCGTGATTATTTGTTGCTAGACTTTTTATAGATTAGAGGTGAAAATCACAACACGCACACTTGATTCAAAATATCGGGACAACAACGATTCTTTGTCTGTTATTGAATTGAGGGAGCGATTTGATTTTAATCGTGTTTGCTATTCGTTCGTACAAAGATTCACATCATTCAGTTTGTCCATCCGTTTGAGGATGACATGTAGTAGAAATAAACAATTTTGTGCCAAGTTTAGCCCATAACGTTTTCCAAAAGTAACTCAAGAATTTAACATCGCGATCAGAAACAATAGTCCTAGGCATGCCATGCAACCTAACGACTTCTCTAAAGAATAGATCCGCAATGTGAGATGCATCATCAGTTTTGTGACAAGCAATAAAATGTGCCATTTTGGAAAACCTATCCACAACAACAAATATAGAATCCCTCCCCTTCTTTGTCCTAAGCAACCCCAAAACAAAGTCCATAGAAATATCAACCCAAGGTTCACTAGGGACGGGAAGTGGTGTATACAAGCCATGTGGTTGTGTTTTAGATTTAGCTTGCCTACAAGTAATGCACTTATCACAAACACGCTCAACGTCACGTTTCATGTGTGGCCAATAGAAATGTTCATGCAATTCACTTAAAGTTTTAGCCACACCAAAATGTCCCATTAGACCACCCCATGCTCTTCCCTAACAAGTAATTCACGAATGGATGAACTAGGGATGCACAACCTATCTTCTTTAAACAAGAAACCATTATGCAAATAGAATTTTTCATGTGGACCATGCATACAAGTTTCAAAAACATTCTTAAAATCCTCATCTAGCACATACAATTCCTTCACATGCTCAAACCCCAAAACTTTAGACTTCAACGTAGAGATTAGTACATACCTCCGTGATAGTGTGTCGGCCACTACATTTTCCTTACCTTGCTTGTACTTGATGATGTGGGGGAATGTTTCAATGAATGCCACCCACTTGGCATGCCGCTTGTTCAACTTCTGCTGCCCCTTAAGGTGCTTAAGAGACTCATGATCCGTGTGAATCACAAAATCCTTAGGCCTCAAGTAGTGTTGCCACGTCTCTAGAGTGCTCACAAGCACGTAGAACTCCTTATCATACGTGGGGTAGTTCAAGGCTGCTCCATTGAGCTTCTCGCTAAAGTACGCCACTGGCCGTCCTCCTTGCATCAAAACTCCGCCAATACCTACACCTGACGCATCACATTCAATTTCAAACGTGTTAGAAAAATCAGGTAAGACAAGTAAAGGAGCATTAATCAATTTGTGCTTAATAAGATTAAAAGACTTCTCTTGCTCCTCGCCCAAATAGAATGGAACGTTCTTCTTAATTACCTCCATCATCGGTGCTGCAGGTGTGCTAAAATCCTTGACAAACCTCCTATAGAAGCTTGCAAGTTCATGAAAACTTCGGACTTGACCAACAGTAGTAGGCGATGACCAATCTCGGATAGCACTTACCTTGTCGTCATTCACTTGTATCCCCTGTGAGCTTACCACAAAACCAAGAAAGACAAGTTTGCTTTTACAAAAATCACATTTCTTTAAGTTAGCATATAGATTTTCAGCCCTTAGTGCGATTAGCACAAGTCTCAAGTGATTAACATGCTCATCCAAGTCTTTGCTATATACTAGGATATCATCAAAGTAAACAACAACAAATTTTCCTATGTATGCACGCAAGACATGGTTCATTAACGTCATAAAAGTGCTAGGAGCGTTAGTTAAGCCAAAAGGCATGACCATCCACTCATATAACCCATACTTGGTTTTAAAAGCCATTTTTCACTCATCACCTTCCCTCATCCTAATTTGGTGATAACCACTCTTCAAATCAATTTTGCTAAAGATACAAGCACCATGCAATTCATCTAACATATCATCTAGTCTAGGTATGGGATTCCTATACTTAATGGTAATGTTATTAATTGCGCTACAATCTACACACATACGCCATGAGCCATCTTTCTTAGGAACTAATAAAACAGGTACCGCACAAGGTGACATGGACTCACACATAAAACCCCTATCTAATAACTCACTTACCTGCCGTTGAAGCTCCTTCTTCTCCTCCGGATTCCTCCTATAAGCTGGACGATTTGGCAAGGCACTCCTGGGCACCAAATCAATTTGGTGTTCAATCCCCCTCAAAGACGGTAGTCCTTGAGGTAGCTCCTCCGGAAATATATCATCAAATTCCTGCAATAGTGAAATAACAATGCTCGGAAGGGAACCGGCTATATCACTTGTGTTAAAGAGGATCTCTTTATAAAGAATCAACACAAGTGGTTCATGTGTGTGCAACAAGTGTTTCAACTCACTTTTTTGGGCCATATATGATTTTTTTTTGCCCTCTTTCCTCTCATTTTCTTTCCTCTCTTATTCTTCCCTCTCATTTTTCTTTTGTATGGCTATCTCACTCTTTTTATCACTTTTTTTCAGCCATCTCATTTTTGTTTTCAAAGGCCATCTCACTTTTTAGTTCACTCTTTTTTTCGGCCTCAACTCTCTTCTTTTTTTTCAAATGGTCCTCCAACACTTGCTTTGGGGACAATGGAAGTAAAACAATGCCAAGGTCTACCGAACAAGATATGACATGCATGCATAGGTACCACATCACACAAAACCTCATCCACATACTTCCCAATAGAAAAAGACACCAACACTTGTTTGTTCACCTTCACCTCCGCACAATCGTTCAACCATTGAAGCCTATAGGGTTAGGGATTCTTTAATGTAGGTAAACCCAACTTTTCTAACATCTCACTACTAGCCACATTGGTGCAACTCCCCCCATCTATGATAAGATTGCAAACCTTTTGATTCACAAAACATCTAGTGTGGAACAAGTTTTCCCTTTGGTTAGTCTCCTCCTCCTTGACTTGGGCACTCATGATACGCCTAGTCACTTGTGCTTCACTTATAACCGCCTCATAACCATCATCAGGGTCCTCTAATTCAGGCATCTCATCATCATCATCATCCTCACTATGAGACTCATACTCACCATGGTCATTCAAGATCATCTCCCTCTTATTAGGACATTCACTAGCAATATGACCCAACCCTTGACACCTAAAACATCTAGTATCTCTAGCTCGAGTGAGAGGAGTTTCAGATTTACCTTGCACTCGTTGTTTAGGCGCCTCTTGTTTGGTCTCAACCTTGGGCTTTGTCACCAACTTGCTATCATCACGTTTTGCCCCATTTGGTCGCCAAGAAGTTGACGAACTCCCACTTTGATTGGTGCGGCCAACTCCACGCCTTTTGAGTTGTTGCTCCACCTTTATGGCCATTTGCACCATCTCTTCTAGATCCAAGTAGTGCCTAAGCTCCACTTGATATGGAATTTCCCTGTTCAAACCACAAAGACAACGTGCCATGGTCGCCTCACTATCCTCCTCAATATTTGCCCTAATCATGACTACTTCCATCTCTTCATAGTAGTCCTCCACACTCTTCAACCCTTGCCTCAAAGTTTGTAACCTCTTAAACATCTCCCTATAGTAGTGATTGGGCACAAACCTCTTTCTCATCACTCTCTTCATCTCATCCCAAGACTCAATAGGTCTCTCATTATACCTCCTTCTAGTGGTCACTAATTGATCCCACCAAATGAGAGCATAGTCAAGAAACTCCACCACCGCCAGCCTTTTGTTCGGAGTAGTGGTGACACTCAAACACAAACTCTACCCTCTTTTCCCACTCTAAATATGCCTCCGGGTCAGATTTCCCATGGAACGATGGAATTTTCATCTTAATGCTACCCATGTTGCCATCTTCCCTATCCCCATCATATCTATCCCTTACGGCTTCTCCTTTTACTCTACCGTATCCTCTACCTCTTCCATTCCTACCCCAATTTTCATTTTGACTCTCCCCATCTCCACCCAAATCATGCTCCTCATCCTCTCTACTCAAATCCTTAGGTTTAGACTTACTCCCACTTACACCAACCTCAAGCTTATCCAACCTTTCATGTAACGACTCCATTTGGGTCGACATCATCCTACTAAAATGCCCAAATAACGCCTCCATTTGAACCTTAGACAACCCCGGGTTTGAACTATCTCCTACCTCCCTCTCCATCTAATTTCAAATGTGTACCTGCAAGAAAACGTTAGTAGAAACAAAATAATCCTCATCCAAATGCTCACGGTCACTCCAAAGAAATTCACTCGTCTTTTCTCTCAATTTTTTTTTTTTTTGCTCACAAAAAATACTCACTAGCCACTCCAAAGAAATAACACTCACACTCAAATGTTTCCACTCGAATTTGATGCTTCTCTCGAAGGTGTGCTCAAGCTTTGTATTTGAGTATATCAAACAATCAAGTTCCAACTTGTGAACAAATGCGACCGACTCACTTGGACTGTGTAGACAAGAAATTCGAATATATGAAATATATATAATTTTTTTTTTTGACTGTGAGAGGCAATTGAATATGACTCTCTAAAGAAAATAGAACAAGATATCAAAAAGAAATAATGGTGAATTTTCGGAATTTTTGTACTCTTTTTTTTGAGTACTACTCGAAAATCCCAAAAAAAAAACACCAACAAATTTCGAGAATCACAGATTCATGAATAAAATACGAAGAACGATAGAACAAAGAGGTTTGAAAGCGGAATTAAAGGATAATTAGATCTGCTAATAGAATGAATGATAAACTTACTTGAATTCAATTAACCAAAAGCTCTGATACCAAATGATGTGAATCTTTGTACGAACGAATAGCAAACACGATTAAAACAAATCGCGCCCTCAATTCAATAACGAACAAGAATCGTTGTTGTCCCGATCTTTTGAATCAAGTGTGTGTGTTGTGATTTTCACCTTTAAACTATGAAAAGTCTAGCAACAAATAATCACGAGATAAACAATCAAAATTATAACGAACCTTCGAAGAACAAGTCGACGACAATCCGCACAAGCACGATCGACAAACGCCACAAAGTTAAAAAACTTTGATAAGTTTTATTTTTGAATAACAAAGCAAAAGCTTTAATTGTTTGAGACAAAAATCAAGAACAATGATAAAATATCAATAATAATCTGAAAAGTGTCCCAAAATTTCGTGCAAATATGTCTACATATTAGACAAAGATTGCAGATAGTTACCAAAATAATCAAAACTCTTAACTAGGAAACTAGGATTTTTCCGGAACTGGTTCGCGCTCGGGCGGTAAAATATTACCGCTCGAGCGCCAAGGGCTCTGCACTATTCGCGCTCGGACGGTAGAATGTTGCCGCTCGGGCGCCGGGTGTTCTGGAAATCACGTCTTGGAAAGTCCATCTGGCGCTCGGGCAGTAGTTTTTACCGCTCGGGCGCGAAGCCTTCTGTCACTTTTCTTCGTTCATCACTTGAATGGTGTTCCTATGACTTCCGAACTCAATCCCATGCACGACAAACCTTTCAGCACTCTGCCCCTTGCGTGTAAGTCCTTCTTCATTGCTCATAAGTTCGTGCAATGCTTCCTTGAACTTCATCAATCGTCCGCTCGTGATTGGTCCTCCGGCAACTCCAAAGGGTCCCATGCTTTCCTTGGCGCCTGGCCATCCGTGTTCGCATCATACCTCATAGTTGTTGCATTAACAACTATTTTTACGTCTCCTCGATTGATATTTGGATCAACCCATTGAACCCATCCATCCTCGACAATCACTTGCCTCCTCATCTCAAGGGCGCCAAAGTCCTGCAAAGAAGAGTTAATGCTGCTCGGGGTTGAACCGGCTATATCATCACTAGATATATAAATCTCATCTTTGTACAAAGGTACTTGGAGAGATTTATACAAAATTAAATCACGCTCATACTCACTCTTTTGGGCTTTTAATTTATTTTTTTCTCTTCTTTTGGCCTCTTTTGAATTTTCTTTTTCTTTTCTTTCTATGGCAATCTCATTCTTTTGATCACTCATTCTTTCGGCCATTTTAAATTCTTTTTCACTCTCAAAATTAAATTGTTGTGGACCATCAGTAATTACAATTGAAATAGGTTGATCACGAAAGGTACATGATGAATCAAAACATGCGTGCAACAACTTATTACTACTTTCTTCTTTCTCCTCCATAACACACACGTTAGATGCAAATTCACCACCTAAGGATTCACCCTCCACAGCACAACATTCTGTGCTCAAGTCAGAAATCAGCGGAGTACCAACCTCCTCAATTCTCTCACCCTCTACTTTAGGTTCAACATCAATGCTCACTGCAACTCCACATTCGACTGCATCCTTAGATTCACATTCAACTCTAGAATCCCGTACATTCATTTCCTCATTTGGACATTGGCTAATATCATGCCCAAACTATAGACACCAAATACATTGAATATCATAAGTACGAACATTTGAAATTTTAGATGTACCTTGATACCCATGCTTCAAAACCCAATTCGGCCTAGTCATGACCTTCTTCTCTTCCCTCGACCTTCGTGCGGATGTCAAAAACTCCTTCCACGAGTCACTTCCATGCCTACCACTCGATTTGCACCTCCTATCATCATCATGATGCAAATGCAATGCTCTACTTATTTCAACTCCACTACCTCGAATACTCTCATTAGCATGCCAATCATACCTGCAAGAAAAGGTTAGTATAAAACAATAAAATTAAAGTTTCCTCACCACAAATTCTCACTAGTCACTCCAAGGAAAATTCACTCGCACTCATCTTTTTCCCTCACCACAAAACCTCACAAATCACTCCAATGAAAATTCACTCGACTCGTCTTTTTCCCTCAACACAAAACATCACAAATCACTCCAATGAAAATTCACTCCACTCAAATATTTTCACTCCAGTGAGAATTCTCAAGGGGACGCTTAAGTCTCGTGGCTTCCACGCATCAAACTTATGAGATCAATCCTGTGATGCTTGAAATTCGACTCACTTAGACCACACAAGAATAAGCAACTTTGGAAATCGACTAGAATGCGACCAAATGACAAGGAAAAACTTAACGCTGAAATATAAGCACTAAAATTCCAACAAACACCCTATTCAATTTTTTTTTCGGGTGAACACTACGTGCACAGTATCTGGCGAGTGAACATTAAATCCGCGTGAATAGTAATTCCGACGAATGAATAGTAAATCCGAAAGTGATGAACAGTGATTCCGGCGATGAATAGTAAATCCGAAAGTGATGAACAGTGAATCCGGTGATGAAGAGTAAATCCGAAAGCGATGAACAGTGCGTAAACAGTAATTCCGGTGATAAATAGTAAATCCGAAAGTGATGAACAGTGATTCCGGCGATGAAGAATAAATCCAAAAGCGATGAACAGTGCGTGTACAGTAATTCCAGCGATGTACAGTAAATCCGACGATGAATAGTAAATCGCGAATTTTTTTTTTGTAAATTCAACAAATACGTAGAAATCGCTACACGAAAATCGGTATTGAAAATCCTACGAAGAATTGAACGGATACGCTTATTTGAATCAAAAACCAAAAGCTCTGATACCACTTGACGTGATCACGCCCACGAGATCTTTGATTTGTCCCGATCTTTGAAACAAGTAATCGATAGGTGTGATAATCGCCTCTAGATCACGCCCCCTAGCAACAATTAATCAACAATAGAAACAATCGCGTTCAAGAGACCCTCCAAATAACCCGTCCTTGGCAACCCTCGTGATATTCGATTGACAAACGCACAAAAGATATGATGCGATCCCGCCCACGAGATCTTTGATTTTTCCCGATCTTTGAAACAAGTAATTGATAGGTGTGATAATCGCCTCTAGATCACGCGGTCTAGCAACAAATAATCAACGATAGGAACAATCGCGTTCAAGAGAACCTCCAAAGAACCCGTCCTTGGCAACCCTCGTGAAAATCGATCGACAAACGCCACAAAAGATAAATCTTTTGATAAGTTTGATTTGATACGACGCAAAAGTTATGACGAAACTTAAGCTTGTTTTTGAGAGAATTCTCAAAGAAAGTTTTATATAAAACTCAATCAATAATGAACAAAAGTTAAAAGTTTACATGGTAGTCTAGCTTATATATATAGGTAACAAACCCTATCTATAGAAAATTGCATATTTAAAGATATCAAATATACTTGCCAAAATAATTAAAACACTAAACTAGGAAAATATTCTCGTCCAAACGTAAAGGGCACGGAACCCGTGTAGGCCTCCGGGTGAGGGTCCGTGTAGGCTTTGTAAATCTCAATCTCGAATGTATGAGACACGGACCCCGTGTACAGATCCGTGTACACATCCGTGTAGCCTCGGTCAGCTTCTACTTGATTGTGATGCAACACGAACCCTTCGAGCCTTGTTTCCAAGCTTCCATTGGTTGGATGAAGGGCAACATTCAACATCTTCAAGCGCCCTCTCGGGATTGGTTCTTGGAACGCATAGTGGCCGGCTAGATTCACATCATACTCCTTTTTTTAAAAAGATTTGTCCTCAAATCTTGTCTTTCTTGATAGCTAGGGAGATCAATATATTTCATGCCTTTCCCACAATCCTGCAAGTAGAGTTTAACAATGCTCGGGATCGAACCGGCTATTTCATTAAATAAAATAAACCAACCTTGCACAGATGTACATGAAGTGGTTTATTCAAACTAAAGAATCGCTCATCCTCACTCTTTTGGGCCATACACATAATTTCTTTTTTTGTTTGCTTGACTTCTTTTTCACACAACTCTTTATTTTCATCGATGGCCATCTCACTCTTTTAATCGCTCTTTTTTTCAACCATCTCATTTTCTTTTTCTCTCAACTCATAACAAATTGATTCATCAATACAAATTACATTCGTAGACAGTCGAGCAAAAGAAACAACATGCACATCATCTAACAACTCACCCTCCACAGCAAAACACTCAATACTCGCATGAGACATAATATCAACATTCAAATCATCCACAAGTTTGGCTTCAAGGTTGGAAGTGGAATCCACTATCTTCACATCCTCAATTGGACATTGGCTAATATCATGTCCAAACTCTAAACACAAACTACATTGAATATCACAAGTACTAATTTTTGAAATTTTAGATGTACCTTGATATCCACGTTTTGAACTCCTCGCTGGTATCGCCATACTTCGCTCCTCTTTACTCATCCTTCCACTCTCATCCAATCGCCCATACTTTTCACGCAAATGTTTAAATTCTTCCTTCATTCTTTTCCCAAATTCTACCAACAATGACTGAAACTGACTATCAAGCATATTGCCCAAATTTTTTTTTCGGGTGAACAGTAACTCCGGCAATTGAACAGTAACTCCACATGAACAGTAATTCCGGCAAGAATAGTAAATCCAGTGCCGTGACCAGTAATTCCGACACGATGAATAGTGAATCCCAAAGCGATGAACAGTAATTCCGGTATGAACAGTAATCGCGGCAATGAACAGTCATTCTGACGTGAATAGTATTTCCGACGTGAACAGTAACTTCGGCATGAACAGTAACTTCGGCATGAATAGTGATTCTGACGTGAACAGTAACTTCGGCATGAATAGTAAATCGCGATTTTTTTTTTCAACAAATACGTAGAAATCGCTACACGAAAGTCGGTATTGTAAATCCTGCGAAGAATTGAACAGATACGCTTACTTGAATCAAAAACAAAAAGCTCTGATACCACCTGATGCGATCCCGCCCACGAGATCTTTGATTTTTCCCGATCTTTGAAACAAGTAATTGATAGGTGTGATAATCGCCCTTAGATCACGCGGTCTAGAAACAACTAATAAACGATAGAGAACCTCCAAAGAACTCATCCTTGGCAACTCTCGTGAAAATCGATCGACAAACGCCACAAAAGATAAATCTTTTGATAAGTTTGATTTGATACGACGCAAAAGTTATGATGAAACTTAAGCTTGTTTTTGAGAGAATTCTCAAAGAAAGTTTTATATAAAACTCAATCAATAATGAACAAAAGTTAAAAGTTTACATGGTAGTCTAGCTTATATATATAGGTAACAAACCTAGGGATGTAAAGGAGCCGAGCCGAGCCGAACAGTAGCTGGCTCGGGCTCGTTACGAGCCTTTGGTTTGAAGCTCGGGCTCGGCTTGTTCGGAAGTTATGAAACTCGAGCTTGGCTCGTTAATGGCTCGTTTATCTTGTTTAATGAGCCTGGCTCGGGTTCGCTAATAGCGACGGGTTTTGAGTAAAAGCGTCACTAATAGCGACGGGAACACGTCGCTAATAGCGACGGGTATTGACAAAAACGTCGCCGATCTAGATTGGCGACGTTTTTCTTAAACCGTCGCCCACAGCGGCGGTTATGCATAAACGTCGCCGATCTGATTGGCGACATTTTTCTACATTTGTCGCAAATAGTGACAGTTACAAACATCGTCGCCAAAAAGCGACGGTATGTCAAACCCGTCGCTATTAGCGAGGGGTTTTATAAAACGTCGCTAATATCACGACGGTTTGAATAAAAAACCGTCGCTAATTGTTTTTTTTTAAAATGTTATAATTATTTAAATCTGAAATAAAAATATATTGTGCTGTATAATCGAAAAAAAATTAACAAAGTTTGAGAAATGTAATCATATTATTAATCTGCAAATAATAATACAAGTGTTTCATACAAAATGAATCAGCCATGTAGCGCTACATCTCTTCCTGTGATGTTGATTTAAAATGAATCAAATTGAATTTTCTTAATGTAACGTTGATGAGAATAACGAAATTTAATAAACTTACGTGGAGCAGGCGAATCGCGTGTCAACGAAAGATCCATCTGCATGTCGATGTGTGTGAACGTATAGCTCCCATGACGTTGGATCTCTGCCATGTCGTGCTCGCTAAAATAAATTCAATAATTGTAAAACATTAACATTTATAATTAATGAAATATATATTTTCTCCAAAGTACAATTCAATAAATGTCACGAACATCGTCGCTCAAATATTGAACCTTTTCTATTTCACTTTCAGTTCAAATCAATTTCGTTGTCGTACATGACATTAACATCGACTAGATTTTGAGACGATAAAAGAAATTGAGTTGAGATGTCATGAGGTCCACTTTCATTGTTTTGAAATGCATCGTTCGCATCAATTTGATTATGCTCAGTATTTGGCTCAACATCAGTGACATAAGCTCGCCTACGTAGAGTACTCACATGCATCCAATCTGATTCTGCTCTCTTCGTTGTTGGTTAAGTCAAATACACAACTTGCGAGGCTTGCGTAGGAAACACAAATGGTTCGTAGTATCCAAGACTCTTTTTTCGATTGACATCCACAATTTTGTACTTTTTATTAGAAAACACAAATGGTTTGTAATTTCGTCTAAATATGGTTTGTTCTGAAATTTTTTTCGATTGTAAGGACAACGGATATATCCATTTAATAAACACTCAGTTAAAACCCTAAACCCCAAAACCATAGCTATTTGCGACGGTTTGCTAAAACCGTCGCTGATATTAATCGGCGATGGTTTATTCATAACAGTCGCTATTATAGCGACGGTTTGATGTAAACCGTCGCTATAATAGCAACGGGTTTTAATAAACCGTCGCTCAATTTAATATGCGACAGTTTAGTAAAAACCGTCGCTGATATTTCCGTTTTTTTGTAGTGGAAGCAGCAGCGCCCGTGAACCACTTAAACGAGCCGAGCTCGAGCTCGAGCTCACGAGCCGGCATAACGAGCCGAGCTCAATTTTGAGCTCACGAACATATTATCAACATGTTCACGAGCTAACGAGCCGAACATCATTAATGTGGGGACCCGGACGCTAATCATCTTCTTAATCATCGTTGGTATTTAATTATCAGTTCTAATAAACAGGGTCTAAAAATTTTTCTTTTTTTAAAATGTAAATGCGGAAGGTAATGGAATCTAAATAATATACATCTCTGTATAAAACTAAAATTCAGTATAAAAGTACCATACTGTACAAAATAGGTCTAAGGTTCAGTTACTAAATTCAAGTAATAAAACCAAGTCTACAATAAGTCCGGAATCACCACGCTAACTCGTCTTCTCTCATCATCTTCTTGACCCCGATCCATCCCCACCTCTTGTCATGCACACATACAAAACAAGACAACAGCCGGATAACTCCGGTGAGAATAAATCCCAGTATAAAACATGGTAAGCATGTATAGAAACAATCTAAATCATAAAACATGCTATCATGATCATATTCAAAATACTAGATTTCATAATCTATGAAATCAAATCAAATAAGCATGCAACTCAATTCAGATAAACATGCAATTTAAATCAAATCATATAAACATGCTGTCATAACGGAAAGCAATACACATGGGTTTCATAATCTATGAAACCACATTCATAACCACATGCAGTTCTAGTCAAATCATGTCTAGACTCGACTCAACTATAACTCTAGGGATCCCGCTGTGAATAAGACGTCAATGGCTGTCACCTATCCTCCCACTCGGGGTGACTGTACGTCTTATTCCTAGACTTCGGTCTGAGCTGTATCAACGACTGCAATAGGAGTCAGGGCTGCTCCTAAGCTGAGATACACCGAACATCTAGATATTTGGCAATGGCTGTCAACGATTCTCCTATCTTAAATGCAATGAATATTAATCTGTAAACAAAGCATGCTCATGTCAGCATATAAACAAAGCATATTCATATCAGAATATAACAATAATATAGTATGTGATTTTATTGGGAAACTCAAATAGGATCTTATTTGAGTTGTGTCTGCCCGAATATCACATGAATTATACCTTTGTCGTCCCGGTCTGACGATGACGAAGACCTGTATTCAAATATGTCCATCTCGAATCTGAAATGACAATATTGAATACGTTGTATCAGTGAATAACTCAATATACAATCTGTTCTGATCAATACTCAATTCAGTATACAATCTGTTCAATGTCTGAACAAGATACAATCTGAGTCATATCAATAATATCACAATCTAATCGAAATCATATCTGAATCTGATCAATCTAACTCAACTGATGTTTCGACGGCATAACAATACAATCTGAATAACCCCGTCAATCTGAACATCACAATATAATACTGAACTCATAATCTGTGCCCACAGAATTCATACTCTGAATATTAACACAATTCTGATATAAAATCTCAGTCAATATCTTTCAAAAATCATAACAATTACAGGAACAGTCTGTTCTTTAATCTGACTTCAATTCTATAATGTCTACTTTAGTAGAAACATCATATCCGAATCATATTCAATCCTGACAATATCATAAATTCAAATCTTGTCTAAACATAACAAAACTTACGTCCAGTTATAGCCTGTGTTGATAGGAACACAGTACTGAAGTCGGATTCAAAATCGAACGGACGGATTTTGCGCACTATTAAATTTCTCCCTCGGAAGAACTTGGAGCTTCTCCCCAATTTCTTTTCTTTCTTCCTTATTCTGATGGAGAGAATCGGTTTGTACATATATATATTTTGTGCATGCAATCATATGTGGCCTCATCTCAAATTTTTGCCCATTTCCCTCAAAATTACGAAAATGCCATTGCCTCCAATAATTACGAAAATGCCATTGCCATCCAATAATTACGAAAATGACATTGCCTCCAATAATTACGAAAATGCCATTGCCATCCAATAATTACGAAAATGCCATTTCCCTCAAATAATTACGAAAATGCCATCCGAAAATCACAAAAATGCCATTCAATAATTTAAATCAATTATTTAATTTTCGGGTTCTCACAAAATGATGACATCTCGGGCCTTACAATTAATCTCAAGCTCGGCTCCACAAAATTGTCGAGCCCAAAATAAGGCTCGGGCTCGGCTTGATAAGCTTAACGAACGAGCCCGAACGAGCTTTTTAACGAGCCGAGATCCGAAAAACTCGCGAACAGTTCGGTTCATTTACATCCCTAAACAAACCCTACCTATAGAAAATTGCATATTTAAAGATATCAAATCTACTTGCCAAAATAATTAAAACACTAAACTAGGAAAATATTCTCGTCCAAACGTAAAGGGCACGGACCCCGTGTAGGCCTCCGGGTGAAAGTCCGTGTAGGCTCTGTAAATCTCAATTTCGAATGTATGAGACACAGACCCCGTGTACAGGTTCGTGTACACGTCCGTGTAGCCTCGGTCAGCTTCTACTTGATTGTGATGCAACCCGAACCCTTCGAGCCTTGTTTCCAAGCTTCCATTGGTTGGATGAAGGGCAACATTCAACATCTTCAAGCGTCCTCTTGGGATTGGTTCTTGGAATGCATAGTGGCCGGCTAGATTCACATCAAGATAAATCTTTTGATGAGTATGATTTGATACGACGCAAAAGTTATAACGGAACTTAAGCTTTTTTTTGAGATAATTCTCAAAGAAAGTTTTTATAAACTCAATCAATAATTCAATGTTGTTTACAATCAATAAAATTCGTCTATATATTGATACCAAATCAAAAGATATGAAATCTACTTGCCAAGATAATAAAAACTCTAAAATAGGAAAATAAATCTCCGCCAAACGTGTCGGACACGGACCCCGTGTAGGCCTCCGGGTAAGGGTCCGTTATGTTCGGAAAAATTACTCTCCAGACAACAATGGACACGGACCCCGTGTACAGGTCCGTGCTTGGGTCCGTGTAGGCTCGGGATTTCTCTTCCTCAAGTGTAATGGACACGAACCCCGTGTACGGGTCCGTGCTCAGGTCCGTGCAGCCTTGGTTCTTCAAAATAATGCTTGAATAATGTTCCTTTGGCTTTCCAATGTGCTCCCATGCATCACGACCACATGGATTGTATACACCACTTCCTGTTCCTAGTGAGCCTTGGATTGACATTTCTATGGACTTTATTTTGGGGTTGCCTAGGACTAAGAAGGGGAGGGATTCTATTTTTGTTGTTGTGGATAGATTCTCTAAGATGGCACATTTTATAGCTTGTCATAAAACCGATGATGCTTCAAACATTTCGGATTTGTTCTTTAGAGAAGTCGTTAGGTTGCATGGAATGCCTAGGACTATTGTTTCTGATCGCGATGTTAAATTCTTGAGTTACATTTGGAAGACTTTATGGGCTAAACTTGGCAAATAATTGATGTTCTCTACTACTTGTCATCCTCAAACGGATGGACTAACTTAAGTTGTCAATAGAACTTTAGGAACACTTTTTTCGTGCTATTCTTAAAAAGAACTTAAAGAATTGGGAGAATTGTTTGCTATTTGTTGAGTTTGCTTATAATCGCAGTGTGCATCTACTACAAATTTAATTCCATTTGAGATTGTTTATGGTTTTAATCCTTTGACTCCGTTATATTTGATGTCTTTACCTGTGAGTGAAAGGTTAAACATGGATGGGAAAAAGAAGGCTTAATTTGTTAGGAACTTGCATGAAAAGGTCAAGGCCAACATTGAGAAGAGATATGAGCAATATGCCAAGCAAGCCAACAAAGGGAAGAAGAAGGTGATATTTGAGAAGGGAGATTGAGTGTAGCCACACTTGAGGAAGGAAAGGTTCCCCGAGAAGAGACGTTCAAAGCTATTACCTAGGGGTGATGGACCATTTCAAGTCCTTGAAAGGATTAATGACAACGCCTACAGACTCGATCTACCAGTTGAGTATAACGTGAGTTCTACTTCTAAAGTTAGTGTGATCTCGGTGCCAGTATTAATCTTATGTCATTGTCTGTGTTTAGGAAACTTGGGTTGGGAGAACCAAAGCCGACAATGATGTCTCTACAACTAGCTGACAGATCTGTCAAGTATCCCCGCGGAGTGATTGAGGATGTGCTAGTGAAAGTGGACAAATTCATTTTCCCCACGGACTTCGTGGTGCTTGACATGGAGGAGGATGCGGAGATGCCTCTGATTTTGGGTAGACCGTTCCTTGCAACTGGCAAGGCACTGATTGATGTGCAAGAGGGGAAGTTGAAACTGAGAGTGGGCAAGGATGAGATTACTTTTGATGTTTTTTATGCACTTAAGCACACACTGCATTCTGATAGTTGTTTTAGGATTGATGCTTTTGACTCTCTTGCGTCTGACTATGTGCATGATGCTCTTAGGGACCCTTTGGAGGCCACTATAAACACTGAATTGGCAGAAGAAGAGTTGGATGAAGAAAGAGCTGAAATAGTGGCACACTTTAATGCCAACCATCCATGGAGAAAGCCAATGAGGATGCGACTGGAGGATCTAGGAGAACGGAGGGATTTGACCCCTCAAAGGTCAAGCATCGAGGATCCACCAACACTTGAGCTGTAGCTGTTGCCTCCACACCTCAAGTACGTATACTTAGGTGAGAATAACACTTTACCTGTCATTATTTCTGCTGCTTTGACAGATGTGATGGAGGACAAATAGTTGGAGGTATTGAAAGCACACAAGGGTGCATTTGCGTGGAAGGTGGCAGATATCAAAGGGATTAATCCGTCAGTCTGCATGCACAAGATCTTGATGGAAGAGAAGTACTCACCTCATGTGCAACCTCAGCGAAGACTGAATCCAAAGATGCAAGAGGTAGTAAAGGCTGAAACAATTTAGCTTCTCGATGCAGGTATTATCTATCCTATATCTGATAGTGCATGGGTAAGTCCTGTTCAGTGTGTGCCAAAAAAGGGTGGGATTACTGTGATTACAAATGAGAATAATGAATTAATACCCACTAGGACTGTTACGGGATGGCGTGTGTGCATTGATTATAGGAAATTAAATGATGCCACCCGTAAAGACCACTTTCCCCTTCCCTTTATCGATCAAATGCTTGAAAGGTTAGCGGGTCATGAATTTTATTGCTTTTTGGATGGGTATTCAGGGTACAACCAAATTATGATTGCGCCGGAGGACCAAGACCACTTTCACTTGTCCTTACGGCACTTTTGCTTTTAGACGAATGCCCTTTGGATTGTGTAATGCGCCGGCCACTTTTCAGCGATGCATGACTGCTATATTTCACGACATGATAGAAACGTTTCTTGAAATTTTTATGGATGACTTCTCGATATTTGGCTCTTCTTTTAATGATTGTTTGCAGAATTTGAAGGTGGTGTTAAAGAGATGCGAGGAGACAAATTTGGTACTTAATTGGGAAAAATGCCACTTCATGGTACAAGAGGGAATTGTCCTAGGGCACAAGATTTCGGGGCACGGAATAGAGGTGGACAAGGCGAAAGTTGAAGTTATCAAGAACTTTCCACCTCCGCCGTCCATAAAGGGAGTTAGAAGTTTTCTAGGCCACGCCGGCTTCTACCGGCGTTTTATCAAAGATTTTTCTAAAATTGCAAAACCTCTATCTTCTTTACTCATGAAAGATGCACCTTTTGATTTTAATTCGGATTGTTTGCAGGCATACGAGAAGCTGAAGGAGCGCTTGGTGAAGGCTCCTGTCTTGGTGGCACCGGATTGGGATCTACCTTTCGAGGTCATGTGCGATGCCAGTGATACTGCGGTTGGTGCTGTCCTCAGCCAAAGACTAAACAAGGTATTTCACACTATATACTATGCAAGTAGGACTCTAGATGAAGCACAATTAAATTATGCCACCACCGAAAAAGAGTTACTTGCAGTAGTGTATGCACTTGACAAGTTCCACTCATACCTTGTTTTTTCGAAAGTAACTGTGTTTACTGATCACTCTGCCCTTAAATATTTACTTGCCAAGAAAGATGCAAAGCCACGCTTACTTCGGTGGATTTTATTATTGCAAGAATTTGATGTAGAAATAAAAAATAAGAAGGGTGTTGAGAATGTAGTTGCGGATCATTTGTCTAGATTGGAAATTATCATTGATGATTGTGTGAATGATGCGATTAATGATTGGTTTCCAGATGAGCAGTTGTTTGAGGTGAAAAATTGTCCATGGTATGCAAATTTTGCAAATTTTCTTGTTACAGGCTCACCCCCCCCCCCCCCCAAATTTAACATTTCACCAAAGAAAGAAACTCTTTTCGGACGTGAAGTATTATTTTTGGGAGGAACCTTTCTTGTTCAGAATTTGTGCAGATGCCATGATACGGAGATGTGTCGCAGAGGAAGAGTTTGGGCAAATCCTCAACCATTGCCATGACCGTGAGGTAGGTGGTCATTTCGGACCAACAAAGACGGCATCCAAGGTACTTGAATGTGGCTTTTATTGGCCAACCCTCTTTAAAGATGCTCGTTCTTATGTGCTACATTGTGATAAATGCCAGCGGTCAGGTAACATCTCTAACCGTCATGAAATGCCTTTAAATAATATCATTGAGTGTGAGGTTTTCGATGTATGGAGGATAGACTTTATGGGACCGTTTCCCAGTTCTTTCACAAAAAAATACATTTTGGTTGCGGTGGATTATGTGTCTAAGTGGGTAGAGGCGGAAGCATACGCCACTAATGATGCTCAAGTGGTCCTGAAATTTTTAAAGAAAAACATTTTTAACAGATTTGGAACACCAAGAGCAATCATTAGTGATGGTGGCACCCATTTTTGCAACAAATTATTTGAAAAACTTTTGAGCAAATACGGTGTCACACACAAGATATCTACCCCATATCACCCCCAGACAAGTGGTCAAGTGGAAGTGTCGAACCGAGAGATAAAACGAATTTTGGAGAAGGTGGTAGGTGTCAGTAGGAAAGATTGGTCGGTGAGGTTAGATGATGCTCTTTGGGCATATCGGACTGCTTTTAAAACACCTATAGGCACTACACCGTATAGGCTTTTGTTTGGAAAATCATGTCATCTACCTGTAGAGTTAGAGCATCGAGCATACTGGGCCACAAAAGCGTTGAACTTTAATTCTACTGATGCAGGTGAACATCCTTTTGCTTCAATTGGACCAATTGGAGGAGTTCCGGAATCTGGCCTATGATCTTGCATTGTAATACAAAGAGAAAACAAAGAAGGCTCATGACAAGAGGATCATAGAGAGAGAATTCAAAGAAGGCAAAAGTGTCCTACTCTACAACTCCCGGTTGCGACTCTTTCCCGGGAAGTTGAAATCACGATGGTCTGGTCCATTCGTGATCTCGAATGTTTATCCATCGGGAGCTGTAGAATTGAAAGATGGAAAGGAGGGGACATTTACGGTCAATGCCCAGCGCCTGAAGCACTACATGGGTGTCACAATTGAGCCACAACTTGGAATCACCCGGTTCCAAGACATGCCGAACTGAGACGGACCGACAGTCAAGCTCTCGACTATAAATTGAGAACTAAGTCTTTTCCCTGATCTTGTATTTCATTCAAGTTTTGTTTAATCCAGTTATTGTTATTCATTTATAAAATTTAAAAAAAAATTAAAAAAAAATGACAAATTTGGCAGAACAGTTGGCGCTCGAGCGGTAGTTTTCTACCGCCCGAGCGCGGACGTCTACCTTGGGAGAATTCATCCCGAGAGGTTGGCGCTCGAGTGGTAGTTTTCTACCGCCCGAGCGCGCACACGCACCTCTGAAAAACAAACAAACAGAGAGGTTCGCGCCCGAGCGGTAGTTTTCTACCGCCCGAGCGCGACTGCTCTATATGCGCGAATTCACTTTCCTTTTTCTTCATTCTGCACGAAAATTCCCCAATTTTTCTCCCCAAATCCCTAACCCTCTCCCACTCAATTTTCATTTTTTGCAGGAAATCTCTCCACCCATCAAGGCTCAAGCACCGTGGGCACACTCCACTTTAGGAATCAAGAGACGTCATCACTCCGTTCATCTTCTCCGATTCACCCACCATCTCTCTCATCCACTACTATGGCTCCCAAGAAGCAAAAAGGTAACCCTGGTTCTTCCTCTTCATCCTCATTTGACACCGTTTTGTTAGTATGGAGGCTAGGGCTCGATACGAGCATGCCAAAATTCACCGCAACCCAATAGCCGAGAGGGGAGTCTGGCGACAGTTGGAGGACAGATACTTGGATATTATTGTTGGTTTGGAAAGAAGGGGATGGGACAAATTCGGTGAGCAACCTAAGGCAGCGGTAGTCTATGTGGTTCGCGAATTTTATGCCAATGCAGCGGAGGGGCGAAATGGTTTGGTATTTGTTAGGGGTAGACATGTACCGTATGATTCGGTGACGATCAATGAACTGTTAGGGACAGCGGAGGTTGACGACTCCCACTTCCAGACATTAGTTGCCAACCCGAATTATGATACGATTCTCGCCACATTGTGCCATCCGGGCGCAATATGGAAATCATTGGGCGGCTCGCCGAGTTGTTTTGACGAGAAGTATTTGAAAGCCGAAGTTGCCCTTTGGTATTTATTTGTGGCTCGGAGAATGATGCCGGTCTCGCATAAGAGCGAGGTCTAGAAAGAGCGGGCGATGCTGCTTTATGCTTTGACCGAGGGATACGCCATCAACGTGGGCACACTTATCAATTCACAAATCACACTGAGTGCGCACAACAGTCATGTGGGCCTGTTCTTCCCCACCATTATCTCCGAGTTGTGTGCCAGAGCGGGAGTCGTATTTCTCGATGATGAGGAGTGGTTGCAGCCCATGAAGCCTATTTGTGTCGAAGACCTCCAGCGGAAACGAGCTAAGCGAATCAGTGAATTTCCCCCTCGGGAGGAGGACGCCGGTGGATCTAGCACTGCCATCCCACGCCGCCGCCCACCACAACCCCGCAGGCGAACTCAGAATGACAAGATGGATGAAAATCTCGCCTTCCAAGCGCATCAGAGTCAGTTCAACTCTTACGTCACGGACCATTTATCGCACATTGACTCCATGATGCGCTCTTTGCTTGTGCACGGGGGCGTTGACCCGTCGACCATTCCACCGACTCCGCTACCTCCTCCCCCATTCCAGTTCCAGTATGATTATTCTCAGCAGGGGGACGCTGCCGGAGTGCCACCACCCGAGAACGACGACGACGACGAGTCTTGACAAGGGGAGTTTACTGTTTCCCCTTTCTTTTTGTTCTTTTTGCTTATTCTGTCGTTGCATTTGCATTCATGAGTTTTTTTGTTTTTAGTGTTTGTTTCGTTTTGTGCACTGAGGGCAGTGCACAGCTCTAGTATGAGGGGGGGGTAGATTGTTTTGGTTGTTTAGTTAATTGGTTTAGTTTCGTTGCATTTCTTTTGTTTGGTGTCTTTTATGGTGAGAAGACATAGTTTATGAGCCAATGATGATGTTGAATTAATAGTTTACAATAGTATTGATTGGGTCACTTCGTGAATGGTACTCTTGATTGTTAAAGCATGAATTTTGGTACAAAATTTGAACTTTTTGAGCACATATGTGTGGGGACTAGAATTTTGTAGGAATAATGGTGAAATTTGAAAGTTTTGTGTGGTTAACTTGAAAGGCACCATTTATGAGTTGATTTAGCATGTAAACCCGTGAAAATAAGTCGCTAATTGGGACCTTGAATGAGAAATTTTGATTTGCCTTGAACTTTACATTTACCTCCTTTCCAATGCACTGAATTAAAATGTCATACTCCTAACCAGCGTAATCCAAAGGATTATATTCTTAGCCTAGGGAGTACATGTGTGAAAATTGTGCATTTAAAAAAAAAACAAAAAAGAAAAAAAAGAAAAAGAGAAGAAAGAAGGAGATGTAAGGTGAGGGGGAGCCGAAATAAAAGGAATGAAATTCTATTCCTAGGCTAAAAGTTGGAGATGTAAGGAGACAAGGAAAGTCAGACGAAAAGTTTTGACGATTGCACAATGAAAATGATCGGTGTACTCCCAACTTTTAGCCACTTGAGCTTATGTTCCTTCTTTTCGACACCCTTATCTTCACTTAAAAGTTGAATAAAGTTCAATTTATGGCTAGTGATAAATGGACACGGGGATGCATGCTAGTGAGACTTGTATTGAAGTGTTAATTGAGTGACTCACATGATTTGATAATTGATCTATTTGAAATACGAATTACTAGACCCATCATGACACACACGCACGTTCAAATTAGTGTAAAGATTTATGTGTAGATGAGACTGAGTATTCGTTTGTGATTTGACTTGATTATGATTTGTACGTGAGACAGTTCTCTGAGGCATGAGCATGAAAGTTGTTAACTCACCATTAACATTTACTTGTGTTGGTTATTTCTTGTTTGAGTACTTTGTGTTTATTGCGTTTGTTTAGAATCTCGTGCTGTAACCTATTTTGCTTGAGGGCAAGTAAAAGGTTAGTATGAGGGGGTTGATAGGTGGTGTTTTTACGTGTTTATTGCATTGGTTTAGTTGTGTTTGCATTGTGCATGCATGCATTTCTTTTACATTTTGTTCATTTTAGAGTAATCGTTTGCATTTTCTCATGTCTCACTTGTATGTGATGAATTTGCAGGAAAAAGGGTCGGAAAACGAAAATCAGTAGGAAAATGTAGAAGCCAAGAAGAATCGGACAGAATAGGCGGCGCCCGAGCGGTAGTTTTATACCGCCCGGGCGCGAAAGATGAGAAGCCAAGAAGAATTAGACAGAAAGTGTGGCGCTTGGGCGGTACTTTTCTACCGCCCGGGCGCGAGAAGATGCATCCGAAGACAGAACAGTCGGCGCTCGAGCGATATATTTCTACCGCCCGAGCGCGAATTCCGCACAAGCCCAGGGAGAATACAGAAAGTGTGGCGCTCGAGCGGTACTTTTCTACCGCCCGAGCGCCACCTATTTTTGGAAAATATTGTACGCGATTCTCTACCTTATTTTGGAGGTGTGGTTGATATGGAAGGGGGATGGACGATTTTTGGGGTCTCATTCAGACATATTCAGACATTATTCTTCAGCCGCCGCAAGCTTTGGAGAGGAATTCACGCTTGGATTGGAGACTCGAAGCTTTCCGGGCACCGTTCTTCACGTTTTCGTCATTTCTAGTATTTCTAACTTAGTTGTTATCTTCTAAACATTGTTTTGCTTAGTTTACTTATGAATTCTAGTAGCTAAATTTTATTATTTGTTGGAATTAAAGGGGATCCTACCCCGAACGTGGTTTGAAATAATTTATATTTTGATTGTGCGTTATTCTTGATTTTACTACTGTTTTATCATGTCATTAAAGCGTAGCTAGCTTTAACAACATTTTCATATCACGAGTGAGTTCGAGAGAATAACGAGTGATAGGATCGAGTAGTATAATTCGCGGATCTACAATTTACATAGATATATGAAATTGGATACGTGCTGATAGTCATAGTTCTTAGGGTCGAAAACTAGGGGATTTCATAGATCGAAATGCGATTTGCTCTTGATAAATAATTAAAGATATTTAATTACTTCATTGAGTAGAATTAGTTTGGCATAGCTCGAGAGAGTGTGTTCAATAGATTAGGAAATCCTGTCGGAAGCGTAGATCACGATCGAACGAATTAATTAATTAACGAGGGATAGGTGAACCGAGATTCCCAACAAATCCATTTTTCATTGAATTTTACTCAACCATTTTAGACCTTATATCTCATTACTTGATTTTGAATCTTTTTTATTTGCATTCTTATTTGATTTTAGTAGTAATAAAACAATCAACGCAATTTTCGTTGCTAAATGTTAAATAACTGAAAATAACAATTGTAAAACACAGTTTTCAGTGGAACGATACTCGTACTCACGTACACTATATTATTAATTGACATCGTGCACTTGCGATTAATTTTTGAGCATACAAATTCATATTTTTTATTGGGGATTTTACTGTGCAAGTTTTGCTCGATCATTGAGATCGATTTCTAACCGCTTGAGAAATATTTTTGGATGGTATACATCAAGGCCGAATTTTTTGAAACAAAAAAAAAAAAAAAAAAATTCGGGCAGCTTGTTGCTGCCCGTGAATCTCGGGCTGCCCGAGAATTCCGGGCAGCAAATGGGCAGCCCGAAGGCTGCCCTAAACTTTTTAAAATAAAAAAAAATTTTGGGTGTTGCCGGAATCCGGCGACGGAGCTCCGGCGACGGGGATGACGACTAGCGTTTACAAAAATGTTTTGGACAATCTTAGTGTCATGGGCCTTGAGTTGTTGGGCCATTGGATGGATAACATATTTTGTGAAATTTAAATGGGCCAAATTATTTTTGGTGAAAGATGAGTTTTGGGCCCTTAAGTTTAAATTTGCAATTGTTGCATATATTTTCTCATAAAATAAATAATTGAAGTTGGACTTTAACTATTTATAGTAAATTGTGATTTACAAGAAATTCGATTATAAATAAATTAATTTGAAAGTAGACAAAGGTGTTTGTATACTTTGTTAATTTAATTTATAATTGTGGCGGTTAGTGATTGGATCAAGATATATAATATTGGATCAATTAATTATTGTGATAATTAATTGATGGTGTATGATATGTGATATTATGCATGAAGGATGATCAAAAGCCCAATCCCAATTTGCTAGGTGTATTCTAGGATATTTGATGTTAAATGATTGTAATAATTATCAATTTATAAAGTGGGCTTGGTTTATGGCCCGTTCCCACCCCCCATGAGATGTATCCCTATGTGCCATGGATATTTATTTGTAAATATTAGAATAGTGGATGATCAAGATTGGATGATGGTGGCCATGATGATTATGAAGATCGAAGACATGTAAATATTGGAAGCTAATGTAATAGTTGCATTTGCATCCCGTGCATTTATCCTAGGATTGGACCTAGGCCCGTGTTTAGCTCACACGGGCCATTAGTTTTGGGGCGATTGATCATCCTTGTTTGTTTACTGTTTATAATATATGCATGATATGTTATAAATAATGAGTATGTGCGTTATTATTATGATAATAACAAAGTTGCATGAATCCCGCAAACATACGATCAAACATGGCGAGCTTTTAAAATAAAATTAATGATGAGACCTTTCAAAATTAAAAACCCTCATTTTGGATAAGATTCAAAATTAATATCAAGTCCAAAAAGGGGAATTATAAATTTCTTTATAATTTCCTTGTCTTCCATCGACAATGGGTGCATGATGAACGCTACCCGTACTCGGGGCTCGGCTCATATTATTGAGGGGGCCCTGGGTGCCGGAAAGCTGTGACATCCATTGATATTGTGATGTGAACTACGTGGAACTCCCATGATTTCGGCTCATATTATTGAGAGAACTCATGGCGACCGTCCATTAAGGTTCAATATCGATGGGTTAGGCTTGACACGTAAAGATGAACGACGTCATATTATTGGGTCCTAATCAAACGTGAGACAAAAAATATACGTAGAGGGTTGCATGGCGATGCAATTGGAAACTACCTTTTAGGAATTGTGATTGGCTGATATTATTCGGGATCACAATTCACTAATTGGACCTTACGTGCCTTCTGAGGAAAGTGTTTCCCATTTTCACTAGAAGGTAGTGAAAATGTCAAAACAGTGGGAGCGATAATTTATAAAGTAAAAGTCCAAACTTTATATCTTATTAAATATTTTAAAATAGTCATTAACATTTATCTGTTTTACTTTTCAGTACAAATCTTTGACAATGTCATCAATTCGCAACCCGTTTTCCGTTATTCTCGAAAAACACGTTCTAACCGGACCTAAATATATCACTTGGCTAAGAAATCTAAAGATTGTCTTGAACTCGGAGAAAATTGCATATACACTGACTGAGTCGCCCCCTGCTGAGGCTCCGGCTAGCTGCACTCCTGAGGAATTGCAGACCTACAAGGATTGGTGCGAGCATGACTTGAAGGCTAGGTGTTATATGCAGGCTTCGATGAACGATGAGCTGCAGATGCGATTCGAGGATGCAAAGAATGCTGCTGACATTCATTTGCACATCAAGGAGCTCTTTGGTGAGTAGACTCGGCCTCTAAGGCATGCCACAGTCAAGGAGCTCATCACTTTACGCATGCGAGATGGGCCTTCAGTCCATGAGCATGGCCTAAAGTTGATTGGGCTCGTGGACAAGCTCGTTGGCATGGATCTGATTTTGCCTTCGGAGTTGACCACGGATGTGTTGCTGCTGTCGTTGCCTAGCTCGTACGATCCTTTTATCGTGAACTTTAATATGAACAAGCTTGAGCCAAGCCTTGAAGAGTTGGTGAACATGCTTGTGACTTTTGAGTCCACCATCAAAAAGGAGAAGCTGGCTCTTTATGTGGGTTCTTCATCTGGCACAAAGAACGATCCACATGGGAAGGGAAAGAAGCATTCTTTCCAACGTCCCAAGAAGAGCGTGCCCTTGAAGAGGCAAACTCTGGGTCCCATTGTAGCAGCCGCGCCAGCCAAGGTTGAGAAGACAGTTGACATCTGTCATCACTGCAAGAAGCCTGGACATTGGAGGCGTAACTGCAAAGAATATCACTACAAGAAAAATGATTTTCCGCAGCACGTTATCAACGGCGTGCCTTAAAAGCACGCTGCGAAAAGTGCTTTTAACAGCGTGCGTTAATATGTGCGCTGTTAATATTGATGCACTTGACAGAAATAACGGCGTGCATCAAAAGAACGCTGCGGAAAGTAATATCTGCAGCGTGCATTTATGTTTGCTGTAAATATTATATACTTTCCGCAGCGTGCTTTTCATGCGCGCCGTTAATAACATATACATTAACGGCGTGCATTAAAAGCATGCTGCGGAAAGTAATATTATATACTATCCGCAGCGTGCAATAATGTGCGCTGTTAATACCCTATCCATTCACGGCGTTCATTGACAGCACGCTGAGGAAAATGTTGCGAAATTTTAAATTAGCGACGGTTTCGGAGAAACCGTGGCTAATTTAAATATTGCGACGGTTTTCCAATACTGTCGCCATTTTAAATCGGCGACGGTATAATAGAACACCGTCGCTTTTAGCGACGGTCATCAATCAACTGTCGCTAATTGCCGCTAAACAGCGACGATTATATTTAAACCGTCGCTAATAGCGACGGTTTGTTGTTAAACCGTCGGTAATAGTCACAAATTGCCTATAAATATCCGATTTCCGTTCCACTTTCCTCCACACTCTTTTACAACACTTAAATTTTTTCTTTCTTATACGATTTTAATTTCGATTTTAGGTACATTTTTTTATTACAATTTTTGGTTAATTTTTTAAGTGTTTTAATTAAGATCATAGGTGCATTGTATTTTTTAAAAAAAATTGCTAAATAATAAAAGTAATTTTTTTTTTATTTTTACGCAAATTTTAGCGACGATTTATAAAACTGTCGCTAAATTTAAATACCGTCGTTACAGTTGCAAACTGTCGCTACAATTAAATACCGTCGATATTATTTAGCGACGGATGTGTCACAAACCGTCGCTAATATTTAGATATTTTTTTAACATTAACGGCGTACATTGCACGCTGCGAATAGTGTATTAACGGCGTACATAGGCACGCTGCCAATAGTTTAACTATCAACAGCATACTCTGCACGCCGTTATTAGACTAAACCGCAGCGTAAATCGCACGCCGCCAATAGTGTCAAACTTAAGACAGCTTTCAACTTTACAGCGTGCGTCGCAGCGTGCATTCCTTTCTGCAGCGCATATTGCACGCCGCGGAAACCCACTTTTCTTGTAGTGTATCTTGCCCAGAAGGGTTCTGGCAAAGGTATGTTCTACATTGAAGTAAATATCTCCATTAACTCTACTTCTTGGGTATTGGATACCGGCTGTGGCTCACATCTCTGTAATGATTTGCAGGTGATGGAAAGAAGTAGGAAGCTCAAGGAAGGTGAGACCTTCTTGAGGATGGGCAATGGAGCAAGGGTTGCTGCCAAGGCTGTGGGAGATGTTTATTTATGTTTGAACAATGATTTTAAGTTTGTTTTGAGAGATATTTTGTTTGTACCAGACTTGATTAAAAACATTATTTCCATTCCTATGCTTGATATTGATTGATTTTCTTGTTTATTTAGTAAAGGTGTTTGCAATATTTACCAGAATGAATGTTTAGTTGGTACCGGAGAACTTGAAAACAATCTCTACACCTTAAAATTGAAAGATATTCCAGTTAACAATGTCCAAGCAATAACAACAACAAATAAGCGCAAACAAGATACTCTTAATTCGGCACAATTATGGCATGCTCGATTAGGACATATTTCCTCAAGAAGGATGAGCAAGCTAGTGGGAGTTGGCATGTTTGATATGTCGGATATTAATGCTCTCACGACTTGTGAATCCTGTCTAGAAGGAAATATGACCAAAATTCCCTTTAAGGGCCATGCGGAGCGAGCCAAAGGGTTATTGGATTTGATCCATACCGATGTGTGCGGTCCGCTTAGCATCACCACTAAGCATGGACATGCCTACTTCATCACCTTTACCGATGACTTTTCGAGGTATGGGTATGTGTATTTGATGAAATACAAGTTTGAAGCCTTTGAAAGGTTCAAAGAATTCAGAAGTGAAGTAGAGAATCAATTGGGACGAAGCATCAGGGCACTTCGATCGGATCGAGGTGTGAGTACTTGGGTGCCGAGTTCCAAGAGTATCTTAGGGAGAATGGGATTCTCTCGCAGTGGACTCCGCCCGCTACGCCGCAGTTGAATGGTGTTTCGGAGCGTGGTAACCGGACTTTGATGGACATGGTTCGGTCTATGATGGGGTTCACGGAGTTGCCGCCATCCTTTTGGTGTCCATACAAAGGCAGTTGACAAGACTCCATATGAGATATGGATGGGTAAGCTTCCCAAGTATTCTTATCTTAGAATATGGGGGTGTCTTGCTTATGTGAAGCAGGCAGTGGGAGATAAATTGGATAGTCGATCCATTTTATGCTACTTTGTGGGATATCCAAGGAATTCGGTTGGATATTATTTCTATCATCCCCAAGAAACAAAGGTGTTTGTTTCTAGGAATGCAACCTTTTTGGAAAAGGAATTCCGTGATTATTTGTTGCTAGACTTTTCAAAGTTTAGAGGTGAAAATCTCAACACACACACTTGATTCAAAAGATCGGGACAACAACGATTCTTTGTTCGTTATTGAATTGAGGGTGCGATGCGATTTTAATCGTGTTTGCTATTCATTCGTACGAAGATTCACATCATTGGGTATCATATCTTAGGTTCATTGAATTCAAGTAAGTATCTTGTTATTCAATTTTCAGATCTGTTTATTTCTTCGTTCATTTCCAGATCTGTTTTCGTTTATCGTTCTTCGTCTCTTCGTGAATCTGTGATTCTCGAAGAAAGTTGCTTTTTATTTTTTTTTCTTTTGGTGATTTTCGAGCAAGTACTCTGCCAAAAAAAAGAGTACAAAAATTCCAAAAATTCACCATTAATTCTTTTGAGTATTTGGTTCTCTTCCCTTTTGTGAGTCATATGCACTTGTCTCACACAATAAAAATAATAATAATATTTATCTTCAAAATGCTTGTCTATGCAGTCCAAGTGATTCTATCACATTTGTTCACAAGTTGGACTTGGTTGTTTGATACTCAAATACAAAGCTTGAGCACACCTTAGAGAGAAACATTAAATTCGAGTGGAAACATTTGAATGTGAGTGTTATTTCTTTGGAGTGACTAGTGTGTATTTGTTGTGAGCAAAAAAATTTGAGAGAAAAGACGAGTGAATTTCTTTGGAGTGACCGTGAGCATTTGGGTGAGTATTATTTTGTTTCTACTAACGTTTTCTTGCAGGTACAAATTTGAAATTTGATGGAGAGGGAGGTAGGAGATAGTTCTAACCCGGGGTTGTCTAAGGTTCAAATGGAGGCGTTGTTTGGGCATTTTAGTAGGATGATGAGGAGTGAATTTGTAAGGCCCGAGAAATTTATCATGTTAATTCGAAATGATTTGACGATGGTTATTATAATCGGACACGATTTGTTGATAATTGACATGATTGGGGTTATAAGAACTCAAATGACGAGGCCGGGCGTCGGTGCAAGAAAAACAAGATTTGTACAGAATTCGTGGCGCCGAGTGGTAGAAAGAGACCGCCCGAGCGCCAATGCACCATAAATGGGAGAGTTTGACAGAAAGTCTGGCGCCCGAGCGGTAGAAAGTTACCGCCCGAGCGCCAGTGTTCTCCGAGATGATAATCAAACAGAAAAGGTGGAGCCCGAGCGGTAGAAAAGTACCGCTCGAGCGCCAATGGAATAAAGAGCCACGCACCGAACAGAAAGTGTCGCGCCCGAGCGGTACTTTCTTACCGCTCGAGCGCGAGACGTGGAATAGGCGAGACGAGACACTTGCCTTCTTGCATGCATCGTATATGTATATATATATATATATATATATATATATATATGTATACTTCGAAAAATTCTTCAGAAACGAGGATAAAGAATCGAGAAAGGTTTCTGAAAAAGAGTGAAATATCCTTACGCCTTTTTGAGAAATCCGTCCGTTCGATTTTGAATCCGACTTCAGTACTGTGTTCCTATCAACGCAGGCTTCCTCTGGACGTAAGTTTTGTTACGTTTAGACAAGTTTTGAATTTATGGTATTGTCAGAATTGAATATGCTTCAGATATGGTGTTTCTGCTACCGTAGACATTATAGAATTGAAGTCAGATTGAAGAACAGATTGCTTATGTAATTGTTATGATTTTTGAAAGATATTGACTGAGATTCTATATCAGAATTGTGTTAGTATTCAGAGTATGAATTATATTAACACAGATTATGAAGTCTAGTATTATATTTGTGATGTTCAGATTGACGGGGTTATTCAGATTGTATTATTATGCCGTCGAAAAATCAGTTGATTTAGATTAATCAGATTTCGATATGATTCAGATTTTATTGTGATATCAATGATATGAATCAGATTATATCTTGTTCAGACATTGATCAGATTATATACTGGATTGAGTATTGATCAGAACAAATTGTATATTGAGCTATTCACTGATACAGCGTATTCAATATTGTCATTTCAGATTTGAGATGGACAGATTTGAATACAGGTCTTCGTCATCGTCAGACCGGGACGACAAAGGTATAAATAAATGTTGATTCGGGATTGCACAACTCGAGTTAGGTTTGACTTGAGTTTCCCTAAATCACATACTTTATTTTATGGCATTGATAATTGCAGATTATCAGATTGATATGTGCATGTATTGACTTAGAACAGAGTCAGAGTCCGAGTCTAGGGCAGACAGCCTAGCTAGGGCAGAACCGCCGAGTCTTTCTCAGAACCGATAAGACTCTAGACTTATGGTGTATCGAAGAGCTTCAGATGTAGATCGACGTCTATCTCAGACACATTCCATACAGCATACCAAAGTCTAAATTAAATTGGGATCCCTAGATTTGAGATAAGATAAGATTAGATCACGAGTCATTGATTCATGTAGTCAGATTAGATACATGTTTTGATGTTTGTTTATGCTTTTATATATGTTTTATATGATTGCATTTAATACATTGTTTATACTGGGATATTTATATCTCACCGGAGTTATCCGGCTGTTGTCTTGTTTTGTATGTGTACATGACAACAGGTGGGGCAGGATCAGGGTCCAGAAGATGAGGAGAGATCGAGATTAGAGTGGTGATCACGGACTTGGATGTAGATAGGTTTCATTACTAGATCATAGTAGTTGAACCTTAGTTTTTAGACTAAATGTGTATGTTGCACAAGATTTGTATTTATTATACTGGTTTGTATAATAGAATGATGCCATTACCTTCCGCACTTGCATGTTAAAAAGAAAAATTTTTAGACCCTGTTTATCTTAATTGATAATAAAACCCCAAAGATGATTAAGAAGATGATTAGCGTCCGGGTCCCCACAGAATTAGAGCCCTTACATGAGAGGTTGGATAAGTTTGAAGTTAGTACTAGTGGGAGTAAATCCAAAACTAAGGATTTGGGTAGAGAGGATGAGGAATATGATTTGGGTGGAGCGAGGAGAGTCAAAATGAAAATTGGGGTAGGAATAGAAGAGGTAGAGGAATTGGGAGAGGAAGAAGAGAAGCTGTACGGGGTAGATTGTTAGAGTAGATGCCCGTCGAGCCAAGTGTTGGCCGAGTGTTCACAATGAAACTCTATGTATAAGCAGTCTTTATTTTAATAATATTTGGAATTATTGTTTTGGAAAATATTTATCTGTATACCCATGCTAGTTGCATAGATAAAGACCTTGAATATACAAATAGTAGAAAGAATATGAGATGCTCATATGATGAGTATCACGAAACTCATATTTGGAATACTGTATATTCTAAACAGTTCCTAGTCGATTCAGCCGCCACTAAGAAGGATATAGGCCGCTAGAGCTCGAGACTAGTATCTGCTATGTGAGTACCATGTTTCATTGGTAGGGGACATTGTGATGTCCGAGCATGCAGATAGGTGCTCCTGGTAGAGTGCACTGAACAACCCTCTATAAAGGACTTTCCAAGTGGTTCTCACTTATCGAGTGGAAACGTCCTGGTTTATGGTTGTACGCCATTAGTCCTTATGACTTGGGACAACATTGAGACTCTATGTGCTAGAATTACACTTTGACTTGTTTACCGACTCTCATGGGGTCATCAGGTGGCAAGGTTGGGTGTTTTGTCGAAACACATAGGAGTCGATGCATTGTAGTCAGGGATTCACCGCTTACCTTCGGGTATGGATATCCTATGTGTTCTCATGTGTATGTAGTATGAAATATCTGATCAGAGTATGGTGGTAATTATGAAAGGGGTTTCATAGATTACACCATCGATGCAACTACGACATGACACATAGTATCGATTCATTGACAACTCTCGATAAACCAATGGTTGTCGAATCGGTCGGGATATATGAGTTGAAGGGACCGTACTGTACGCTAACCATAATTGAATGGTTCTTGCAGGCACTATCATTTGATACCTAGGGAATCATGTAAGCGATGCTGCTAGGCGTTTAACATGGTTGGTTGGGTACTATCAGACTTGAGTTTTGACATTCTTGTTATCAAGGAGTTGATAAGTAAGAATGGAGCAATTGGGGTATGCTCATATAAGGACATGTTTAGTTCGAATCACATGGACATGTGAACCCACGGCTAGTTGTATCAATGAACCATTGAGGGCCACACAAGTACTAGCTTTCTAGATCCCGTTGAGAAGCAAAATAGTTCAATGTGTTGAACGGCTTATAAAGGAGTTTATAAGCGTAAGGAAAATTAGAAGTATGACTTCTATAAAGGAGAAATTAGTTCAATGTGTTGAACGGCTTATAAATGAGTTTATAAGCGTAAAGACAAAATAGAAGTATGACTTCTATGAGAGAAATGTAAATTTTAATTTATGGAAGTGTTCCTAAATTAAAAGTTGGCCAAACAAATAATGTATTTGAAAATTGTGATTTTCATAAACATTATTATGGACTAAATTAAATTAATTCAAGTGTTGAACTAATTAAACACTAGTGGGCCTAGTAGAGTCCAAATAATTAAATTAATTCAAGTGTTGAATTAATTAAACAATATTGGGTCTTGTAGAGCCCAATTAAAAATAATTATTAGACTAGTAGGCTTGAGTAAAATCAAGCAATGGTTAAATGGTCTCAAATGTGTTTGGGACATTTAAATAAAAGTCCATGGGCTTTGTAATTGTTACAAACCCAAATAGAAAGGCATGCAAGGGAGGTGAAAGGTTGGCAGACAAATTTTTCTATTATCTAGGCATGGCATGCAACCTTTTTACTTTAACTTTTCCCACAACCAAAAAAATGTCTCTCCTTCTCTCCTAGCATGAATAGTGGCCGAAATTACTATTCATTCTCCCTCTTTTTTTTCTTCAATTGTTGAGGAAAGCCTACACTTCTCAATGAAAAATACTCTAATTTTTCTAGTGCAAAATTAGGGTGGTTCTAGCTAGTTGCTGGTGGGCCTAATTTTGAAGGAAAGATTCAAAAACAAGGTGAAGCTTGTAGATTGTCTTGCCATCAAGAGCTTAGTTGTATATCAACTAAGTTGGAGCCATCATCAATCTCAAGAGATTGATAGGTAATTCTAAACACACTATGAATGTCATATTTTGTGTTTATTGTATTTGCTACACATTAAATCAAGGTGGCCAAAAATATTCATGAAAAATTCAATTTTTAAACTTTCGTTGCGCTTCCGGTCACCGTAACCGATCCTCTTTCAAGTGGTATCCGAGCTATGGTTACGATTTTGTGTTGCATTTACAAGATATTATATTGAGATTGATTTCTAACCGCATGAGAATGAAATTTGCAACAAAAATCAAGGCACGAAAAAGGGGCATTTCGGGCAGCATGTTGCTGCCCGTGTCGAGCAGCATGGGCAGCCCAAGGGGCTGCCCGTTTCGGGCAGCAAGGGCAGCCCGAGTGGCAGCCCGAACCCCTCTATCAAAATTTTAAAAAAAAATTGGCAAGTTGGCCGGAATCCGGCGACGGAGCTCCGGTGATGGCGATGACGGCTAGGGTTTCCAAAAGTGTTTTGGAATATCAAAGTGTCATGGGCCTTGAGTTGTTGGGCCATTGGATGGCTAAAATATTTGTGAATTTTAAATGGGCCAAAATGTTTTTGGTGGAAAATAAGTTTTTTGGGCCCTTAAGTTTAAAATTACAAAAGTTGCAAACATTTTCTCATATTAAGTTGGACTTTAAATATTTATAGTAAATGGTGATTTACAAGAAATTCGGTTATAAATAAATTAATTTGAAAGTAGACAAAAGTGTTTGTATACTTTGTTAATTTAGTTTATAATTGTGGCGGTTAGTGATTGGATCAAGATATATAATATTGGATCAATTAATTATTGTGATAATTAATTGATGGTGTATGATATGTGATATTATGCATGAAGGATGACCAAAAGCCCAAGCCCAATTTGCTAGGTGTATGCTAGGATATTTTGTGTTGAATGATTGTAATAATAATCAATTTATAAAGTAGGCTTGGTTTATGGCCCGTTCCCACCCCATGAGATGTATCCCTATTTGCAATGGATATTTATTTGTAAATATTAGTATAGTGGATGATCAAGATTGGAAGATGGTGGCCATGATGATTATTGTAATAGCCGAGCCCGGTGTACGGTACGGTTTAAGTTTTGTATGTTTATTTGGGTTATTTGATTAGATGTTTAGAGTTAAATTTATGGGCCATAGTATTGTTGGTTATTATTGTCTTGAGGTGTAGTTGTTGTTGGTTGCGTTGTTTCAGTGTTTCGGATTGATTTTAGTTGCATGAGTGGTGTTCATTGCCGTGACCAGAGTGCAACCGCGCTCATAGTAGGAGTGCCCCCGCGGTGTACTATTCATAATTTTATTGTTGAAGGGCCGTGGCATCACCGCACCCGCGGTACTGTTGAGACCGAACCCGCGGTGTGTGCAGCGCCGCACCCGCGGTCCGAGTATTTCAGAAAATTGGTGGAGTGCCGTGAGCATGCCGCACCCGCGGTGCTTGGAGTAGCGCACCCGCGGTCGCGCATTTCGGGATACTGTTCGAGATTTTAAGTGGGTAGTTGGCTTCACTTTACTCAATCTCTTCCCTTCCATTTCGACTTTTCTCTCCAAGAATAGTGTTTTCTTCCATTTCTTTTTCTTCCTATCTTCAATCCAAGCTTCTAGTTGGCGATTCGACTTGAGATCGAGGTTCTTCTTGGTGCTTGGAAGCTAAGGTAAGCTTTTGGTGTGATTATTTCATGGTTTTGGAAGAGAGATGATATGGGTTTGTTGATTTTGTTGGATTTATGGATTAATTGACATGAGTTCTTGATTATTGAGTTGATGATGGTGATATTCATGGATTATTGTTGTAGAGTTAGATTCAAGGTGTTATTGTGGTTTGTAAGTGGAATTTCATCCCTTGTGCTCACATGATGTATATGTATTGTATTTCAAAGGTTTTAATGTGTTATTCCCTTCATTGGCTTCATAATTATGTTTTGATTCACTTGTATATCTATTGGAGGCATTGTATGTCTCAATTGTATTGAAAAGGGAATACAAAAGAGTAAGTGATTGCAAAGTGTTGTTTAATTCCAAAGAAAAAAAGTTTAAATGTTTTATGGATTGATAGATATATAGTCAGAGATTGCATACAATTAGTTGATCAACGACCATAGGCTTATATCCCTCAGAGTTATCGGTTTATATCGATTGAGATACGAGTACCACAGACATAGTTACTATTGATATCAATCCAACCAGAGTAAAGAGAAATACCATCTCATTGTTATTGTTATTGCTATGTTATTTATGATTCATAGATTGATGGTATTCAATGTTTTAAAGTCATGTTTTTCAGAGTATGCTATGTTCATTGCTATGTAAGAGTTCCACTTGCTGAGTTTTATACTCATTTCAGTTATTTTCATGTGATGCAGATAAGAGTGACGGGCCAGGACGTTGACTGTGGATGGGAGTCTTATGCATATGAAGATTGGAAGGAAGTAGTTTGTTTTGCAAGCAATGTTTTGTACATGATCATTAAAATGATGTTTTGTATTTTGATGTATCATTTAGTTGATCATGTTAATACTTTTGATGTTATTTGGAAATGTATTTTGAAACTCCTTCCATTTGAAAGAAAATTTTAAATTCTGCTGTATTTTAATTGTAACGGGTCAAGGTGTCACATTTAGTGGTATCAGAGCACCGTTCTTCGGACCAATGCATATGACTTCGTCTACTTTCGACTATCCGGGTATGTTTTCTTTTGCATCTATTCATTGTTATCTATTGATTGGTGTTTTGTGAGCACATTGTAGAGTATGCCTCCTAAGAGGAAAGCCGTAGAGGGTGAGGATAGTTCTTCCTCTAGAGTTGTCGACGAGGTCGGCAAGTTGCTTAAGGAGCAGGCCAAAGTCCATAGTGAGCAGATTCAGCAGCTGCTTCGATTGCAAGGAACAGGACAGGGTAGAGGCCAAGTGAGAGGCCAAGTAGCTCAGGCAGTTGGCACTGATGCCGTATTTTCTGCTTTCAAGAGAATGGATCCACCGGAATTCGCAGGTAGCACTGATCCGTTTGTGGCTGTCGAGTGGGTCAAAGCGCTTGAAGCAATCTTCGATCATCTCTAGTATGAAGATAAAGACAGGATCAGCTGTGCAGTATTCATGTTGGTAAAAGCTGCACGTATCTGGTGGAATGCGACTAAGGTTGGTGTCGATGTTTCAGCTTTGAAGTGGTCAGAGTTCACAGATTTGTTCTATGACAAGTACTTTCCCGACGCACTTCGAGCGAGGATGGTGACGGAGTTTCTGGAGCTTCGTAAGGGACGCATGAGCGTTGATGAGTACATTCTCAAGTTCGAGGAGGGTTGTCTATTTGCTCCGTATATTGCTTCGAACGACAAGGACAAGGGCGCTCATTTCATTCGAGGCCTTCGTGCAGAGATCAGGAGGGATATCAACATGTCCAAAGCTGTGACTTTTAAGGAGATCGTGTCGAAGGCATTGTTGGCCGAACAAGACGAGAAGGATATCGCCAGAGAGAGGCAGGAGAGGCATCAAGCTATTGTTTAGAGAGGCCAGGGCTCGAATCAGAGAGGCAAAGATCGTTTCGAAGGGAAGGGAAAGGTGGAATCGAGTCCTAGACCACCGTCAGTCCCAGTTGATCCCGAGAAGCCACTGTGTCCTAAGTGCAGCAGACATCACCGAGGAGAGTGCAGATTTGGCACTCATTCTTGTTATCGTTGTGGCACTGCAGGCCACATTGCAAAAGATTGTCCAAGGGGAGCGAGCAAGGAAAAGGTGCAGGGTCGCATCTTTACGATGACCAAGGAACGTATTAACCATGATTCTTCTGTGATCTCTAGCACTATTTTGATTTCAGGCAGAGTAGCTACGACTTTGATTGATACTGGTGATACTCATTCTTTTATGTCTGAATTGTTTTTGAGATCTTTGGGTATAGTTCCTTCTGTTCTTCCCCTCCAGTTCAATGTTATTTTGCCTTCGGGGGACGTGTTGTGCCCGACGTCTTTTGTTTTTGCATGCCCTGTTCGTATTGAGGAGCGAGTTGTTTTTGCTGATTTGATTGTTATCCCGATGGTTGCCTTTGATGTTATTCTTGGCATGGATTGGCTGTCGACCTATCATGCTGTTATTGATTGCGTTGCTAAGACGGTGACCTTTGCAGATGATAGCGTTAAGGGAGGAGTTCTCGCCAGTGCAGGTACTTCGCTGGTCCTTCCTTTTATTTCTTGTCTTGAGGCTGAGAAGTTGTTGTGTAGAGGTTGTGATGTGTTTCTGGCTTCTATTTTGGATGTGGATAGAATGATTAAGTTGAATATTGATGATATTGATGTTGTGAGGGAGTTTGCTGATGTGTTTGAGGATGATGTGCCGGGTTTGCCGTCGGACAGAGATGTTGAGTTTGTTATTGATCTATCTCCAGGTACGGTTCCTATTTCTAAGGCTCCGTACCGAATGGCCCCTACCGAAATGAAGGAGTTGAAGACGCAGTTGCAGGATCTATTGGAGAGGGGTTTTATTCGTCCGAGTTCTTCGCCTTGGGGAGCTCCGGTTCTGTTTGTCAAGAAGAAGGATGGGTCGTTACGGCTGTGTATCGACTATAGAGAGCTCAACAAAGTGACTGTCAAGAATAAGTATCTGTTGCCATGGATAGATGATTTGTTTTATCAGCTTCATGGTGCCACTGTATTTTCGAAGATTGATCTTCGATCTGGCTATTATCAGTTGAAGGTTAGGGAGTCTGATATCCCTAAGACAGCGTTCCGGACCAGGTATGGTCACTATGAGTTTCTTGTGATGTCTTTTGGTCTGACCAATGCCCCTTCAGTCTTTATGGATCTGATGAACCGTGTGTTCAAGCCTTATTTGGATAGCTTCGTCATTGTCTTCGTCAACGACATCTTGATCTATTCCAAGACCAGGGAGCTTTATGCCGAGCATCTCAGATTTGTTCTCCGATTGTTGAGAGAGAAGAGGTTGTTTGCCAAGTTGAAGAAGTGTGAATTTTGGTTGGATCGGATTTCTTTTCTAGGCCATGTTGTTTCGAAGGATGGCATAGCTGTTGATCCGTTGAAGATAGAGGCAGTTCAGAAGTGGCCTATTCCTACCACTGTTTCTGAGGTACGCAGTTTCCTTGGTTTGGCGGGTTATTATCGTCGCTTTATTTCAGATTTCTCCAAGATTGCCTTGCCATTGACAAATTTGACGAGGAAGACTGTGAATTTCGAGTGGTCCATTGATTGCCAGAGTGCATTTCAAGATTTGAAGGATAAGTTGACGACAGCTCCTATTCTTTCATTGCCCTGTGGTTCTGAGGATTTTGTTGTCTATACCGATGCGTCGAAGAAGGGTCTCGGTGCAGTGTTGATGCAGCGAGGTAAGGTTATCGCCTATGCTTCTCGCCAGTTGAAGGACTATGAGAAGAATTATCCGACGCATGATTTGGAGTTAGCAGCTGTGGTTTTCGCCCTGAAGATTTGGAGACACTATTTGTATTGCGCAAAGTGTGATATCTTCACAGACCACAAGAGTTTGATGTATCTGTTCTCCCAGAAAGAGCTCAACATGCGGCAAAGGAGGTGGTTAGAGCTTGTCAAAGATTATGATATGACGATCAGTTACCACCCAGGGAAAGCGAACGTTGTGGCTGATGCTTTGAGCTGTAAGTCGAGTTCTTCTTTGAGTTCTTTCATTCAGAAGCCGTTGTTGATGGATTTGCAGAGAGAGGAGATTTCTTTGGTAGTTCCGGGGACCATTGCTCGCTTTTCAGCGTTGGTCATTCGGGCTACTTTGACTGACAGGATCCGTAGAGAGCAGACTGATGATGTTCAGTTGGCAGAGTTGAGAGCTAGAGCAGAGGAGAGAGGTAACTCAGAGTTTGGATTGAATGGAGACGGTTTGGTGACTTTCAGAGGTCGTATTTGTGTTCCCGCTGGTGATGATATTCGGCGAGACGTCTTGTCAGAGGCTCATACCGCGCCATATTCGATACATCCAGGCAGCACCAAAATGTATCAGGATCTTCGTCGACTCTATTGGTGGCGAGGTATGAAGAAAGATATTGCTATGTTCATTTCTCAGTGCCTAACTTGTCAGCAGATGAAGATTGAGAACCAGAGACCTGCTGGGACATTGTTGTTATTGCCGATTCCGCAGTGGAAGTGGGAGCATATTATGATGGATTTCGTGACTGGTCTTCCCAGGACGCAGAAGGGTTTCAATTCCATTTGGGTTATCGTTGATCGATTGACCAAGTCAGCGCACTTTCTTCCAGTCAAGACGACGTATTCCATGAACCAGTATGCCGAGGATTACATAGCAGAGATTGTTAGACTTCACGGTGTCCCTGTGTCGATCGTGTCTGATCGTGACCCTAGGTTTACCTCAGAGTTTTGGAAGAGTTTGCACAGAGCTATGGGTTCACGGTTAGCGTTCAGTACAGCTTATCACCCTCAGAGCGACGGTCAGTCAGAGAGAGTCATTCAGATTCTTGAGGATATGCTCAGAGCTTGTACTATTGATTATTCTGGTAGCTGGGATTCTAAGTTGCCTCTTGTGGAGTTCACGTACAACAACAGTTACCAGGCGACGATTGGGATGGCACCGTATGAGGCACTTTATGGCAGGAAGTGTAGATCTCCATTGTATTGGGATGAGGTTGGTGAGAGGAAGATGTTGGGACCAGAGTTGGTCCAACAGACAGCCGATGTTGTTGCTGTTATCCGTGAGAGGATGAAGACTGCGCAGTCGAGACAGAAGAGCTATGCAGATGTTCGTCGTAGACCTTTGCAGTTTGAGGTTGGCAATCACGTGTTTCTGAAGATAGCACCTCTCAAGGGTGTGATGCGGTTTGGCAAGAAGGGCAAGTTGAGCCCGAGGTTTATTGGCCCCTTTGAGATATTGGACAGAGTTGGTGATCGAGCCTACAGGTTAGCCCTACCGCCGGATCTTGACAGAGTCCATAATGTTTTTCACGTATCGATGCTCAGGAAGTATATTGCGAATCCTTCCAATGTTCTTCGCCACGAGCCATTGGACTTGACGCCGAATTTGACGTACCAAGAGATTCCGGTTCAAATTCTGGACCGCAAAGTTAAAGTTTTGAGGAACAAAGAGATCGGCATCGTTAAAGTCCTTTGGAGGAATCATTTGATCGAAGAGGCTACGTGGGAACCAGAGGATGAGATGAGAGAGAAGTATCCTGAGTTGTTCGTGCAGTGACGTCAATTTCGAGGACGAAATTCCTCTAAGGAAGGGAGATTGTAATAGCCGAGCCCGGTGTCCGGTACGGTTTAAGTTTTGTATGTTTATTTGGGTTATTTGATTAGATGTTTAGAGTTGTGTTTATGGGCCATAATATTGTTGGTTATTATTGTCTTTAGGTGTAGTTGTTGTTGGTTGCGTTGTTTCACTGTTTCGGATTGATTTTAGTTGCATGAGTGGTGTTCATTGCCGTGACCAGAGTGCACCCGCGCTCATAGTAGGAGTGCCCCCGCGGTGTACTGTTCATAATTTTGTTGTTGGAGGGCCGTGGCATCACCGCACCCGCGGTAGTGTTGAGACCGCACCCGCGGTAGAGACCGCACCCGCGGTGTGTGCAGCGCCGCACCCACGGTCCGAGTATTTCAGAAAATTGATGGAGTGCCGTGAGCATGCCGCACCCACGGTGCTTGGAGTAGCGCACCCGCGGTCGCGCATTTCGGGATACTGTTCGAGATTTTAAGTGGGTAGTTGGCTTCACTTTTCTCATTCTCTTCCCTTCCATTTCGACTTTTCTCTCCAAGAATAGGGTTTTCTTCCATTTCTTTTGCTTCCTATCTTCAATCCAAGCTTCTAGTTGGCGATTCGACTTGAGATCGAGGTTCTTCTTGGTGCTAGGAAGCTAAGGTAAGCTTTTGTTGTGATTATTTCATGGTTTTGGAAGAGAGATGATATGGGTTTGTTGATTTTGTTGGATTTATGGATTAATTGACATGGGTTCTTGATTATTGAGTTGATGATGGTGATATTCATGGATTATTGTTGTAGGTGGTGTAACAAGAGTTAGATTCAAGGTGTTATTGTGGTTTGTAAGTGGAATTTCATCCCTTGTGCTCACATGATGTATATGTATTGTATTTCAAAGGTTTTAATGTGTTATTCCCTTCATTGGCTTCATAATTATGTATTGATTCACTTGTATATCTATTGGAGGCATTGTATGTCTCAATTGTATTGAAAAGGGAATACAAAAGAGTAAGTGATTGCAAAGTGTTGTTTAAATGCCAAAGAGAAAGAGTTTAAATGTTTTATGGATTGATAGATATATAGTCAGAGATTGCATGCAATTAGTTGATCAACGACAATAGGCTTATATCCCTCAGATTTATCATTTTATATCGATTGGGATACGAGTACCACAGACATAGTTACTATTGATATAAATCCAACCAGAGTAAAGAGAAATACCATCTCATTGTTATTGTTATTGCTATGTTATTTATGATTCATAGATTGATGGTATTCAATGTTTTAAAGTCATGTTTTTCAGAGTATGCTATGTTCATTGCTATGTAAGAGTTCCACTTGCTGAGTTTTATACTCATTTCAGTTATTTTCATGTGATGCAGATAAGAGTGACGGGCCAGGACGTTGACTGTGGATGGGATTCATATGCATATGAAGATTGGAAGGAAGTAGTTTGTTTTGCAAGCAATGTTTTGTACATGATCATTAAAATGTTGTTTTGTATTTTGATGTATCATTTAGTTGATCATGTTAATACTTTTGATGTTATTTAGAAATGTATTTTGAAACTCCTTCCATTTGAAAGAAAATTTTAAATTCCGCTGTATTTTAATTGTAACGGGTCAAGGCGTTGAACTAATTAAACACTAGTGGACCTAGTAGAATTTAAATTCCGCTGTATTTTAAATTCCTCTGTATTTTAAAAGGCGTAAATTACAATGAGTTTATAAGCGTAAAGACAAAATAGAAGTATGACTTCTATGAGAGAAATGTAAATTTTTAATTTATGGAAGTGTTCCTAAATTAAAAGTTGGCCAAACAAATAATGTATTTGAAAATTGTGATTTTCATAAACATTATTATGGACTAAATTAAATTAATTCAAGTGTTGAACTAATTAAACACTAGTGGACCTAGTAGAGTCCAAATAATTAAATTCATTCAAGTGTTGAATTAATTAAACAATATTGGGTCTTGTAGAACCCATTTAAAAATAATTATTAGACTAGTGGGCTTGAGTAAAATCAAGCAATGGTTAAATGGTCTCAAATGTGTTTGGGACATTTAAATAAAAGTTCATGGGCTTTGTAATTGTTACAAACCCAAATAGAAAGGCATGCAAGGGAGGTGAAAGGTTGGGAGACAAATTTTTCTATTATCTAGGCATGGCATGCAACCTGTGATGACCCGATATTAAGTACTCAATTATTTGGCAAGAATTGATATTAATTATTTTAAAGTGCGGAATTAAAATAATTAGGCCAAAAAATTATATTTGTGTGTTAAAAATATGTATTAGAAAATATCGGTGATACTCACGGGAAATTTAGGGTCCGATCCACGCAAGCGTCACTTATCGAGACACGGGTTTCAAAATTACCCTGAGCCTGAAATCACAAATAAGACCGTTAGGAGGGGACCAGGAGGGTGTCCTGGCGTAGCCCCTCCGACGCTCAAGTCAGAGACTGAGGATATATGGGGGGAGCAGCTAAGGGCGCTGCTGAAAACAATATAGTGAATGTTTTATCATACGCTCAAACCTGGTATTTATAGGAGAATACATGGGCCCTTGATGGGCCTGTCTTCCATTTGTGTAATGCCCAAGATTTTATATCATGTTAATCGGAGATTATTGATTATTAGTGGACACGATTATAACCCGGACCATTTTTGAGATTAATTTGAGAAGACTAAATTGTTGGGCTAAGATGGCGCGCCCGGGCGGAAGTTTTTAACCGCCCGAGCACGAGTGCCTAGTGCAAGAGGGCCGAAAGTGTCTCGCCCGGGCGGAAGTTTTTGTCCGCCCGAGCGAGACTGAATCACGCAGAAGGGCCGAGAGTTGCTCGCCCGGGCGGAAATTTATGTCCGCCCGAGCGAGAGACGTGTCTTGAAAAGGAAGAGGCCACGTTTTGAAATCATGCAACGTATATATATATACATATATACGAACGAAATTCTTCAGAAGCTTCAGAATATAACCGAGAAAAGGGTTTGGGAAAAAGAGTGAAAATCCTTACGCCTTTATATTTCAATCCGTCCGTTAGATTTTAAATCCGACTTCGGTGTTGTGTTCCTAGCAACGCAGGCTTCAACTGGACGTAAGTTTTACTACGTTTTGACATGTTTTGAAATTATGATGTTGTTAGAAATGAATACACGTCATATATGTGGTTCTTGACATGTTAGACAGCGTAGAATTGAAGTCAGATTAAGAAACAGACTGAATATGGAATTGTTATGAATTTCAGAATGAAATTGACTAGAGTTGACATCAGATTTGGATGGTGGTTGATTGTAAACGTTTGGAATTGATATAGACTGATATAGTATTATCAGTATCGCAAGATTGTATTGTTATACTGTCAGAAATTGATAGAACAGAAATGTTGTGATTTGATTAGATTATTGATTATTGATACAGAATATTGATATTGTCATTGTCAGATTGAACAGTGACAGACTTTGAATCAAGACTTTGATTGTATCAGATCAACAGCAAGAAAGGTATAAATAAATGTTGATTCGGGATTGCACAACTCGAGTTAGGTTTGACTTGAGTTTCCCTAAATTACATACTTTATTTTATTGCATTGATATTTGCAGATTATCAGATTGATATGTTAATGTATTGACTTAGAACAGAGTCAGAGTCCGAGTCTAGGGCAGATCAGCCTAGTTAGGGCAGAACCGCCGAGTCTTTCTCAGAACCGATAAGACTCTAGACTTACGGTGTATCGAAGAGCCTTAGATGTAGATCGACGTCTATCTCAGACACTCGATACAGAATACCAAAGTCTAATTTAGATTGGGATCCCTAGATTTGAGATAAGATAAGATTAGATCACGAGTCATTAATTCATGTAATCAGATTAGATACATGTTTTGATGTTTGTTTATGCTTTTATATATGTTTTATATGATTGCATATAATACATTGTTTATACTGGGATATTTATATCTCACCGGAGTTATCCGGCTGTTGTCTTGTTTGTATGTGTGCATGGCAACAGGTGGGACAGGTACAGGGTCACAGAGATGAGGACAGATCGAGATTAGAGTGGTGATACCGGACTTGGACTAGAGCTAGGGTTTAAACACTTTATAATAGTTGTTGAACCTGAGTGTGTATGTTTGTATATTTTATCAGATTTATGCTTTTATACTGATATGTATAGGAGTTTGATTCCATTACCTTCCGCATTTAAAAAAAAAAAAAAAAATTTAGACCCTGTTTATTATACTTGATTAATTAGTCCCAATCATGATTAAAAAGATGATTAGCGTCAGGGTCCCCACAACAGGTGGTATCAGAGCGATAGATCCTTTAGATTGAGATAGAAGAGGCTAGTGAGCGGGGTAGACTGAGGTTTTCTTTCCTGCTTTTGAATGCTAGCATGTCTTCCTGCTTTATTACATGTTACTTGTTTATCTGATTGATATAGTAATATGTTTTATTGAAATTGGATCAGTACTGATTCTAGATCAACAGTAAGATGATCAGAGAAGGATTGAAACAGAATTGTTGTACTTGTTACTAATCTATTTGATTATTAGTTATGCCTCCGAGACGAGTACCAGAACAGGGAAGTACATCAAATACTCCAATGGATATCACACCAACTTCAATGGAAACGTTATTGAAACGATTTCAGTCATTTCATCCGCCGACCTTGAAAGGCACAGAGAACGCTGTGGAATGCGAGAGTTGGCTCGATGATATAGAGATGTTGTTCGAATCCTTGGAGTATACAGATGAGAAGAGAGTGAAATTGATCGGACACCAGCTGCACGATGTGGCCAAGGACTGGTGGATTACGAGGAAGAGAGCCATGGAGCATAGAGGTACGAATATTACCTGGAATATATTTAGAACTGAATTTTATCAACGATTCTTTCCAGTGTCGTACCGGAAGGATAAGGGGGCGGAATTTGCCAATCTAAAGCAAGGACCGATGAACATAGAAGAATACGTGTCCAAGTTCTCCTCCTTGCTGAAATTTGCTCCACATGTGGCTGATAGCGAAGAAGCTACTGCTGACCAGTTCATCAATGGCCTGAACCCCGACATTTTCACATTGGTGAACACAGGGCGACCGGATAATTTTACTGATGCCCTGAACAGAGCCAAGGGAGCAGAAGCCGGTCTGATGAGACAGAAAGGGGCTTCATTTGTGCCTCCAGCACCGAGACCACAGCAGACACCTCCCAGGTTTGAGAGCGGCAGCAGTAGTGGAGGAAAGAAGGAATTTTTGAAAGCCAGGGGAAAGCAATTCAAGAAATCGGGGAGTAGTTCTTCCAGCTCCGATGGTTCCAGACTGAGCCAGAGTTACACTGGAGTTTATTGCAAGACTTGCGGAGGAAGACATGCAACTGAGCAATGCCAGGGAGTGACTGGTAGTTGCAACTTCTGTAAACAGCCGGGACACTTTGCTAAAGTGTGTCCACAAAGAGGTGCCCAAAGATCGCAGGGGGCCGAGTCGTCAGGATCAGCAGCACAGACTGAGAGACGATCAGCTGCTGTTCACACATTTCAGCCAGCGCCAGCTCAGTCACAGCAGAGGCCCGGAGGAAGCCAGACAGTTGGTCAGCCTCCGAGACAGCAGGCCAGAGTCTTCGCTTTGACAGAGGAGCAGGCCCAGGAAGCCCCAGATGACGTTGTAGCAGGTAACTGTTCTTTATGTGGTTACTCTGCTTATGTATTAATTGATACCGGTGCTTCACACACATTTATTTCTGAACGATTTGCATTGAGTCATGCATTGCCTGTAGAGTCGTTAGCTACTGTAGTGTCTGTCTCTTCTCCGTTGGGGATGGGTTTGATATCCGTGAATTCGGTTAACCATTGTGTACTACAGTATGACGGGCATGAGATTGAATTAGATTGCATCGTACTTGGATTGTCCGATTTTGATTGTATTATCGGTGTTGATATGCTAACCAAGTACAGAGCAACAGTTGATTGTTTCCACAAGATAGTAAGATTCAGACCAGACATGGCTGAGGAGTGGAAATTTTACGGGAAGGGTTCTAGATCGAGAATTCCTTTAGTATCCGTATTATCTATGACTCGATTGCTACAGCAAGGAGCAGAAGGATTCCTTGTATATTCAGTAGATTTACTGAAGTCGAGTCCAGCATTGGCAGATCTGCCAGTGGTACGTGAGTTTGCTGACGTCTTCCCAGATGTGATCCCGGGATTACCTCCAGTTAGAGAGATAGACTTCAGCATTGAACTGATGCCAGGTACAGTACCGATTTCTAGAGCTCCGTACAGAATGGCACCAGTTGAATTGAAAGAATTAAAAGATCAGCTGGAAGATTTACTGGCCAAGGGGTACATTAGACCCAGTGTGTCTTCTTGGGGTGCGCCAGTATTATTTGTAAGAAAGAAAGACGGTTCGATGAGACTCTGCATCGACTATCGGCAATTGAACAAGGCAACAGTAAAGAATAAATATCCTTTGCCTCGTATAGATGATTTATTCGATCAGTTGCAGGGTTCTTCTGTATATTCCAAGATCGATTTGAGATCGGGATATCATCAGTTGAGAGTCAGAGATTCTGATATCTCAAAGACGGCATTTAGAACCAGGTATGGACACTATGAATTTATTGTCATGCCGTTTGGTCTGACGAATGCTCCAGCTGTATTCATGGGATTGATGAACCGTATATTCCAGAAATATCTCGATGATTTTGTGATTATCTTCATCGATGATATTTTGATTTATTCAAAGAATATGAGTGAGCATGCTGAGCATTTAAGAACTGTGTTGCGAATTCTAAGGGCTGAGAAGTTATATGCTAAACTGTCGAAGTGTGAGTTTTGGCTAAGACAAGTAGTATTTCTGGGTCATATTATATCCGGATATGGTATATCAGTTGATCCCAGTAAAGTAGAAGCCGTGATTTCTTGGCCAAGACCGACGTCAGTACCTGAAATTCGCAGTTTTATGGGTTTAGCCGGATATTACCGTCGCTTCATTAAAGATTTTTCGAGCATAGCTAAACCAATTACTCAGCTAACTCAGAAGAATGCTCCATTTGTTTGGTCTGAAGAATGTGAGACCAGTTTTCTGGAATTGAAGAAGAGATTGACCAGTGCACCGGTGTTGACTATTCCCTCCGGTACTGGTGATTTTGTGGTTTATTGCGATGCTTCTCACAGAGGGTTGGGATGTGTGTTGATGCAACGAGGGCATGTTATTGCCTATGCCTCAAGACAGCTTAAACCACATGAGACTCGTTATCCAATTCACGATTTAGAATTGGCAACCATTGTCTTTGCATTAAAGATATGGCGACACTACCTTTATGGTGAAAAGTTTGAGATATATTCTGATCATAAGAGTTTGAAATATCTGTTTTCACAATCTGAATTGAATATGAGACAGCGAAGATGGCTTGATTTGCTTAAAGATTTTGATTGTGAAATCAAATACTATCCAGGGAAATCTAATGCAGCAGCTGATGCACTAAGTCAAAAGGTATGTTCTTTATCCTTGTCGACGATTGGTATTTCAAATTTAATAGAGGACTGCTGTTTGTCTGGATTAGAATTTGAAACAGATTATAGACCGTTAAGACTTTATACGGTGCAAGTAGAACCCGAGCTAATACTGAAGGTAAAGGCAGCTCAGAAAGTGGATCAGAATATACAGAAATCAGTATCGATGGTCAGAGCAGGACATCGATCAGAGTATCAGGTACGTGATAACGTCTTGTATGTCAATAATCGTCTAGTTGTGCCAAATGTTTCAGATTTGAGACGACGGATATTGTCAGAAGCGCACAACAGTCGATTCAGTATTCATCCGGGTGGCAGAAAGATGTACAATGATTTGAAAAGATAGTTCTGGTGGAAACAAATGAAGACTGACATTGCCGAATTTGTTTCCGAATGTCTGAATTGCCAGCAGGTAAAGGCAGAAAGAAAGAAACCAGGAGGTTTATTACAGAGCTTGTCCATTCCCGAATGGAAATGGGATCACATTTCCATGGACTTTGTGACGCAATTGCCGCGTTCCTCCAAGGGTTGTGATGCGATTTGGGTCGTGATTGACAGATTGACCAAATCCGCATGTTTTATCCCGTACAAGATGACGTACAGATTTGACCAGATGGCAGAGATCTATGTCAGAGAAGTGGTCAGATTGCATGGAGTGCCGAAGTCGATTGTATCAGATCGTGATCCTCGATTTACTTCGCACTTCTGGCAGAGTTTGCAGCAGGCTCTCGGTACGAAGTTACATCTGAGTACCGCATATCATCCACAGACCGACGGACAGTCAGAGCGGACTATCCAGACACTGGAAGATATGCTGAGAGCAGTAGTGCTAGATTTTGGCACTAATTGGCAAGATGCATTGCCTCTTTGTGAGTTTTCGTACAACAACAGCTATCAGACGAGTATTGAGATGGCACCATTCGAAGCGTTGTACGGAAAGAAATGTAGATCCCCTCTCTATTGGGATGATATCTCTGAAGTGCCTGAAATTGGACCAGATATGATCAGAGATATGACAGAAAAAGTGAAGCTAATTCAGAAGAAAATGAAGGCAGCACAAGACAGACAGGCCAAATATGCCAATGTCAGACGACGACCATTGGTATTCGAGGCTGGAGACAGAGTATTTTTGAAAATTTCACCTTTCAGAGGAGTTGTCAGATTTGGCAAGAAAGGGAAATTGTCTCCACGATACATTGGGCCTTACGAGATTCTCGAAAAGATAGGAGATCGTGCCTATCGACTAGCCCTACCGCCTTCATTATCAGGAATACATGATGTATTTCATGTATCGTTACTAAGAAAGTATCTTCCTGATGCTTCACATGCTATTCAACCAGACGAGGCCGAACTGGATGAGACGTTGAGCTATATTGAAAAACCGATTCAGATTATCGATCGTAAAGAAAAACAGCTCAGAACGAAGACTATTCCACTTGTAAAAGTTCAATGGACTCGTCATGGTGTTGAAGAAGCAACTTGGGAGACTGAATCAGATATGAGACAAGAATTCCCAGAGTTGTTTAGATGATATAAATTTTTATACAGTTCTGTATATATACTCCTTGTTGATACGAATAAAATACCTACGATTTCGAGGACGAAATCGTATCTTAGGAGAGGAGAAATGTAATGCCCAAGATTTTATATCATGTTAATCGGAGATTATTGATTATTAGTGGACACGATTATAACCCGGACCATTTTTGAGATTAATTTGAGAAGACTAAATTGTTGGGCGAAGATGGCGCGCCCGGGCGGAAGTTTTTAACCGCCCGAGCGCGAGTGCCTAGTGCAAAAGGGCCGAAAGTGTCTCGCCCGGGCGGAAGTTTTTGTCCGCCCGAGCGAGACTGAATCGCGCAGAAGGGCAGAGAGTTGCTCGCCCGGGCGGAAATTTATGTCCGCCCGAGCGAGAGACGTGTCTTGAAAAGGAAGAGGCCACGTTTTGAAATCATGCAACGTATATATATATACATATATACGAACGAAATTCTTCAGAAGCTTCAGAATATAACCGAGAAAAGGGTTTGGGAAAAAGAGTGAAAATCCTTACGCCTTTATATTTCAATCCGTCCGTTAGATTTTAAATCCGACTTCGGTGTTGTGTTCCTAGCAACGCAGGCTTCAACTGGACGTAAGTTTTACTACGTTTTGACATGTTTTGAAATTATGATGTTGTTAGAAATGAATACACGTCATATATGTGGTTCTTGACATGTTAGACAGCGTAGAATTGAAGTCAGATTAAGAAACGGACTGAATATGGAATTGTTATGAATTTTAGAATGAAATTGACTAGAGTTGACATCAGATTTGGATGGTGGTTGATTGTAAACGTTTGGAATTGATATAGACTGATATAGTATTATCAGTATCGCAAGATTGTACTGTTATACTGTCAGAAATTGATAGAACAGAAATGTTGTGATTTGATTAGATTATTGATTATTGATACAGAATATTGATATTGTCATTGCCAGATTGAACAGTGACAGACTTTGAATCAAGACTTTGATTGTATCAGATCAACAGCAAGAAAGGTATAAATAAATGTTGATTCGGGATTGCACAACTCGAGTTAGGTTTGACTTGAGTTTCCCTAAATCACATACTTTATTTTATTGCATTGATATTTGCAGATTATCAGATTGATATGTTAATGTATTGACTTAGAACAGAGTCAGAGTCCGAGTCTAGGGCAGATCAGCCTAGTTAGGGCTGAACCGCCGAGTCTTTCTCAGAACCGATAAGACTCTAGACTTACGGTGTATCGAAGAGCCTTAGATGTAGATCGACGTCTATCTCAGACACTCGATACAGAATACCAAAGTCTAATTTAGATTGGGATCCCTAGATTTGAGATAAGATAAGATTAGATCACGAGTCATTAATTCATGTAATCAGATTAGGTACATGTTTTGATGTTTGTTTATGCTTTTATATATGTTTTATATGATTGCATATAATACATTGTTTATACTGGGATATTTATATCTCACCGGAGTTATCCGGCTGTTGTCTTGTTTGTATGTGTGCATGGCAACAGGTGGGACAGGTACAGGGTCACAGAGATGAGGACAGATCGAGATTAGAGTGGTGATACCGGACTTGGACTAGAGCTAGGGTTTAAACACTTTATAATAGTTGTTGAACCTGAGTGTGTATGTTTGTATATTTTATCAGATTTATGCTTTTATACTAATATGCATAGGAGTTTGATTCCATTACCTTCCGCATTTAAAAAAAAAAAAAAAATTTAGACCCTGTTTATTATACTTGATTAATTAGTCCCAATCATGATTAAAAAGATGATTAGCGTCCGGGTCCCCACAATTTGGGCTTGGGATGGGCCAGGGGTAGTGGGCTCATCCATAGGGTATCACCAGCCTCCCCCTCTCGAGTCGAACTGAATCGCAGGTTCGAAGTTCGATTAGTTGTGATGTCCTCGGGTTACTGGGTGCGAGTTGTGTATTTTCTTCTAGTAGTCCGTCAGTTTCCAAAAATTTGAAAATAAATCAAATCGTAATCCCGCCTTGAAAGGAAAGATTTGGTTGGGCTTCCCTATAAACAGAGGTCCCCTACTCACATCAATTTCACTTCTCCCCTACAGAATTTTCTCTTCAATTCACCAGCTCTCTCCCGTGTACGTCTCACCTGCGTGTTAACCCTAACGCCGCGTCATCCTCACCTCACCGTCACAGTCGCAAATACCCTAGCCACCGCCTCGCTCGAGCAGCCGCCCGAGCTTCGCCCAGCCACCACCCCACATCGCCACACTCTCGCTCAGCAACCACCCCACATCGCCCGAGCCACCGCCCAGGCCTCGCCCAAGCCAACATCTCCCAAGCGCGCAGCCCCCGCACGGCGCTTCGCCCAAGCCAACGTCTCCCAAGCGCGCAGCCACCGCAGGGCACTTCGCCCAAGCCAACGCCTCGCCCTCACCCTTCCTCGTCACTCTCATCCTTGCCCAGGCGCCTCGCCTCACCCAGCCAACACCTCGCCCTCGCCGCTGCCAGCTCGCCCAGCCACAACGCCCGTCGCCCTTCGCCCAACGCCCGAGCTCGCCCCAACGCCCAACGCACCACGCCCCAACTCTCGAGCTCGCACAACGCCCCAACTCCCGAGCTCGCACAACGCCCAAGCTCGCCCAACGCCCAACGCACAACGCCCCAACTCCCGAGCTCGCCCAACGCCCAATGCCCCACCCTCTAACTCCTCTACCAAGCCGGGCCTTAGCAGGAAAATAAAATTCAACGCGCCCAACCTCTAACTCCTCTGCTAGGCGATGCCTTAGCAGGAAAATAAAATCAACACCTCCACCCTCTAACTCCTCTGCTAAGCCGGGCCTTAGCAGGAAAATAAAAATTCACTACCTCCACCATCTAACTCCTCTGCTAAGCCGGGCCTTAGCAGGAAAATAAAAATTCACTACCTCCACCCTCTAACTCCTGTGCTAAGCCGGGTCTTAGCAGAAAACTAAAAACTCAACATCTCCACACTCTAACTCCTCTGCTAGGTGACACCTTAGCAGTAAAAATAAATTTAATTCTCCTCATCCACTCTGCTCCTCTGCTAGGCGATGCCTTAGCAGGAAAATAACATTTTTCTCCTCCCAAACTCTGCTCCTCTGCTAGGTGATGCCTTAGCAGGAAAATAAAACTTCACCACATCCACCCTCTAACTCCTCTGCTAAGCCGGGTCTTAGCAGGAAAATAGAATTCAACTCCTCCATCTAACTCCTCTGCTAGGTGATACCTTAGCAGGAAAATAATAATTCAACACCTCTACCCTCTAACTCCTCTGCTAGGCGACGCCTTAGCAGGAAAATAAAATTCAACGCCTTCACCCTCAAACTCCTCTGCTTGGCGATGCCTTAGCAGGAAAATAAAATTCAACGCCCCCACCCTCAAACTCCTCTGCTAGGCGATGTGTTAGCAGGAAAATAAAATTCAACACCTTCACCCTCTAACTCCTTTGCTAGGTGTTACCTTAGCAGGAAAATAAAAATTCACCACTTCCACCCTCTAACTCCTCTGCTAGTTAATATCTTAGCAGGAAATAAAAATTCAACACCCCCGCTCTCTAACTCCTCTGCTAGGCGATACCTTAGCAGGAATATTTAATTTCTCACGCTGCTCCTCCACTAGGCGATGCCTTAGTAGGAAAATAAAATTTCTCCTCGCCACAAATCTGCTCCTCTACTAGGCGATGCCTTAGTAGAAAAACAAAATTTCTCCCCACCTCAACTCTGCTCATCTACTAGGCGATGCCTTAGTAGGAAAAAATAAAATTTCACCTCATCCCAACTCTACTCCTTTACTAGGCGATGCCTTAGTAGGAAAAAATAAAATTTCTCCCCGCCGCAACTCTGCTCCTCTACTAGGCACAACCTAAATAGGAAAATAAAATTTTTTTTCTCTCCTTCCAATACAACAACTTTCATGAATTAAAAAGGAGAACCTGATTTTATTGAATTACAACTGATGACTTGAGAATATGTAAAGATGAAATACATCCACGATAAAATCCAGAATGATATTCCCTAAAGTGATAAACATTCCAGGGACTCCTTAAAGCCTTTATTGAGTATTATTCAAGCAATAAGCTCCAGAATTAAATTTTTTCAATCACTCTGAAAAGATCATTCCACTATGGGTCAATCTTTCCCATCTGCTCTTCTTGCACCTAGGACCAAGCTACACATTTTCCCCTTTCCTAATCATGTTAACCTCCAAACGCGATCTCTTCCCCTCTTCTCTCACTATCCCCTCATAACACCGACGTGCGACCCTCTGATCCCCGCATAAAACTCCAACCTCCTTCCCTACAGGAAACTTCAACATCTGATGATACGTGCACGCTACGGCTCTGAAATCCTTTAGGGCTAATCGCCCCAGAATTCCATTGTAAGCGGATGGGGTGTCCACCACAGTAAATGTTGTCATTTTTCTTACTCACCGAGGCTCGTGTCCCAAAGATAGAGGAAGGACAATCTGACCGAGCGGTGGGATGGCATGTCCTGCAAATCCATATAGAGGAATAGATATTGGCTCGAACTCAAATCCCTCCACCTTCATCTTATCCAAAGTGCTCTTGAACAGGATATTAACAGAGCTTCCATTATCAATAAATATTCGTGCCACATCGTAATTGGCAACGGTGGCCGTTACCATCAAGGCATCATTATGAGGAGCCACAATTTATCAGAGGTCATGCGGTCCAAAACTGATGGCAAGATCCTGGGGTAGGTCCGCACCCTAGATATTTCCAAATTCTCCAACCTCCTCCCATGCACCTTTCGCGCTCGCCCGGAATCTCCATCAGTAGCACCCCTCGAGATCATATGAATCATTCCTCTCGTAGGGTGGTTATCCTCATTCGTTCCCCTCCTCGGTTCCGCGTGCTCCCTAGGGACATCCTGACCTCGACCTTCTCTCATCGGCTCCTCGATCCCATGATTTATCCATGGAGGGCCTTGGCCACGTCTAAAGGACGAGTAAGACCTCGGTCGACTCCCGGATGCGGATTCTTCTCGTCTGCCCCGCGAAGGAAATCTAGCACTGCACTCAACCCTTTGTGACTTCTCCCACCTCGTCGCGGGCTCTCTCACCTCCAACACCTCATCACGACTCCTATTCAAAGGAACATGTTAAGAGAATTGTCCTCTACTTCTGGTTATGTCTTCCTCCCTCTCCCCTGCACCTCTCTTCTTACTTCCCCTCTCGGATCCCTCCCCCCTACTCCCTCCGGGTCAGTTTTCCATCCTTCTGTACCGTTGGGCATCTTCCAAGTTTACATATTTTTCCGCCCGAGATAACAGATCATCATAACTTGATGGAGGTTTCTTCACTAATGATTTAAAGAACTCTCCTCCTCTAAGTCCCTGGGTAAAGGCACTGATCATGATGTCAGGAGTGGCCGCTGGTATCTCCAACGCTGCGTTGTTGAAACGCTGGACAAATTCTCGTAAAGTTTCATTCTCTTGTTGTTTCATCACGAACAGGCTCAAATAATTTTTCTGGTGCCTCTTGCTGCTAGCAAATCGGTGCAAGAAGGCAGCTGAGAAGTCCTCAAAAGAACGTATAGAGTTGGGCTGCAAAGTGTTAAACCACTGCTGGGCTGACCTCACCAACGTGCCCAGAAAAACCCTACACCTGACTCCATCTGAATATTGGTGCAACAGAGCCGCATTCTCAAATCTCTCCAAATGCTCTTCGGGGTCGGTATGTCCATCATATTCTCCAACATTCGGTTGTCGGAAATTTGGAGGAAGTCCTCAAAAGAACGTATAGAGTTGGGCTGCAAAGTGTTAAACCACTGTTGGGCTGACCTCACCAACGTGCCCAGAAAAACCCTACACCTGACTCCATCTGAATATTGGTGCAACAGAGCCGCATTCTCAAATCTCTCCAAATGCTCTTCGGGGTCGGTATGTCCATCATATTCTCCAACATTCGGTTGTCGGAAATTTGGAGGAAGTCCTTCTTCTAAAATGGCTAGTGAAAAGGGACTTCCTCTCTTGAGTGACGGCGCTCTACCTCCCAACTGCTGCCTCAACATCTGTATCTCCTTCCACATATCAGATTCAGTCTCCCACGTAGCTTCTTCAGTGCCATGACGAGTCCATTGAATTTTCACAAGAGGAATCATCTTTGTTCTGAGCTGTTTTTCTTTACGATCGATAATTCGGATCGGTTTCTCAACATAACTCAATGTCTCATCCAGCTCGGTCTCGTCTGGCTGAATCACGTGAGAATCATCAGGGAGATATTTCCGCAGCATCGATACATGAAAGACATCATGTATTCCAGATAATGAAGGCGGTAAGGCGAGTCGATAGGCACGATCTCCTATCTTCTCAAGAATCGCATAAGGACCCACATATCTTGGAGACAATTTCCCTTTCTTGCCGAATCTGACCACACTTCTGAAAGGAGAAATCTTCAGGAATACTCGGTCTCCAGCCTCAAATACCAACGGTCGTCTTCTGAGGTTGGCATATTTGGCTTGTCTGTCCTGAGCTGCCTTCATTTTCTTCTGAATTAGCTTCACTTTATCTGTCTTATCTCTGATCATATCCGGTCCAGTCTCAGGAACTTCAGAGATATCATCCCAGTACAGTGGGGATCGACATTTCTTTCCGTACAACGCCTCAAATGGTGCCATCTCAATACTTGTTTGATAGCTATTGTTGTACGAAAATTCACAAAGTGGCAATGCATCTTGCCATCCAGTGCTAAAATCAAGCACTACAGCTCTCAGCATATCTTCCAAGGTCTGTATCGTACGCTCTGACTGTCCGTCAGTCTGTGGATGATATGCGGTACTTAGATGTAACTTCGTACTAAGAGCTTGCTGCAAACTCTGCCAGAAGTGCGATGTAAATCGAGGATCACGGTTTGAAACAATCGACTTCGGCACTCCATGCAATCTAATCACTTCTCGGACATAGATATCGGCCATCTAATCATATCGATACGTCATCTTGTATGGAATAAAACATGCAGATTTGGTCAGTCGATCAATCACGACTCAAATCGCATCACAACCTCGGGAGGATCTCGGCAACTGTGTCACAAAATCCATGGAAATGTGATCCCATTTCCATTCAGGAATGGACAAACTCTGTAACAATTCCTCCTGGTTTCTTTCTCTTAGCTTTCACCTGTTGGCAATTCAGACACTTGGCTACAAATTCAGTCACATCAGATTTCATTTGTTTCCACCAATACTGTGTCTTTAAATCATTATACATTTTCCGACCACCAGGATGAATGCTAAAACGACTGTTGTGCGCTTCTGTCAGTATTCGCTGTCTCAATTCTGAAACATTTGGCACAACAATACGATTATTCACATACAAGACATTGTCACGAACCTGATATTCCGCTTGATGTCCAGCTCTGACCATTGCAATCGAATTCTGTACCTTCTGATCAACTTTCTGAGCTTCTTTAATTTTCAAAAGTAGCTCTGGTTCAGCTTGAATAGTATATAATCTTATAGGTTGACAATCGGTTTCAAAAGCTAATCCAGACAAACAGCAGTCCTTTATCAAATTCGATACACCCATCGTCGATAAGGATAGTGCACATACCTTTCGACTCAGCGCATCTGCTGCTGCATTCGACTTTCCTGGAAAATATTTAATTTCACAATCAAAGTCTTTCAGTAAATCCAGCCATCTTCGCTGTCTCATATTCAATTCAGATTGTGAAAACAGATATTTCAAGCTTTTATGATCAGAATAGATTTCAAATTTCTCGCCGTACAGATAATGTCGCCATATCTTCAAAGCAAAGACAATGGCTGCCAACTCAAGGTCATGAATTGGATAGCGAGTTTCAGGTGGTTTAAGCTGTCTTGAGGCATAAGCAATCACATGCCCCCGTTGCATCAGAACACATCCCAATCCTCGGTGAGATGCATCACAATAAACCACAAATCCACCAGGGCCTGAAGGAATCATCAACACAGGAGCACTGGTCAGCCTCTTTTTCAACTCAAGAAAACTGGATTCACAGTCTTCTGTCCACACAAATGGAGCATTCTTCTGGGTTAACTGCGTAATCGGTTTGGCAATACTCGAAAAATCTTTAATGAATCGGCGATAATATCCTGCCAAACCCATAAAACTGCGAATTTCCGGCACAGATGTAGGTCTCGGCCAAGAAATCACTGCCTCAACCTTACTGGGATCAACTGGAATACCATCTCCGGATATAATATGACCCAGAAATATCACCTGTTTCAACCAGAACTCGCATTTCGACAATTTAGCATACAGCTTCTCAGTCCTCAGAATTCTCAACACAGTCCTCAGATGATCAGCATGCTCAATCATATTCTTCGAATAAATCAATAAATCATCAATGAATATGATCACAAAATCATCCAAGTATTTCTGAAAGACGCGGTTCATCAATCCCATAAATACCGCCGGTGCATTCGTCAAACCAAAAGGTATGACAATAAACTCATAATGTCCATACCTTGTTCTGAATGCTGTCTTGGAGATATCAGAGTCCCTGACCCTCAGTTGATGGTATCCAGATCTCAGATCGATCTTGGAATACACAGATGAACCTTGCAACTGATCAAACAAATCATCAATACGAGGCAAGGGGTATTTATTCTTTACCGTTGCCTTGTTCAGCTGCCGGTAGTCGATACAAAGTCTCATCAACCCATCTTTCTTTCTCACGAACAGTACTTGAGCACCCCAAGGAGATACACTCGGTCTAATATATCCCTTGGCCAGTAAATCCTCCAACTGTTCCTTCAATTCTTTCAATTCGATTGGTGCCCTCCGGTATGGAGCTCTCGAAATCGGGACTGTTCCTGGCATTAACTCAATGCTGAAGTCTATCTCTCGAATCGGAGGCAATCCAGGAATCTCATCTGGAAAGATATCAGCAAACTCACACACCACTGGCAAATCCGCCAATGATGGGCTCGTCTTCAGTAAATCAACTGAATATACCAGGAATCCATCCGCTCCCTTCTGCAATAATCGAGTCATATTTATTGCAGATATCAAAGGAATTCTAGCTCTAGAACCCTTACCATAAAATTTCCACTCCTTAGTCATCTCAGGTCTGAATCGAACTATCTTGTGGAAATAATCGACTGTAGCTCGGTACTTGGTCAACATATCGATACCGATAATGCAATCAAAATCAGATAAACCAAGCACAATACAGTCTAAATCAATCGTATGCCCGTCGTACTGCAGTATACACGATTTCACAGATTTCACCGATATCAAACCTGTTCCTAACAGAGACGTGACAGATACTACAGTAGCTAAGGACTCAACAGGCAATGAATGCATTAAAGCAAATCGCTCAGACATAAAAGTATGTGATGCACCAGTATCAATCAATACATAAGCAGGATAACCAGAAATAAAACAGTTACCTGCAACTACATCATCAGGGGCATCCTGTGCCTGCTCCTCGGTCAAAGCAAAAACTCTGGCCTGCTGTCTCGGAGGCTGGCTCAATGTCTGGCTACCTCCTGGCCTCTGCTGTGACTGAGTAGGCGGTGCTGGCTGGAAGGAATGAACGGCAGATGGTCGTCTACCTGCCTGAGCCACTGATCCAGATGACTCAGCTGCTTGTGATCCCTGGGCACCTCGCTGTGGACACACTCGGGCAAAGTGTCCCTGCTGTCTACAGATACGACAGCTGCCAACTACTCCTCGGCACTGATCTGTGGAATGTCTCCCTCCACAAGTACCACAGTACGGGCCTGCATAGCTCTGGCTCTGCCCAGTCTGTCTAGAGCCACTCGAACTGGACGAGGTAGTCCCTGATTTCTTGAATTGCTTTCCTCTAGCCTTCAAGAAATCCTTCTTCCCGGTACTACTGCTGCTGCCACCTCCAAATCGAGGAGGTGGTTGTGGTCCCGGTGCTGGAAGCACAAACGAAGCCTCTCTCTGCCTCATCAGGCCTGCCTCGGCTCCCTTGGCTCTGTTTAGGGCATCGGTGAAGTTGTTGGGCCTCCCAGTATTCACCAGAGTAAAAATTTCAGGATTTAGACCATTTATGAACTGGTCTGCAACGGCCTCATCACTTCCTGCCACATGAGGGGCAAATCTGAGCAGAGTAGAAAACTTAGCCACATAATCCTCAATGTTCAACTGGCCTTGTTTCAGGTTTGCAAACTCGGCTCCCTTGTCCTTCCTATAAGAAACTGGAAAGAACCGTAGATAGAATTCAGTCTTAAACACATTCCAGGTAATGGCCGTACCTCTCTGTTCCAATGCCCTTCTAGTCGTGATCCACCAGTGTTTAGCAACGTCATGCAACTGGTGTATTATCAGTTTTGCCCTCTTTTCCTCAGTATACTCCAAAGATTCAAACAGTGATTCAATGTCGTCCAACCAACTTTCACATTCCACGGAGTTCTCCGTTCCTTTCAAAGTCTGTGGATGAAATGACTGAAACCTTTTCAGCAATTTCTCCATTGCTGTAGGTGTCACATCCATGGGAGGATTCGAGGTACTCCCCTGTTCTGGCATTCTCCTCGGAGGCATATCTGATAACCAAAAGGGTTAGCAATTCTAACAATAATCAGGTTTCAAGCCTCCTCAGATCATCTTACAGCTGATCCATTCCAATAATATACAATACCATATCAATATCAGATAATTCAGGTAGCATATATTAAAACAGGAATCATGCTAGCAATCAAAAGCAGGAAAGAAAACACATTCTACCCCGCTCACTATCTCCTATCTCAATCTCAAGGATCTATCGCTCTGATACCACCTGTTGTGGGGGCCCGGACGCTAATCAAGTTCTTAATCATCGTTGGGACTAATTAATCAATAATAAAACAGGGTCTAAATTTTTATTTTTTTTTTAAAACTGCGGAACATAGTGACATACAACATATATACATATCAGTATATAAAATAAAAATCCTGTATTTCAACATTTATTCAAACTAGGGTTTAAAACTAAAGTCAAGTGTTTAACCCTATATCTAGTCCAAGTCCGGTGCCACCACTCTAATCACGATCTAGCTCTTCATCTCCTCGACCCTGGACCTGTCCCACCTGTTGTCAAGTACACATACAGACAAGACAACAGCCGGATATACCGGTGAGAATATAATCCCCAGTATAAATCAATGAAACATGCAATCATATAAACAATATAAAGCATGTAATCAGGTAACATGAATATGTATCAAAATCTGAAACATAAACAATATCAAATCAAACTGTCGACATCAATCATAATTCAGACTAGACTCAATCCTAGTCTAGGGATCCCGGTTTCCAAATGTGGTATTCCTATATCGAATTCCGTAATAGGAGGAACAGTAATTCTATTACTCGATATAACCCTATCCGGTGTTCCTATATCGACTTCCGTAATAGACGAATTCCTGTTCCCTGTTACTCGATATAACCAAACATCCGGTGTCCTGACCTAACCGTCATGGACTATAGCTCTATCGCTAATATCCTATCTTGAGACATCGTGCAATGTGCCGTGGCGATACCACCACTATCCGGCACTTCTGTCACAAGAGAACTCGTCTAATACCTGTCATCTAAATTCAAGAGAACAAGTACATTAATCAATGTAATGCAAATATCCATGCAATAAAATAAAGTATGTGATTTAGGGAAACCCAAGTCTCAACCGACTCAAGTCCATCTCCCAATACCACATTGACTTATACCTTTCTTTCGTCGGTTTCTGGCTCAGTCGAAGTCCTGAACTCAAAGCCTGTCTGGTACTGACAATATCAATAATCTCATATCAATATACCAGTCAATTCCATAATAATCTGATCAATCTGGATTTAATTCAAAATTGACGGCATAACTGTACAATCTCAATATTACCGTCAATACCAATTCACCAGATAATAGTTACAATCTATAACCCATATCCAATATAATCTATAATCAATCCACCATTCAAATCTGTCCGGTATCAACCGATTATAATCAGAAAATCATAACAATTCCATAATCAGTCTATTTCTTAATCTGACTTCGATTTTACGATGTCTAACATGTCAAGAACATCATATCTGAATCTTATTCAATTCTGACAATAGCATAATTTCAAAACATGTCAAAACATAGCAAAACTTATGTCAAGTTGGAGCCTACGTCGATAGGATTACCGTACCGAAGTCGGATTACGATTTGGACAGATGAATACTGCACGGTGGAATTTTGAAATCACAAAAGCTACGTCCCTCGGAAGCTCTCAATTTTGATTCTCTCACTTTCAGAATGAAGCAATATATGTATATATATTACATGCAAACATCAATACGTGTCAGCTTGAGAATTCACGCCCAGCCTCTCGCGCATATGCGCGCCTGGTTTCCGCGCATATGCGCGAGACTAATGTCTCGGCGCGTGCTGCCCACATCGCCTCGCGCATATGCACGCATCTCTCGGCGCAGGTGCGCGAGGTGAATTGCATTTCGGGGATGGCTACTGTCTCCTTCGTGCATATGCGCGGTGTCACTCCGCGCATATGCGCGAAGCCTACTGCATGGTCTGCGCAGGTGCGCGCATTGGTCCGCGCATGTGCGTGAGTACTTCGCACAAATACACACACTTTTCACACGTACTTGTATTTCGTGTCCCGATTAATCCTTTCATAATCATATCAAATTATATTTCAATAATTACAGATTACTAGGATTAAATTTCCGGGCATTACAGTGCATGTTACACAACGAAATGGCCATGTGTTATTTAACATGCAATATATATATATATATATATATATATATATATATATATATATATATATATATATATATGTGTCTTCATTTCCTTCAGAAAGCAGCAGCAAGAACCGAGGGAATTTTAAGAAAGATGCAAAGTTCTTTCACCTTAAAAGCCAACTTGTGTAAGATATTTTCATCCAAACTTCATTACAAATATAGATTATTGTTCCTTTTATCATAGGCTACAAGAGGATGTAAGTATGGTTCAATTACATCATGTTTCGAAATCTACATGTTGGAGAAATTGTGATTTTATTTGAGATATGTGTTCCCATGGTTATGAGGATCGTAGAATTGTAAACGAATCGAAAAACGGATATGTTGTGCTATAGTTATGATTTTCAACAGGAATAGAATGGGGAATATGCAAATATCAGAATCGATATATTTCTATGATGAAGAGTATGAGTTATTATTATTGCATATTGATATGTGAGTTGATCGGTATCGCAAGATTGGGCCGTTGTACTGTCGATTTGTATTGAGATTGATTATCAACTCATATATATGTTGAATGGAGTAGAAGTTGATGGGATATACATTAATTATGCCATTTCAGACTGGTATTGGTGAATTTGGGAACAAGACTTCAACTACGACGAAGATTGTACGACAACGAAAGGTATAATGCATGTTTTGTTTGGGGAGATACAACTCAAAAGAGATCCCATTTGAGTTTCCCAACCAAAATCACATACTAGATTTATTGTTTATCTTGTAATATGATTGTGATTTGTTTATAGACATGTATTCAAATCTTTTGAGATGATTATGCTTCGTTTACAGATTGTTATTCATTGCATTTAAGATAGGGAGTCTCGACAGAACAATCAAACTTCTAGACGTTCGGTGATATCACAGCTTAGGGGAAGATCAGTCTCCTATTGTAGATGTGGATACAGATCAGGCCGAAGTCTAGGAATAAGACGTACAGTCACCCCGATTGGGAGGGTAGGTGATAGATCGTCTTATTCACATCGGGATCCCTAGAGATATAGTCGAGCCGAGTCCAGACATGGTTTGATTCGCATTGCATGTTTATATGGATGTCATTTATCATAGCATGTTTCATGTTTAAATTGATAATAACACAGGTGGGGCAGGATCTGGGTCGAGACAGAGATGAGATCGTGATAGCGTGGGGACTTCGGGCGCAGCAGAGGACTAGTGGTTTTTACTAGCTTTGTACTACTTGTAGATCGTAGTTTGTTTTAAACACTAGTTTGTACGAATGTATAATAACAAGACTTGTCTTTACATTTGATGAAATGAAGTAGAAGTATATGTTGTGTTTAGTTTTATTAACATTTGATGTAATGTTAAAAGCAAAAAAAATTTGACCCACTTTTCATAATAAAGATCAATTTAATCCCAAAGAAATGAGTTAGAGCCCGGGTCCCCACAACAGGTGGTATCAGAGCGATAGATCCTTTATATTGAGATAAGATAGAATGAGCGGGGTAGATCGAGTCATCTTCCTTGTCTTATGACGTGCTAGTATGATTTATTGTTTTCCTTATTACATATTGTGTGTTATCTGATGTGATTACAGCATGTAATGACTGAATCAGAACCGATTCTGGATCAGAGGTAAATGATCAGAGGAGGGCTGAGACAGTTTGTATAGCCTGTACACTAATTTGTTTGAATACCAGATACATGCCTCCTAGAAGAGCAGTCGTGCCTTTCCGACCCACAGCACCAGAATAGGGTAGCGCATCCGGGGATCCGATGGATGTTACTGCTACACCCATGGAGACTCTGTTAAAACGATTCCAGTCTTTCAGACCACCTACCTTAAAGGGTATAGAAAACGCAATCGAATGTGAAAGCTGGTTGGAGGATATTGAGATGTTATTCGAGTCTCTAGAATACAGTGATGAGAAACGAGTGAAACTCATTGGCCATCAATTGCAAGATGTGGCTAAGAATTGGTGGTTGAATATTAAAAGAGCATTAGAGCAGCGTGGCACAGAGATCACCTGGAAAGTGTTCAAAACAGAGTTTTATCAGCGATTCTTTCCTGTATCCTACAATAAAGATAAAGGCGCTGAGTTTGCAAACCTGAGGCAAGGGCAATTGAACATTGAAGAGTACGTCGCTAAATTTTCTTCCTTGCTTCACTTTGCACCTCATGTTTCAAGTAGTGATGAGGCCGTAGCAGATCAGTTTATAAACGGCTTAAATCCCGATATCTTTACATTGGAAATACTGGGAGACCCAACAATTTCGACGATGCATTGAACCGTGCCAAAGGAGCAGAAGCAGGAGTGCTTAGGCAACGAAGTGTTCCGTATGTTGCTCCGATTCCGAGACCGCCACAACCTGCAGTGCAACCTACTCCCAGAATTGAGATTGGTGGTAGCAGTAGTGGGCGAAAGGATCAGCTGAAAGCGAAAGGGAAGCAGTTTAAAAGACCCGGGAGCAGTTCGTCGAGCTCCAGTGGATCAAGACAGAGTGGTTTTGATCAGAGTACAAGGTACACGGGTGTGTATTGCAATTCTTGTGGTGGCAGGCATGCCACAGAGCAGTGTCAGGGAGTGACGGGGAGATGCAACATATGTAGACAACAAGGACATTTTGCCAAAGTCTTTCCACAGAAAGGTGTACAGCAAATTCAAAGTGGAAGAGCATCTGGTTCAGTACCTCAGTTTGAAAGGCAAGCATCATCGGTCCATTCCTTCCAGCCACCACCGGCACAGACGCAGCCCAGAGCCAGAGGTAGCCAGACGGTGAGCCAACCTCCTCGAAAACAGGCTCAAGTGTTTGCATTGACTGAAGAACAAGCTCAAGATGCACCAGATGATGTCATCGCAGGTAACTGTTCTCTTTGCGGTTATCCTGCTTATATATTGATAGATACAGGTGCATCGCATACATTCATCTCAGAACGATTTGCGTTATTGCACTCCTTGCCTATTGAGTCTTTGTTGGATGTAGTGTCTATTACTTCTCCGTTGGGAAGTGGTTTGATATCTGTAACTACGGTTAGACATTGCATTTTACAGTTTGAGGGTCATGAAATTGATCTAGATTGCATAGTACTTGGGCTAGCTGATTTTGATTGCATTGTTGGGATTGACATGTTAACGAAGTACAGAGCCACCGTGGATTGTTTCCACAAGATTGTCAGATTCAGACCAGAAATGGTAGTAGAGTGGAAATTCTACGGTAAAGGTTCCAGATCTCGGATTCCCTGGATTTCGGCTTTGACTATGAATAGGTTGTTGCTAAAAGGAGCAGATGGGTTCCTTGTGTATGCTGTAGATGTACAGAAATCGAGCCCGGCATTGGCTGACTTGCCAATAGTACGGGAGTTTGCAGATGTGTTCCCAGATGAAATACCAGGGTTACCTCAAGCACGAGAGGTAGATTTTAGCATAGATCTTATGCCAGGTATTGTTCCTATATCTCGAGCTCCGTATAGGATGGCGCCTGTTAAACTGAAAGAACTGAAAGCACAATTGGAAGATCTTCTAGCCAAGGGATATATCCGACCTAGTGTATCTCCTTGGGGCGCACCAGTGCTTTTTGTGTGAAAGAAAGATGGATCGATGCGATTGTGTATAGACTATCGGCAATTGAACAAAGCGACAGTGAAGAATAAATATCCATTTCCGCGCATCGACGATTTATTTGATCAATTACATGGATCATCGGTTTATTCTAAGATTGATTTGCGTTCCGTATATCATCAACTCAGAGTTCGAAATGTAGACATACCGAAAACAGCATTTCGAACCAGGTATGGACATTATGAATTTATTGTCATGCCTTTTGGTTTAACAAATGCTCCAGCAGTGTTTATGAGCTTGATGAACCGAATCTTGCAGAGGTATTTGGATGATTTTGTGATTGTTTTTATCGATGACATTCTGGTGTATTCTAAGAACAGGAATGAGCATGCAGAGCATTTAAGAATTGTATTATAGACCTTAAGGAATGAAAAACTGTAAGCTAAATTGTCAAAATGTGAGTTTTGGTTGAATCGAGTTGTCTTCTTGGGTCATATTATATCCGGAGATGGTATTGCTGTAGATCCGAGTAAAGTGGAAGCTGTGATCAATTGGCCGAGACCGACTTCTGTGCCAGAGATACGCAGTTTCATGGGTCTAGCAGGATACTATAGACGATTTATTAAAGATTTCTCCAGTATTGCAAAACCAATTACCCAGTTTACACAAAAGAATGCGCCATTTGTATGGTCCGAGGACTGTGAGTCTAGCTTTGTGGAATTGAAGAAGAAGCTGACCAGTGCTCCAGTACTGACGATACCTTCAGGTACGGGTGATTTCGTTGTATATTGTGATGCCTCTCATCGAGGGTTGGGATGTGTTCTTATGCAGCGAGGTCATGTGGTCGCATACGCCTCGAGACAACTGAAGCCACATGAAGTCCGATACCCCATTCATGATCTTGAATTGGCGGCTATCGTATTTGCATTAAAAATATGGCGTCACTATCTCTACGGCGAGAAATTTGAGATTTACTCCGATCACAAGAGCCTGAAGTATTTATTTTCTCAATCAGAACTGAATATGCGGCAGCGTAGATGGCTTGATCTACTAAAAGACTTTGATTGCGAAATCAAATACTATCCAGGGAAGTCAAATGCAGCAGTGGACGCCTTGAGTCGAAAGGTTTGTTCCCTATCCTTATCGACGATAGGTGTTACAAAGTTAGTTGAAAATTGCTGTTTTTCTGGATTAGAATTTGATACAAAGAGTAGGCCACTACTGTGACACCTTGACCCGTTACAATTAAAATACAGCGGAATTTAAAATTTTCTTACAAATGGAAGGAGTTTCAAAATACATTTCCAAATATCATCAAAAGTATCAACATGATAAACTAAATGATACATCAAAATACAAAACATCATTTTAATGATCATGTACAAAATATTGTTTGCAAAACAAACTACTTCCTTCGAATCTTCGTATGCATATGACCCCAATCCACAATCAACGTCCTGGCCCGTCGCTCTTATCTGCATCACATGAAAATAACTGAAATGAGTATAAAACTCAGCAAGTGGAACTCTTACATAACAATGAACATATCATACTCTGTAAAACATAGCTTTGAAATCATTAAATACCATCAACTCTGAAACATGAATATCATAGCAATAGCAATAACAATGAGATGGTATTTCTCTTTTCTCTGGTTGGATTGATATCAATAGTAACTCTGTCTGTGGTGCTCGTATTGTTAGAGTAGGTGCCCGTCGAGCCAAGTGTTGGCCGAGTGTTCACAATGAAACTCTATGTATAAGCAATCTTTATTTTAGTAATATTTGATATTATTATTTTGGCACATCATTATCTGTATACCCATGCTAGTTGCATAGATAAAGCCCTTGAATATACAAATAGTAGAAAGAATATGAGATGCTCATATGATGAGTATCATGAAACTCATATTTGTAATATTGTATATTCTAAACGGTTTCTAGTCGATTCAGCCGCCACTAAGAAGGATATAGGCCGCTCGAGTTAGAGACTAGTATCTGCGATGTGAGTACCATGTTTCATTGTTAGGGGACATTGTGATGTCCGAGCATGCAGATAGGTGCTCCTGGTAGAGTGCACTGAACAACCCTCCATTAAAGGACTTTCCAAGTGGTTCTCACTTATCGAGTGGAAAAGTCCTGGTTTATGGTTGTACACCATTAGTCCTTATGACCCGGGACAACATTGAGACTCTATGTGCTAGAATTACACTTTGACTTGTTTACCGACTCTCATGGGGTCATCAGGTGGCAAGGTTTGGTGTTCTGTCGAAACACATAGGAGTCGATGCATTGTAGTCGAGGATTCACAGCTTACCTTCGGGTATGGATATCCTATGTGTTATCATGTGTATGTAGGTTGAAATCTCTGGCCAGAGTATGGTTGTAATTATGAAAGGGGTTTCATAGATTAGACCATTGATGCAACTACTACATGACACATAGTATCGATTCATTGACAACACTCGATAAACCAATGGTTGTCGAATCGATCGGGATATATGAGTTGAAGGGACCGTACTGTACGCTAACCATAATTGAATGGTTCTTGCAGGCACTATCATTTGATACCTAGGGAATCATGTAAGCGATGCTGCTAGGCGTTTAACATGATTGGTTGGGTATTATCAGACTTGAGTTCTGACGTTCTTGTTATCAAGGTGTTGATAAGTAAGAATGGAGCAATTGGGGTATGCTCATATAAGGACATGTTTAGTCCGAATCACATGGAGATGTGAACCCACGGCTAGTTGTATCAATGAACCATTGAGGGCCACACAAGTACTAGCTTTCTAGATCCCGTTGAGAAGTAAAAATAGTTCAATGTGTTGAACGGCTTATAAAGGAGATTATAAGCGTAAGGAAAATTAGAAGTATGACTTCTATAAAGGAGAAAATTAGTTCAATGTGTTGAACGGCTTATAAATGAGTTTATAAGCGTAAAGAAAAATAGAATTATGACTTCTATGAGAGAAATGTAAATTTTGATTTATGGAAGTGTTCCTAAATTAAAATTTGACCGAGTGAATAATGTATTTGAAAATTGTGATTTTCATAAACATTATTATGGACTAAATTAAATTAATTCAAGTGTTGAATTAATTAAACACTAGTGGACCTAGTAGAGTCCAAATAATTAAATTAATTCAAGTGTTGAATTAATTAAATTATATTGAGTCTTGTAGAGCTCAATTTAAATTAATTATTTAACTAGTGGGACTTGGGTAAATTCAAGTAATGTTTAATTAGTCTCAAATATGTTTGAGATAATTAAATTTAGTCCATGGTTTTTATTTTGATAAAAACCATATAATATGCATGCATGGGAGGTGAAAGGTTGGGAGACTACTTTTTGAGTTTTCAAGGCATGGCATGCAACTTTATGCCTCAACTTTTTCAAGGACCAAGACAAGTCTCCCTTCCCCATTCTTGCACACACTATGGCCGAAATTCCTCCATCTTTTCTGTCCATTTTTCTCTCATTTTTGTGTTCTTCAATTGTTGAAGAATACACACACTTCTCTTTGAAAAATCCTCATATTTTTCTAGTGCAAAATATGAGGGGATCTACCTAGTTGGTGGTGGGCCTAATTTGAAGGAAAGATTCAAGAAGAAAGGAGGAGAGCTTGTAGATTTATCTTCCATTCAAGAGCCAAGTTGTTTACAACTTGGTTGGTGCCATCATCAACCTCAAGAGGTTGATAGGTAACGATTTTCTTACACCCTATGTATGACAATGGTGTTTTTTGTATTTACTACACATTATACTCTTAATGGCCGAAATTTATTCCCTAAAAATTTGATTTTTTAAACTTCCGTTGCGCTTCCGGTCACCGTAACCGATCCCCTTTCAAGTGGTATCAGAGCTGTGGTTACGATTTTGTGTAGCAACTACAAGATATTATGTTGAGATCGATTTCTAACCGCATGAGACAACCAAAACAACAAATCGAGGGCCGATTTTTGGGGTGTTTTTTGGCAGCATGTTGCTGCCCGTGGGGCTGCCCGTTTCGGGCAGCAAGGGCAGCCCGAAGGGCTGCCCGAACAGCCCCCTTTCGAAAAAAAAAAATTTTTTTTTTGATGCCGGAATCCGGTAACAGAGCTCCGGCGACGGCGATGACGACTAGGGTTTCCAAAAGTGTTTTGGATTATCAAAGTGTCATGGGCCTTGAGTTGTTGGGTCATTGGATGGCTAACATGTTTGTGAATTTTAAATGGGCCGAAAATGTTTTTGGTGAAAAATGAGTTTTTGGGCCCTTAAGTTTAAAATTACAAAAGTTGCAAATATTTTCTCATGAAATAAATATTTTAAGTTGGACTTTAAATATTTATAGTAAATGGTGATTACAAGAAATTCGGTTAAAAATAAATTAATTGGAAAGTAGACAAAGGTGTTTGTATACTTTGTTAATTTAGTTTATAATCGTGGCGGTTAGTGATTGGATCAAGCTATATAATATTGGATCAATTAATTATTGTGATAATTAATTGATGGTGTATGATATGTGATATTATGCATGAAGGATGATCAAAAGCCCAAGCCCAATTTGCTAGGTGTATGCTAGGATATTTTGTGTTGAATGATTGTAATAATTATCAAATTTAAAGTGGGCTTGGTTTATGGCCCGTTCCCACCCCATGAGATGTATCCTTATTTGCCATGGATATTTATTTGTAAATATTAGTATAGTGGATGATCAAGATTGGAAGATGGTGGCCATGATGATTATGAAGATCGAAGACATGAAAATATTGGAAGCTTATGTAATAGTTGCATTTGCATCCCGTGCATTTCCCTAGGATTGGACCTAGGCCCGTGTTTAGCTCACACGGTCCATTAGTATTGGGGCGATTGATCATTCTTGTTTGTTTACTGTTTATAATATATGCATGATATGTTATAAATAATGAGTATGTGCGTTATTATTATGATAATAACAAAGTTGCATGAATCCGGCAAACATACGATCAAACATGGCGAGCTTTTAAAATAAAATTAATGATGAGACCTTTCAAAATTAAAAACCCTCATTTTGAATAAGATTCAAAATTAATATCAAGCCCGAAAAGGGGAATTATAAATTTGTTTATAATTTCCTTGTCTTCCATCGACAATGGGTGCATGATGAACGCTACCCGTACTCGGGGCTCGGCTCATATTATTGGGGGAGCTTTGGGTGCCGGAAAGCTGTGACATCCATTGACATCGTAATGTGAACTACGTGGAACTCTCATGATTTCGGCTCATATTATTGGGGGAACTCATGGCGACCGTCCATTAAGGTTCAACATCGATGGGTAAGGCTTGACACGTGAAGATGAACGACGTCATATTATTGGGTCCTAATCAAACGTGAGACAAAAGTTTACGTTAAGGGTTGCATTGTGATGCAATTGGAAACTACCTTTTAGGAATTGTGATTGGCTGATATTATTCGGGATCATAATTCGCTAATTGGACCTTACGTACCTACTGAGGAAAGATGTTTCCCGTTTTCACTAGAGGGTAGTGAAAGATGTCAAAACAGTGGGAGCAAATATTTATGAAGTAAAAGTCCAAACTTCATATCTTACTAAATATTTTAAAATAGTCATCAACATTTATCTGTTTTTACTTTTCAGTACAAATTGACGATGTCATCGATTCGCAATCCAATATCCGTAATACTCGACAAAAACATATTAACTGGACCTAATTACCTCACTTGGCTAAGAAACCTAAAAATCGTCTTGAATTCGGAAAGGGTAGCATATACACTGACTGAGTCGCCCCTTGTTGAGGCTCCGACTGACTGCAATCCTGAGGAATTGCAGGCTTACAAGGAATGGTGTGACCATGACTTGATAGCCAGGTGTTATATGCTGACTTCTATGAATGATGAGCTGCAGAGGCGTTTTGAGGGTGCAAAGAGTGCTGCTGACATTCATTTGCACCTCAAGGAGCTCTTTGGAGAGCAAACACGTCCTCTTAGGCATGCTACCGTCAAGGAGCTGATCACTTTGCGCATGCGAGATGGGGCCTCGGTCCATGAGCATGGCCTAAAGGTGATTGGGCTCGTGGACAAGCTCGTTGGCATGGATCTGATCTTGCCTTCGGAGTTGACCATCGACGTGTTGCTGTTATCGCTGCCTAGCTCATTTAATCCTTTTGTGGTGAACTTCAACATGAACAAGCTAGAGCCGACCCTTGAGGAGTTGATGAATATGCTTGTCATGTTTAAATCCACCATCAAGAAAGAGAAGTTGGTTCTTTATGTGGGTTCTTCATCTGGTACGAAGATTGATCCACATGGGAATGGAAAGAAGCGTTCTTTCCAACGTCCCAAGAAGAACATGCCCTTGTTGAGGCAGTCTCCGGATCCCGTTGTGGCAGCCACACCAGTTAGGGCTGACAAGACTAGTGATGTTTGTCATCACTGCAAGAAGCCTGGACATTGGAGGCGAAATTGCAAGGAATATCTGGCCCAGAAGTGTTCTGGAAATGGTATGTTCTACATTGAAGTAAACATTTCAGTTAACTCTACTTCTTGGGTATTGGATACCAAATGTTGATCACATCTCTGTAATGAGTTACAGGTGATGGGAAGAAGTAAGAGGATTTGAGAAGGTGAGACCTTCTTGGGAATGGCTATGGAGCAAGAGTTGCTGCCAAGACCTTAAGAAATGTTTACTTATTGTTGAACAATGATTTTAAGTTAATTTTAAGAGATGTTTTGTTTGTACCTTTTTGGTGAAAAACAATGTTTCCATTTCTATGGTGATAAAAATGGATATTCTTGTTTATTTAGCAAAGGTGTTTGCAACATTTACAAGAATGAATATTTAATTGGTACTTGAGAACTTGAAAACGATCTCTATAACTTAAAATTGAAAGATATTCCATTAAATGTCCATTCAAAGGCATACACCATATGAGATATGGATGGGTAAACCTCCTAAGTATTCTTATCTTAGAATATGGGGGTGCCCTGCTTATGAAGCAGGTAGTGGGAGATAAATTGGATAGTCGATCTATTTTATGTTACTTTGTGGGATATCCAGAGAATTCAGTTGGATATCACTTCTATAATCCCCAAGAAACAAAGGTGTTTGTTTCTAGGAATGCAACCTTTTTGGAAAAGGAATTTCTATTGGATAGAAAATGGGAGATGATAGAACTCGAAGAGGTTCGAGAGACACCCACAATTATAGAACCCACACCCGAAGAGCCAAGAGAGGAGATACAAGCTCCTAGAAAATTCGAGAGAGTCTCGAGACCACCTATGAGGTATGGTCTGCTTCTTGAAGAGAGCCATGATGAGCCTAACCATGGATGTGATCCAAGGACCTTCAAGGAAGCGTTATTGTAAGGCTCGAGAATTATCAGTATTATTGATGTTAGACTGGTAGAGATAAGAATGCATGAATTATGAGATTTTGAGCAGCAGGGCCGAAGCCACACCGTACCCGCGGTGCTAGGACTACCGCACCCGCGGTGTAGGTGACAGAAAGTTGAGGGAAATGTGCGAAGCAACACCGCACCCGCGGTGCGTGCAAGACCACACCCGCGGTGATGAGACCGCACCCGCGGTGGTGCAAGCGCCGCACCCGCGGTGATCGACATTTAGAAAAATGCATTGCTGCCGAGAGCACAGCGCACCCGCGCTCTTGAGTTGCCGCACCCGCGGTGCTGCATGCGCGAATGGCACCTTTTATTTTTATGTTGACACATGGCTTGGTGTATATAAGCTTGCATTGGCACCTCATCTCTTCTCCATTTTCAGCAGCCGAGAAACAAGAGCAAGGGGAGAGAGTTCACTTCTTTATAGTCTTTGCACTTGAGATTTTGAGTGGTTTTGTGTTCCGATTTTAATTTCGAGACCGGATTCATGATCCTTGCGACGAGGGCTGGCTAGGGATGTAAGTTCTTGTATTTCCAGCATGTTTCGAAATTCATATGTTGGGGAAATTATGTTTTGAGTTGAGAAATGTGTTCTTGGTATATCGAGCATCGTAGATTTGTTATCAGATTGATTTTCGGATATCGTATGCTAGGTGTTCGATTTTCCAGCATGTGTGGATCGAGTAGATACAGATTTCAGCATGTATGTTGATGTTTCGATGAGATTATGAGTATTGAGGTTAATAGATTATTGTGATGTTGAGATTGAGTTATCGGTATCGAGAATTACGCTGTTATGCTGTCAATTTGTACCGAGATTTATTATTGATTTGAAATATGTGTTGCTTTGAGTTAGAGATTGATATTGTGTGTCTACACATTGCCATTTCAGATTTGAAGTGACAGGTTTGACATTTGATTCGAGATCTCGACCGACAGTGCGACAAGAAAGGTATAATTCATGTGGTCATGGGATTGCACAACTCGATTCAGATTCGATACGAGTTTCCCTAAATCATATACTAGATTGTTATTACATTTAATTATGTAATGTTTTGTTTATTGATTTAGATTCGAGTCCTGAGATAGGAGATATTGGCAGACTTGCCAAAACTAGACGTTTCGGTGTATCGACGCATAGGAGCAGATTTGCTATATGTGTAGACCCTCGATACAGAGTTGACCGAAGTCTAGGAATAAGACGTACCGTTGCCCCGAGTGGTTGGGTAGGTAACAGACCGTCTTATTCACACCGGGATCCCTAGATTAGAAATGAGTCGAGTCAAGAGTTAAATGTTGAATACAGATTTGTATTCTTCTACATGTTTAGATTTGCATCCATGTTGCTTGATATATGCTATGCTTTTGTACATGATATTTACATTGCATGCATCCATGTTTTATACTGGGATATGTTCTCACCGGAGTTATCCGGCTGTTGTCGTGTCTGTATGTGTGCATGGCAACAGGTAGGGCAGGATCTGGGTCTCGAGCTAGATGAGAGATTTACGATAGCGTGGAGATCACGGGGGTTGAAGATTTCTAGTGTTTTCCTTTTGACTTGTACTACTTATGTTGTAGTTGGGATTTGAACACTAGCGTATGATTTTACCAAACAGACATGTATGTATATTATGTTGTTTATTTAATATCAAGACATGATATGCTTTAGTTATACATTTAAATTAATGTTAAAAGCAAAATTTTGACCCACATTTTCGAACAAAGATCCAATTAAATCCCAAAAGAATTGAGTTAGAGCCCGGGTCCCCACAACATGTGGTATCAGAGCAGTAGGTTCTGTAGACTGAGATAGAATAGAATGAGTGGGGTAGATCGAGTCATCTTCCTTGCTTTTGAAATGCTAGCATGATTTATTGCTTCCTCTATTATATGTTGTGTTGTATTATCTGAATTGGTTTACAGCATTTCAAGCCTGAATCAGAACCGATTCTCGATCAGAGTCTATGATCAGAGGAGGGCTGAGACAGATGATATTGATTGTGTACTAATCAGTTTGATAATCAGATCTATGCCGCCTAGACGTATACCACAGCCAGAGCAGGGTAGCACATCAGGTGCACAAATGGATGTCACCGCTACACCGATGGAGACCTTATTGAAGAGATTTCAGTCTTTCCATCCGCCTACTCTGAAGGGCACAGAGAGTGCAGTAGAGTGTGAGAGCTGGCTTGATGATATCGAGATGCTGTTTGAGTCTTTGGCATATACTGATGAGCGACGTGTGAAACTGATAGGGCATCAGATGCAAGAGGTTGCCAAGAGCTGGTGGTTGACTACGAAGAGAGCCTTGGAGCACCGAGGCATTGACATCACGTGGAAAGTCTTTAAGGATGAGTTCTATCAACGTTTCTTCCCCGTCTCTTACCGAAAAGATAAAGGAGCTGAATTTGCGAATCTGAAGCAGGGACAGTGGAACATCGAGGAGTATGTTGCTAAATTTTCTGCATTGCTACGATTTGCACCGCATGTGGCCGGAAACGACGAGGCAGTGGCCGATCAGTTCATCAACGGATTGAATCCCGATGTCTTTACCCTGGTGAACACGGGCCGGCCTAGTACTTTTTCAGAGGCACTGAACCGAGCGAAGGGAGCAGAGGCTGGCTTGATCAGGCAGCGAGGGGCTTCCTACGGTGTTCAGGGGCAGAGACTGCCACAGCCTACTACCGTACAGTTTCCACCACCTCCTCCTCGTTTTGACAGCGGAGCTAGTGGTAGTGGAAGGAAGGAGTTTCTGAAGGCTAAAGGCAAACAATTTAAGAAATCTGGGAGTAGTTCATCGAGTTCGAGTGGATCTCGACAGAGAGGTCAGGGGTCAGATTATAGTGGCACATACTGTGGTTCGTGCGGAGGGCGACATACCACGGAGCAGTGTCAAGGAGTTCTGGGACGCTGCAACATCTGTAGGCAACAGGGACACTTCGCTAGAGTTTGTCCCCAGAGAGGTGCACAACGATTCCAGAGCACAGGATCATCAGCACCAGCGCCACAGATGGAGAGACAGGCATCTTCTGTACACTCCTTTCAGACACCCTCTACACAGACCCAGCAGAGACCAGGAGGTAGTCAGACTGTGAGTCAGCCTCCCCGACAGCAGGCACGTGTTTTTGCCCTGACAGAGGAGCAGGCGCAGGAGGCGCCAGATGACGTCATTGCAGGTAACTGTTTTCTTTGCGGTTATCCTGCATATGTGTTGATAGACACAGGGGCATCTCATACATTCATATCTGAATATTTTGTTTTCACTGTCTGTTGAGTCGATGGCTACGGTAGTGCCTATAGCTTCTCCATTGGGAAGTGGTTTGATATATGTGACTACTGTTAGACACTGTATGCTTCAGTTTGAGGGGCATGAGATTGATCTTGATTGTGTAGTACTTGGTTTAGCTGATTTTGACTGTATAGTTGGCATAGACATGTTGACCAAGTACAGGGCCACTGTAGATTGTTTCCACAAGATTGTCAGATTCAGACCCGACATGACAGATGAGTTGAAATTCTACGGCAAGGGTTCTAGATCTCGGATTCCCTTAGTATCTGCTCTGACTATGAGTAGATTGCTTCAGAGAGGAGCAGAGGGCTTTCTCGTATATTCAGTAGATCTACTGAAGTCGAGCCCAGCATTGGTAGATTTGCCAGTGGTTTGCGAGTTTGCAGATGTTTTTCCTGACGAAATTCCAGGGTTGCCTCCAGTTCGAGATGTTGATTTCAGCATTGATCTTGTGCCAGGCAGTGTTCCTATCTCGAAAGCTCCATATAGGATGGCACCGATAGAGCTGAAAGAGTTGAAAGCACAGTTGGAGGATCTTCTGTCCAAGGGATATATCAGACCCAGTGTATCACCTTGGGGTGCTCCGGTGCTTTTCGTTAGAAAGAAAGATGGTTCGATGCGACTGTGTATTGATTATAGGCAGCTGAATAAGGCAACAGTGAAGAACAAGTATCCTTTGCCTCGCATCGACGATCTGTTTGATCAGTTACAGGGATCTTCGGTATACTCGAAGATTGATTTGAGATCAGGGTATCATCAGCTCCGAGTTAGAGACGTTGATATTCTGAAGACTGCATTCCGAACCAGGTATGGGCATTACGAGTTTATTGTTATGCCTTTCGGTTTGACGAATGCACCAGCGGTGTTTATGAGTTTGATGAACCGCATTTTTCAGAGATATTTATATGAGTTTGTAATTGTGTTTATTCGAAAAGTTTGACTGAGCATGCAGATCATCTGAGGATCGTATTGAAGACTTTACGAAAAGAGCAGTTGTAGTAGCCCGAATTCCAAATTGGGTAATTAACGGATTAATGGTGATTAAGAAGGTTTAAGGTGTAATTTTGACCGAGTCATGATCGGACGGACCGAAGATAGTTCGGAAGCACCGAAGAGTTCGGAAGGTCCGAGGTGGGTTCGGTGGATCCGATCATGAGGTGTCAAGAGCAGCTGGACACGTGCATGTTCGGACGGTCCGAAGTGTATGATCGGAGGATCCGATCATGAGCTGTCAAGAGCCGATGGACACGTAAGAGTTCGGACGTTCCGAAGAGGGTTCGGACGATCCGAACATGGCCTATAAATAGTGGTCGGATTTCCTCATTTTGACTCGCCAATTCAGAGAATTCCATAGCATTTCAGTCGTTTCTGACAGGTTCTAGTCTTGTTCCGAGATTTGGGCACTAGCGGGGAGCTGCTGGTCTTGTAGCAGAGCTGTGCTCTAGTTGGGAGCTAGCGGCATCAGCGGGCTAGCGACGGACGAAGGTTTGGAATTTTATCAGTATTTATCTCAGGATTATCTAGTTAAGTCTGGTAGATAAGTTTAGTGATGGTTTTCACTTGATGAATAGGCTTGGATTAGACCTGTTGTCTGGTTGTTCCAGTGAATTAGGATTGCTGTGATAGAGGTACGAAAGTACTATCCGAGATATCCTGGTTGAGTATACATTCTTATATGTGTTGCATGATTATGTGGTGCATTGATATATGTCATATGATGCATGCTATTATGTCACGGTTATTACTGCACGTTGCATTTCATGTTGAGCCGTATCTTCTTCGAGATAGCCTTTACTGTTGAGCTGTATCTCTTTCGAGATAAGCTATATCTTGGGGCCGCTCAGCCCTGTCTTGTGGACGCATGGACACCGAGAGTACACAGTGGCCGACGGGTCGGGAGGGCTTCGGTGGTCCGGGACATTTTAGGTCCACGTCTGTCTTGTAGTGGATGCAGTGACCCAGAGGTGTACCGCGCGGCACTATCCACTTGGCGCCTCTAGACTGAGCATTGTTGAGATCCTTTTGTGACTCCTGTTTCTTGACTACCCCGGTATCATGATCATAGCATGTGCATTTCATATAGGTCTGTATACTCATACTTTTGTACTGGGCGTTCTTATCGCTCACGTCCTCGGTTTTGTTTATTCTTGGACACCCCATTCCCACGGGGCAGGCCTCAGGTTGGACAGCTCAGGAGGAGCAGGAGGAGGACGTTGAGTAGCTGGTTGGTTTAGTTAACCATTATTTTTGTTGACTTTTTCCGCTGTTATCTCTGATTATTGTTTATTAGGTTAATTGCATGCTTAGTTTTTGATTAGTAGGTGATTCTGGAACGGGTCACTACATTTATGGTATCAGAGCATGCGTACGATTTTGGGATATAGATTTCTGTTTTGGGATTTCCGTTGACCAATTTACTAGTTTCCCCATTCTATGTTGTAGCAATGGCTGACCACTTTGGTGATGAGAGTAGTCAGGGAAGTGTAGGTCGTTGGGGTGACCAGGACGATTTGTTAAGCGTCATAAGTTACCGCATGTTTCTCTAGATGTCATTCTTTCCGTTTCTACTCCGATGGGTCATTCGGTTTTAGCCAAGCGTCTAGTGATGGGTTGTCCCTTAGATTTTGAGGGTAATGATGTTGTTATTTCGTTTTGTTCATCCTCTAAGCCTGATTTCGAGGACGAAATCTTTTTAAGGGGGGGAGAATGTAGTAGCCCGAATTCCAAATTGGGTAATTAACGGATTAATGGTGATTAAGAAGGTTTAAGGTGTAATTTTGACCGAGTCATGATCGGACGGACCGAAGATAGTTCGGAAGCACCGAAGAGTTCGGAAGGTCCGAGGTGGGTTCGGTGGATCCGATCATGAGGTGTCAAGAGCAGCTGGACACGTGCATGTTCGGACGGTCCGAAGTGTATGATCGGAGGATCCGATCATGAGCTGTCAAGAGCCGATGGACACGTAAGAGTTCGGACGTTCCGAAGAGGGTTCGGACGATCCGAACATGGCCTATAAATAGTGGTCGGATTTCCTCATTTTGACTCGCCAATTCAGAGAATTCCATAGCATTTCAGTCGTTTCTGACAGGTTCTAGTCTTGTTCCGAGATTTGGGCACTAGCGGGGAGCTGCTGGTCTTGTAGCAGAGCTGTGCTCTAGTTGGGAGCTAGCGGCATCAGCGGGCTAGCGACGGACGAAGGTTTGGAATTTTATCAGTATTTATCTCAGGATTATCTAGTTAAGTCTGGTAGATAAGTTTAGTGATGGTTTTCACTTGATGAATAGGCTTGGATTAGACCTATTGTCTGGTTGTTCCAGTGAATTAGGATTGCTGTGATAGAGGTACGAAAGTACTATCCGAGATATCCTGGTTGAGTATACATTCTTATATGTGTTGCATGATTATGTGGTGCATTGATATATGTCATATGATGCATGCTATTATGTCACGGTTATTACTGCACGTTGCATTTCATGTTGAGCCGTATCTTCTTCGAGATAGCCTTTACTGTTGAGCTGTATCTCTTTCGAGATAAGCTATATCTTGGGGCCGCTCAGCCCTGTCTTGTGGACGCATGGACACCGAGAGTACACAGTGGCCGACGGGTCGGGAGGGCTTCGGTGGTCCGGGACATTTTAGGTCCACGTCTGTCTTGTAGTGGATGCAGTGACCCAGAGGTGTACCGCGCGGTACTATCCACTTGGCGCCTCTAGACTGAGCATTGTTGAGATCCTTTTGTGACTCCTGTTTCTTGACTACCCCGGTATCATGATCATAGCATGTGCATTTCATATAGGTCTGTATACTCATACTTTTGTACTGGGCGTTCTTATCGCTCACGTCCTCGGTTTTGTTTATTCTTGGACACCCCATTCCCACGGGGCAGGCCTCAGGTTGGACAGCTCAGGAGGAGCAGGAGGAGGACGTTGAGTAGCTGGTTGGTTTAGTTAACCATTATTTTTGTTGACTTTTTCCGCTGTTATCTCTGATTATTGTTTATTAGGTTAATTGCATGCTTAGTTTTTGATTAGTAGGTGATTCTGGAACGGGTCACTACAGCAGTTGTATGCCAAACTGTCCAAGTGTGAATTCTGGTTGCGACAGGTTGTCTTCTTGGGGCATATTATATCTGGAGAGGGTATTGCGGTAGATCCGAGTAAAGTTGAAGCTGTGATCAGTTGGCCGAGACCGACTTCTGTGCCTGAGATACGCAGTTTCATGGGTCTAGCCGGGTATTATCGACGTTTTATCCGAGATTTCTCCAGTATAGCGAAGCCTATCACCCAGTTGACACAGAAGAATATGCCATTTGTGTGGTCAGAAGAGTGTGAGAGCTGTTTTGTAGAGCTGAAGAAAAGGCTGACTAGTGCGCCTGTCTTGACGATTCCTTCAGGTACAGGTGAGTTCGTTGTATATTGTGATGCATCTCACAGAGGGCTTGGATGTGTTCTTATGCAGCGAGGGCACGTGATAGCGTACGCCTCTAGACAGCTGAAGCCGCACGAGACCCGTTATCCGATTCATGATCTTGAATTGGCGGCGATTGTATTTGCACTCAAGATCTGGCGTCATTATCTGTATGGCGAGAAATTTGAGATCTATTCCGATCATAAGAGCTTGAAGTATCTCTTTTCTCAGTCAGAGTTGAACATGAGGCAGCGACGATGGCTTGATCTGCTGAAAGATTTTGATTGCGAGATCAAGTACCATCCAGGAAAGTCGAATGCAGCAGCAGACGCCTTGAGTCGAAAGGTATGTGCTCTTTCCTTGTCGACGGTAGGTGTATCAAGTTTAGTAGAAGATTGTTGCTTGTCTGGATTGATATTTGATACAGAGAGTAGACCGCTGCGACTTGCTGCGATTCAGATTGAGCCAGATCTGATTTCGAGGATCAAAGAAGCACAGAGAACTGATCCGAGCGTGCAGAGATCGATTTATATGGTCAGAGCTGGTCATATAGCAGAGTATCAGGTTAGAGATTCTGTTCTGTATGTGAATAACCGCTTAGTAGTGCCAGAGATTTCAGATTTGAGACGACAGATCATGTCGGAGGCACACTGTAGTCGGTTCAGCATTCATCCTGGTGGCAGGAAGATGTATAACGACTTGAAGACACAATTCTGGTGGAAGCAGATGAAGACAGACATTGCAGAATTTGTGTCTAAGTGCCTGAATTGCCAGCAGGTGAAGGCAGAGAGGAAGAAGCCCGGAGGTTTACTTCAGAGTTTGTCTGTTCCTGAATGGAAATGGGACCACATTTCCATGGACTTCGTGACGAAGTTACCTCGATCTTCGCGGGGCTGTGACGCGATTTGGGTTGTGATAGACAGACTGACCAAATCAGCGTGCTTTATTCCGTACAGAATGACCTATCGACACGATCAGATGGCAGAGTTGCATGTCAGAGAGGTCGTCAGATTACACGGTGTGCCGAAGTCGATCGTATCAGATCGGGATCCACGATTCACTTCTCACTTTTGGCACAGCCTGCAGCAGGCTTTGGGTACGACTTTACACCTGAGCACTGCTTATCATCCTCAGACAGACGGACAGTTAGAGCGGACTATCCATACTTTAGAGGACATGCTGAGAGCTGTAGTACTAGATTTTGGTACTAGTTGGCAAGATTCATTGCCGTTGTGTGAGTTTTCATACAACAACAGCTATCAGACTAGCATTGAGATGGCACCGTTCGAAGCTTTATACGGAAAGAAGTGCAGATCTCCTCTGTATTGGGATGATATCTCTGAGGTACCAGAGTTGGGGCCTGATATGATTCGTGAGATGACCGAAAAAGTGAAGATCATTCAGAAACGAATGAAGACAGCACAGGATAGACAGGCGAAGTGCGCCAATATCAGACGCAGACCGTTAGTATTCGAGCAGGGAGACAGAGTGTTTTTGAAGATTTCTCCTTTCAGAGGCATTGTCAGATTTGGCAAGCGAGGAAAGTTGTCTCCTAGATACGTCGGCCCGTATGAGATTCTTGAGAAGATTGGCGATCGAGCTTACAGACTTGCTCTTCCTCCTTCACTGTCCGGTATACATGATGTTTTTCATGTATCGATGTTGCGCAAATACATGCCGGATGATTCTCATGTCATTCAACCTGACGAAGCCGAGCTAGATCAGACTCTGAGCTATGTGGAAAGACCGATACAGATTCTTGATCGGAAGGAAAAACAACTCAGAACCAAGACCATTCCGCTTGTGAAGGTTCAATGGAGTCGTCACGGCATCGAGGAAGCAACATGGGAGACAGAGTCTGAGATGAGACAAAGGCATCCCGAGCTATTCTTATGATGTGAGTCTTTCTTCCCGTTTTGACTTTACAATTTTGTATATACTTGCATGATTACTTGCTTATGAGTTCGAGGACGAACTCCTGTCTAAGAGGGGGAGAAATGTAAGGCTCGAGAATTATCAGTATTATTGATGTTAGACTGGTAGAGATAAGAATGCATGAATTATGAGATTTTGAGCAGCAGGGCCGAAGCCACACCGCACCCGCGGTGCTAGGACTACCGCACCCGCGGTGTAGGTGACAGAAAGTTGAGGGAAATGTGCGAAGCAACACCGCACCCGCGGTGATGAGACCGCACCCGCGGTGGTGCAAGCGCCACACCCGCGGTGATCGACATTTAGGAAAATGCATTGCTGCCGAGAGCACAGCGCACCCGCGCTCTTGAGTTGCCGCACCCGCGGTGCTGCATGCGCGAATGCCACCTTTTATTTTTATGTTGACACATGGCTTGGGGTATATAAGCTTGCATTGGCACCTCATCTCTTCTCCATTTTCAGCAGCCGAGAAACAAGAGCAAGGGGAGAGAGTTCACTTCTTTATAGTCTTTGCACTTGAGATTTTGAGTGGTTTTGTGTTCCGATTTTAATTTCGAGACCGTATTCATGATCCTTGCGACGAGGGCTGGCTAAGGATGTAACTTCTTGTATTTCCAGCATGTTTCGAAATTCATATGTTGGGGAAATTATGTTTTGAGTTGAGAAATGTGTTCTTGGTATATCGAGCATCGTAGATTCGTTATCAGATTGATTTTCGGATATCGTATGCTAGGGGTTCGATTTTCCAGCATGTGTGGATCGAGTAGATACAGATTTCAGCATGTATGTTGATGTTTCGATGAGATTATGAGTATTGAGGTTAATAGATTATTGTGATGTTGAGATTGAGTTATCGGTATCGAGAATTACGCTGTTATGCTGTCAATTTTTACCGAGATTTATTATTGATTTGAAATATGTGTTGCTTTGAGTTAGAGATTGATATTGTGTGTCTACACATTGCCATTTCAGATTTGAAGTGACAAGTTTGACATTTGATTCGAGATCTCGACCGACAGTGCGACAAGAAAGGTATAATTCATGTGGTCATGGGATTGCACAACTCGATTCAGATTTGATACGAGTTTCCCTAAATCACATACTAGATTGTTATTACATTTAATTATGTAATGTTTTGTTTATTGATTTAGATTCGAGTCCTGAGATAGGAGATATTGGCAGACTTGCCAAAACTAGACGTTTCGGTGTATCGACGCATAGGAGCAGATTTGCTATATGTGTAGACCCTCGATACAGAGTTGACCGAAGTCTAGGAATAAGACGTACCGTTGCCCCGAGTGGTTGGGTAGGTAACAGACCGTCTTATTCACACCGGGATCCCTAGATTAGAAATGAGTCGAGTCAAGAGTTAAATGTTGAATACAGATTTGTATTCTTCTACATGTTTAGATTTGCATCCATGTTGCTTGATATATGCTATGCTTTTGTACATGATATTTACATTGCATGCATCCATGTTTTATACTGGGATATGTTCTCACCGGAGTTATCCGGCTGTTGTCGTGTCTGTATGTGTGCATGGCAACAGGTGGGGCAAGATCTGGGTCTCGAGCTAGATGAGAGATTGACGATTGCGTGGAGATCACGGGCGTTGAAGATTTCTAGTGTTTTCCTTTTGACTTGTACTACTTATGTTGTAGTTGGGATTTGAACACTAGCGTATGATTTTACCAAACAGACATGTATGTATATTATGTTGTTTATTTAATATCAAGACATGATATGCTTTAGTTATACATTTAAATTAATGTTAAAAGCAAAATTTTGACCCACATTTTCGAACAAAGATCCAATTAAATCCCAAAAGAATTGAGTTAGAGCCCGGGTCCCCACAGTTATCTGATGCCGATTCATCCAAATGGCTTGAAGCTATGGAATCTGAGATGAATTCTATGCATTCGAACCAAGTGTGGGATTTTATAGATCCACCTGAGGGAAAGGTTCCCATAGGGACTTGGGACGGATGGGAAGGTATTGACCTTCAAGGCGCGATTGGTGGCAAAAGGATATACTCAAAGAGAAGGAGTTGACTTTGAGGAAATCTTTTCCCAGTCGCAATGTTCAAGTCCATAAGGATTTTGCAAGCCATAGCTGCATGGTATGACTATGAGATATGGCAGATGGATGTCAAGACAGACTTTCTTAATGGGGATTTTAAGAAAGTTATTTACATGTCTCAAACCTGGAGGGTTTACATCTGTCGGAAGTGAGCATATGGTATGCAAACTTCAGAGATCTATTTATGGTCTAAAGAAGGCATCTGGGAGTTGGAACCTTAGATTCGATAGTACAATCAAAGAGTTTGATTTACTAAGAATCCTGAGGAACCCTGTGTGTATAAGAAGGTCAGTGGGAGTGTTGTGACATTCCTGATGCTTTATGTTGATGACATTCTACTCATTGGGAATGATGTAGGAATGTTGCAATCAACTAAGATATAGTTAGCGAGTAAGTTCTCGATGCAGGACTTGGGTGAAGCATCTTTTGTATTGGGATACAGATCTATAGAGATAGATCGAGAAGATTGCTTGGACTGCTTGGTCTCACCCAGTCCACATACATTGATACCATCGTGAAGCCGTTCTCGATGGATGAGTCCAAGGGAGGACATCTACCAATGTGTCATGGCGTGTCCCTATCCAAGTCTGTCTCCCAAGACTGATGCAGAGATAGTGGCGATGACAAGCATTCCTTATGCATCTGCGATTGGTAGCATCATGTATGGGATGATATCTACACGTCTTGACGTGGCTTTCGCACTAAGTATAGTAAGTAGATATCAATCGAACCCTGGTCTTCCACACTGGAAAGCTGTGAAAGACATCCTCAAGTAGTTGAGAAGGACCAATAAATTGTTCTTGGTCTATGGGGTGGAGAACTAAAATTGGAAGGCTATACCGACTCTAGCTTCCAAAGCGATATCGATGACTTGAAGTCTACCTCTGGGTTTGTATTCATGCTCAATGGTGCTGCTGTCTTTTGGAAGAGTTCCAAGCAAGACAATACTGCGGATTCCAGCACAGAGGCCGAATACATTGCTGCATCAGATGCAGCAAGGGAGGCTGTTTGGATAAGGAATTTTGTCCAAGAGTTGGACGTCATTCCTAATTGAGTTGCTCCTGTCCCGGTGTTGTGTGACAACACGGGAGCTTTAGCTCAAGCAAAGGAGCCAAGGTCTCATCAGAAGTCCAAACATGTATTGAGAAAGTACCACATCCTCGGAGAGATTGTGGAAAGTAGAGAAGTGTCTTTTGACATAGTCGGCTCCGCAGATAATGTTGTTGATCCACTAGCTAAGCCTTTACCTGGACCATTATTCGACAAGCATCACGAATCAATGGGTTTAAAGCATATGGGTAGTTGGCTCTAGTGCAAGTGGGAGATTGTTAGAGTAGGTGCCCGTCGAGCCAAGTGTTGGCCGAGTGTTCACAATGAAACTCTATGTATAAGCAATCTTTATTTTAGTAATATTTGATATTATTATTTTGGCACATCTTTATCTGTATACCCATGCTAGTTGCATAGATAAAGCCCTTGAATATACAAATAGTAGAAAGAATATGAGATGCTCATATGATGAGTATCATGAAAACTCATATTTGTAATACTGTATATTCTAAACGGTTCCTAGTCGATTCAGCCGCCACTAAGAAGGATATAGGCCGCTCGAGTTAGAGACTAGTATCTGCGATGTGAGTACCATGTTTCATTGGTAGGGGACATTGTGATGTCCGAGCATGCAGATAGGTGCTCCTGGTAGAGTGCACTGAACAACCCTCCATTAAAGGACTTTCCAAGTGGTTCTCACTTATCGAGTGGAAAAGTCTTGGTTTATGGTTGTACACCATTAGTCCTTATGACCCGGGACAACATTGAGACTCTATGTGCTAGAATTACACTTTGACTTGTTTACCGACTCTCATGGGGTCATCAGGTGGCAAGGTTGGGTGTTCTGTCGAAACACATAGGAGTCGATGTATTGTATTCGGGGATTCACTGCTAGGCGTTTAACATGATTGGTTGGGTACTATCAGACTTGAGTTCTGACGTTCTTGTTATCAAGGTGTTGATAAGTAAGAATGGAGCAATTGGGCTATGCTCATATAAGGACATGTTTAGTCCGAATCACATGGAGATGTGAACCCACGGCTAGTTGTATCAATGAACCATTGAGGGCCACACAAGTACTAGCTTTCTAGATCCCGTTGAGAAGTAAAAATAGTTCAATGTGTTGAACGGCTTATAAAGAAGTTTATAAGTGTAAGGAAAATTAGAAGTATGACTTCTATAAAGGAGAAAATTAGTTCAATGTGTTGAACAGCTTATAAATGAGTTTATAAGCGTAAAGAAAAATAGAAGTATGACTTTTATGAGAGAAATGTAAATTTTGATTTATGGAAGTGTTCCTAAATTAAAATTTGGCCGAGTGAATAATATATTTGAAAATTGTGATTTTCATAAACATTATTATGGACTAAATTAAATTAATTCAAGTGTTGAATTAATTAAACACTAGTGGACCTAGTAGAGTCCAAATAATTAAATTAATTCAAGTGTTGAATTAATTAAATTATATTGAGTCTTGTAGAGCTCAATTTAAATTAATTATTTAACTAGTGGGACTTGGGTAAATTCAAGTAATGTTTAATTAGTCTCAAATATGTTTGAGATAATTAAATTTAGTCCATGGTTTTTATTTTGATAAAAACCATATAATATGCATGCATGGGAGGTGAAATGTTGGGAGACTACTTTTTGAGTTTTCAAGGCATGCAACTTTATGCCTCAACTTTTTCAAGGACCAAGACAAGTCTCCCTTCCCCATTCTTGCACACACTATGGCCGAAATTCCTCCATCTTTTCTCTCCATTTTTCTCTCATTTTTGTGTTCTTCAATTGTTGAAGAATACACACACTTCTCTTTGAAAAATCCTCATATTTTTCTAGTGCAAAATATGAGGGGATCTACCTAGTTGGTGGTGGGCCTAATTTGAATGAAAGATTCAAGAAGAAAGGAGGAGAGCTTGTAGATTTATCTTCCATTCAAGAGCCAAGTTGTTTACAACTTGGTTGGTGCCATCATCAACCTCAAGAGGTTGATAGGTAACGATTTTCTTACACCCTATGTATGACAATGGTGTTTTTTGTATTTACTACACATTATACTCTTAATGGCCGAAATTTATTCCCTAAAAATTTGATTTTTTAAACTTCCGTTGCGCTTCCGGTCACCGTAACCGATCCCCTTTCAAGTGGTATCAGAGCTGTGGTTACGATTTTGTGTAGCAACTACAAGATATTATGTTGAGATCGATTTCTAACCGCATGAGACAACCAAAACAACAAATCGAGGGCCGATTTTTGGGGTGTTTTTTGTATTTGCTACACATTATACTCTTGGTGGCCGAAATTTATTCCCTAAAAATTTGATTTTTTAAACTTCCGTTACGCTTCTGGTCACCGTAAACGATCCCCTTTCACGTATCCCAATCGATATAACCCGATAACTCTGAGGGATATAAGCCTATGGTCGTTGATCAACTAATTGCATGTAATCTCTGATTATATATCTTTCAATCCAATAAAACATTTGAATCATCTCTCTTGGCATTTAATCAATAACTTTGAAGTCTATACTCTTTGTATTCCCTTTTCAATACAATTGAGACATACAATGTCTCCAATATATATACAATTGAATCAATACATAGTTATGAAGCCAATGAAGGGAATAACACAATAAAACCTTTGGAACACAATACATATACTATCATGTGAGCACAAGGGATGAAATTCCACTTACAAACCACAAGAACACCTCAATCTAAGCTCTTGATACACCACCTACAACAATAATCCATAAATAACACCAACATCAACTCAATATCCAAGAATCCAAGTCAAATAATCCATTAAACCAACAAATACATCAAACCTATAACATCTCTTCTCCAAAACCAAGAGATAACACAACCAAAAGCTTACCTTAGCTTCCTAGAGCAAGCAAGAACTTCGATCTCAACTCGAAACTCCAACTAAATCCAAGAATCAAAGGTAGGAAATGAAAGAAAATGGAGGAAACCCTTGTTCTAAGAGAGAAAGAGGAAAGGGAAAGGTGAAAATGAAGTCAACTCAACCAAAAAGGTGCTAAATATCTCGCCCATACCTCAATAATGCATGACCGCGGGTGCGCTCACAAAAGCACCGCGGGTGCGCCATGCTCACGGCACTCCACCAATTTCTGAAATACTCGGACCGCGGGTGCGGCGCTGCACCACACCGCGGGTGCGGTCTCAACACCACCGCGGGTGTGGTGATGCTACGGCTCTCCAACTCAAAAATCATGAACAGTCGACCGCAAGGGCGGTCCAACTAAGAGCGCGGGTGCACTATGGTCACGGCCAAGAAACAAAACAATGCAACCAAAATCGATCCGAAACGCTGAAACGAACAATCAACAACAACTACACCTCAGGACAATAATAACCAACAATACTATGGCCCATAATCACAACTCTAATCATCAAAACTAAACTCAAACTTAGTCAATAAATCTATAACATACGAAAACTTAAATCGTACTGTACACCGGGCTTGGCTATTACAATCTCCCCTCCTTAAGGAAATTTCGTCCTCGAAATTGACGTCACAGCACGAACAACTCAGGATACTTCTCTCTCATCTCATCCTCTGGCTCCCACGTAGCCTCTTCGATCAAATGGTTCCTCCAAAGGACTTTAACGATGCCGATCTCTTTGTTTCTTAAAACTCTAACTTTGCGATCCAAAATCTGGACCGAAATCTCTTGGTAGGTCAAATTCGGCGTCAAGTCCAATGGCTCGTGGTGAAGAACATGGGAAGGATTCGCAATATACTTCCTGAGCATCGAAACATGAAAAACATTGGGAACTCTATCAAGATCTGGTGGTAGGGCTAACCTGTAGGCTCGATCACCAACTCTGTCCGAAATCTCGAATGGACCAATAAATCTCGGACTCAACTTACCCTTCCTGCCAAATCGCATCACACCCTTGAGAGGTGCAATCTTCTAGAACACATGGTCGCCTACCTCAAACTGCAACGGTCTGCGACGAACATCCGCATAGCTCTTCTGTCTCGACTGCGCAGTCTTCATCCTCTCACGGATAACAGCAAAAACATCGGCCGTCTGTTGGACCAACTCTGGTCCCAACATCTTTCTCTCACCAACCTCATCCCAAAACAAGGGAGATCTACACTTCCTGCCATAAAGTGCTTCGTACGGTGCCATCCCAATCGTCGCTTGGTAGCTATTGTTGTACGTGAACTCCACAAGAGGCAATTTGGAATCCCAGCTACCAGAATAATCAATAGTACAAGCTCTGAGCATATCCTCAAGAATCTGAATAACTCTCTCTGATTGACCGTCGCTCTGAGGGTGATAAGCTGTACTGAACGCTAACCGCGAACCCATAGCTCTGTGCAAACTCTTCCAAAACTCTGAGGTAAATCTAGGATCACGATCAGACACAATCGACACAGGGACACCGTGAAGTCTAACAATCTCTGCTACATAATCCTCGGCATACTGGTTCATGGAATACGTCGTCTTGACTGGAAGAAAGTGCGCTGACTTGGTCAATCGATCGACAATAACCCAAATGGAATTGAAACCCTTCTGCTTTCTGGGAAGACCAGTCACGAAATCCATCGTAATATGCTCCCACTTCCACTGAGGAATCGGCAATGACAACAATGTCCCAGCAGGTCTCTGATGCTCAATCTTTACCTGCTGACAAGTTAGGCACTGAGAAATGAACAAAGCAATATCTTTCTTCATACCTGGCCACCAGTAGAGTCTACGAAGATCCTGATACATTTTGGTACTGCCTGGATGTATCGAATATGGTGCGGTATGAGCCTCTGTCAAGACATCTCGCCGAATATCATCACCAACGGGAACACAAATACGGCCTCTGAAAGTCACCAAACCATCACCATTCAACGAAAACTCTGAGTTACCCCTCTCCTCAGCTCTAGCTCTCAACTCTGACAACTGAACATCATCAGTCTGCTCTCTACGGATCCTATCCGTCAATGTAGCCCGAATAACCAACGCTGAAAAGCGAGCAATGGTCCCCAAAACTACCAAAGAAATCTCCTCTCTCTGCAAATCCATCAACAACGGCTTCTGAATCAAAAAACTCAAGGAAGAACTCGACTTATGGCTCAAAGCATCAGCGACAACATTCGCCTTCCCCGGGTGGTAACTGATAGTCACATCATAATCTTTGACAAGCTCTAACCATGTAAGGCTTGAGAATTATCAGTTGTCATTGATGTTAGATTTGAAGAGGTGAGAATGCATGACATAAAAATGAGAATTTTTAAAGAATGGCCGAAGCCATACAACACCTGCGCCTCAGACAAGACCGCACCCGCAGTGTATTATTCAGAATTATAAAGTTTGGCCGTAGCATCACCGCACCCGCTGTCTTGCAGAGACCGCACCCGCGGTCGATGAATTTCAGAAAATGAAAGGGCTGCCGAAGCATGAGCGCACCCGTGCTAAGAAACTTACCGCACCCCCGGTGCTGCATGCGAAAATGCCACCTTTGTTTCTTGGCTTGACACATGGCATGTATATATATATGAAATTGCTGAATCTTCATTCTTCATTCCAGCAGCTGAGAGCACCGAGAGTTTCCCTTTGTTTTCTTCAAAGTTTCTTCATATTAGAATTGAGATTATGCAACAACTAGCTATCCGATTTTAATTTCGAGTATAGATTTTCGATCCTTGCAACAAGAACTAGCTAAGGATGTAAGTATTGTTCATTTTTAGCATGCTTCGAAATTCATATGTTGGAGAAGTTATGATTTTGTTAGAAATATGTGTTTTTGGTATATTGAGTATCGTAGAAATGCAATCGGATTGAATTTCGGATACCGTATAGATGTTCGAGAATTTCCAGCATGTGATAGACCGAAAATATACAGATTTTAGAATATATGTTGATGTTTTGATGATAGTATGAGTTGCTTGTGATTGAGGATGATATTATTGAGTTAGCGGTATCGAAGAATTACGCCGTTACGCCGTCGAAGTATACTGAAACCGATCTCAGCTTGTATATTGAATTGCTTGAAATGTATATTGATGAAGTGCACATTGATTATGCCATTTCAGATTTGTATTGGTTATTGTGAACTCAAGACTTCGACTACGACACCGACTATTCGACAAGAAAGGTATAATTCATGTGGTCACGGGATTTCACAACTCGATTCAGATTTGATACGAGTTTCCCTAAATCACATACTAGATTGTTATTACATTTGATTATGTAATGTCTTATTTAATGATGTATATTCGAGTCCTGAGATAGGAGATACTGGCAGATCGGCCAAAACTAGACGTTTCGGTGTATCGATGCATAGTAGTAGATTTTCTCTATGTGTAGACCCTCGATACAGAGTTGACCGAAGTCTAGGAATAAGACGTACCGTCACCCCGAGTGGTTGGGTAGGTGATAGACCGTCTTATTCACACCGGGATCCCTAGAGTAGAAATGAATCGAGTCAAGAATTAGAGGTTGAATACAGACTTGTATTCCTTTACATGTTGTAGATTTTATATTCATGTGCATTGATATATGCTATGCATTGGTGTATGATTTATTACATTGCATGCATACATGTTTTATACTGGGATTTGTTCTCACCGGAGTTATCCGGCTGTTGTCGTGTCTGTATGTGTGCATGGCAACATGTGGGGCAGGATCTGGGTCTCGAGCTAGATGAGAGATTGATGATAGCGTGGAGATCTCGGGCGTTGAAGATTTCTAGTGTTTGCTTATTAGACTTGTACTACTGATGTTTGTAGTTGGTATTTAAACACTAGCGTAAGATTGTACTAAACAGACTTGTATGTACATTATGTTGTTTAATTAATATAAAGACATGTTATGCTTTAATTATACATTTGAATTAATGTTAAAAGCAAAATTTTGACCCACATTTTCGAGCAAAGATCCAATAAATCCCAAAAGAATTAAGTTAGAGCCCTGGATCCCCACAACAGGTGGTATCAGAGCTGTAGGTTCTGTAGACTGAGATAGAATAGAATGAGCGGGGTAGATCGAGTCATCTTCCTTGCTTATATCATGCTAGCACATATTATGATTTATTGCTTTCCCTATTGTATATTGTTGCATTATCTGAATTGATTTACAGCATATACTTGTCAAGCCTGAATCAGAACCGATTCTCGATCAAAGGTTATGATCAGAGGAGGGCTGAGACAGATGATATTGATTGTGTACTAATCAGTTTGATAATCAGATTTATGCCGCCTAGACGTATACGACAGCCAGAGCAGAGTAGCACATCAGGTGCACAGATGGATGTCACCGCTACGCCGATGGAGACCTTATTGAAGAGGTTTCAGTCTTTCCATCCTCCTACGCTGAAGGGCACAGAGAGTGCATTAGAGTGCGAGAGCTGGCTTGATGATATCGAGATGTTGTTTGAGTCTTTGGCATATACTGATGAGCGACGTGTGAAACTGGTAGGGCATCAGCTGCAAGAGGTAGCAAAGAGCTGGTGGTTGACTGCGAAGAGAGCCTTGGAGCACCGAGGCATTGACAATACGTGGAAAGTTTTCAAGGATGAGTTCTATCAGCGCTTCTTCCCCGTCTCCTACCGAAAAGATAAAGGAGCTGAATTTGGAATCTGATGCAGGGACAGTGGAACATCGAGGAGTATGTTGCTAAATTTTGTGCATTGCTACGATTTGCACCTCATGTAGCAGGGAACGACGAGGCAGTGGCCGATCAGTTCATCAACGGGTTGAATCCAGTTGTCTTTACTTTGGTGAACACGGGACGGCCTAATACTTTTTCAGAGGCACTGAACCGAGCGAAGGGAGCAGAGGCTGGCTTGATCAGGCAGCGAAGGGCTTCCTACAGTGTTCAGGGTCAGAGACAGCCACAGCCTACCACTCAGTTTCCACCACCTCCTCCTCGATTTGATAGTGGGTCTAGTAGTAGTGGCAAGAAGGAATTTCTGAAGGCTAAGGGCAAGCAATTTAAGAAATCCGGGAGTAGTTCATCGAGCTCAAGTGGATCTCGGCAGAGAGGTCAGGGTTCAGATTATAGTGGCGCGTATTGTAGTTCGTGCGGAGGGCGACATGCCACGGAGCAGTGTCAAGGAGTTATGGGACGCTGAAACATCTGTAGGCAACCGGGACACTTTGCCAGAGTTTGTCCCCAGAGAGGTGCACAACGATTCCAGAGTACAGGGTCATCAACGCCAGTGACACAGATGGAGAGACAGGAATCCTCTGTACACTCTTTCCAGCCACCATCTGCACAGACCCAGCAAAGACCAGGAGGTAGTCAGACAGTGAGTCAACATCCCAGACTAGCAGGCTCGTGTCTTTGCCTTGACAGAGGAGCAGGCTCAGGATGCGCCCGATGACGTGATAGCAGGTAACTGTTTTCTTTGCGGTTATCCTGCATATGTGTTGATTGACACAGGTGCATCACATACATTCATATCTGAGCATTTTGCATTGAGACATTCATTACCTGTTGAGTCTTTGTCGACTGTAGTATCTATCACATCTTCGTTGGGAAGTGGTCTGATATATGTTACTACTGTTAGACACTGTATGCTTCAGTTTGAGGGACATGAGATTGATCTCGATTGTGTAGTACTTGGTTTAGCTGATTTTGATTGTATAGTTGGCATAGATATGTTAACCAAGTACAGGGCCACTGTAGATTGTTTCCACAAGATTGTCAGATTCAGACCCGAAATGACAGATGAGTGGAAATTCTACGGAAAGGGTTCCAGATCTCGGATTCCCTTAGTATCTGCTCTGACTATGAGTAGATTGCTTCAGAAAGGAGCAGAGGGCTTTCTCGAATATTCAGTAGATCTACTGAAGTCGAGCCCAGCATTGGCAGATCTGTCAGTAGTTTGTGATTTTGCAGATATATTTCCAGATGAGATACCGGGGTTACCTCCAGCCTGAGAGGTTGATTTCAGCATAGATCTTATGCCCGGTTCTGTTCCTATTTCGAGAGCTCCGTATAGGATGGCACCAATAGAGCTGAAAGAATTGAAAGCACAATTGGAAGATCTTCTGTCCAAGGGATATATCAGACCCAGTGTATCACCTTGGGGTGCTCCAGTGCTTTTTGTTAGAAAGAAAGATGGTTCGATGCGACTATGTATTGATTACAGACAGTTGAACAAGGCAACAGTAAAGAACAAGTATCCTTTGCCGCGCATCGATGATTTATTTGATCAGCTTCAAGGGTCTTCGGTTTACTCGAAGATTGATTTGAGATCAGGGTATCATCAGCTCAGAGTTAGAGATGTTGATATTCCGAAGACTGCATTCCGAACCAGGTATGGGCACTACGAGTTTATTGTTATGCCTTTTGGTTTAACGAATGCACCAGCGGTATTTATGAGTTTGATGAACCGCATCTTTCAGAGATATTTAGATGATTTTGTAAATGTGTTCATTGATGATATTTTGGTATATTCGAAGAGTCTGACTGAGCATTCAGATCATCTGAGAATTGTATTGCAGACTTTGAGAAAAGAGCAGTTATACGCTAAACTGCCCAAGTGCGAATTCTGGCTGAAACAGGTTGTTTTCTTGGGTCACATTATATCTGGAGATGGTATTGCAGTAGATCCGAGTAAAGTTGAAGCTGTTATCAGTTGGTCGAGACTGACTTCTGTGCCTGAGATACATAGTTTCATGGGTCTGGCAGGGTATTATCGTCGTTTTATCCGAGATTTCTCCAGTATAGCGAAGCCTATCACCCAGTTGACACAGAAGAACATGCCATTTGTGTGGTCCGAAGATTGTGAAGCCAGTTTTGTAGAGTTGAAGAAAAGGCTGACTAGTGCGCCTGTCTTGACGATTCCTTCAGGTACAGGTGAGTTTGTTGTATATTGTGACGCATCTCACCGAGGGTTAGGATGTGTTCTTATGCAGCGAGGGCACGTGATAGCGTACGCCTCTAGACAGCTGAAGCCACACGAGACCCGTTACCCGATTCATGATCTTGAAGTGGCGGCGATTGTCTTTGCACTCAAGATCTGGCGTCATTATCTGTATGGTGAGAAATTTGAGATCTATTCCGATCATAAGAGCCTGAAGTACCTCTTTTCTCAGTCAGAGTTGAACATGAGGCAGCGACGATGGCTTGATCTGCTGAAAGATTTTGATTGCGAGATCAAGTACTATCCAGGGAAGTCGAATGCAGCGGCAGACGCCTTGAGTCGAAAGGTATGTGCTCTTTCCTTGTCGACAGTAGGTGTATCAAATTTAGTAGAGTATTGTTGCTTGTCTGGGTTGACATTTGATACAGAGAGTAGACCGTTGCGACTTGCTGCGATTCAGATGGAGCCAGATTTGATTTTGAGAATCAAAGAAGCGCAGAGAACTGATCCGAGTGTTCAGAGATCAATTGATATGGTCAGAGCTGGTCATATATCAGAGTATCAGGTTGGAGATTCTGTTCTGTATGTGAATAACCGCTTAGTAGTGCCAGATGTTTCAGATTTGAGACGACAGATCATGTCAGAGGCGCACTATAGTCGGTTCAGCATTCATCCTGGTGGCAGGAAGATGTACAATGATTTGAAGACGCAATTCTGGTGGAAGCAGATGAAGACAGATATTGCAGAATTTGTGTCTAAATTTTTGAATTGCCAGCAGGTGAAGGCAGAAAGAAAGAAGCCCGGAGGTTTACTTCAGAGTTTGTCTATTCCTGAATGGAAATGGGATCACATTTCCATGGATTTCGTGACGAAGTTACCTCGATCTTCGCGGGGCTGTGACGCGATTTAGGTTGTGATAGACAGACTGACCAAGTCAGCGTGCTTTATTCCGTACAGAATGACCTATCGACACGATCAGATGGCAGAGTTGTATATCAGAGAGGTCGTATGATTGCACGGTGTGCCGAAGTCGATCGTATCAGATCGTGATCCACGATTTACTTCTCACTTTTGGCCCAGTTTGCAGCAGGCTTTGGGTACGACTTTACACCTGAGCACTGCTTATCATCCTCAGACAGACGAACAGTCAGAGCGGACTATCCAGACCTTAGAGGACATGTTGAGAGCTTTAGTACTAGACTTTGGTACTAATTGGCAAGATTCATTGCCGTTGTGTGAGTTTTCATACAACAACAGCTATCAGACTAGCATTGAGATGGCACCGTTCGAAGCTTTATACGGAAAGAAGTGCAGATCTCCGTTGTACTGGGATGATATCTCTGAGGTACCAGAGTTGGGGCCTGATATGATTCGTGAGATGATCGAGAAAGTGAAAATCATTCAGAAGCGAATGAAGACGGCACAGGATAGGCAAGCCAAATATGCCAATGTCAGACGTAGACCGTTGGTATTTGAGCAGGGAGACAGAGTCTTTTTGAAGATTTCACCTTTCAGAGGGGTCGTCAAATTTGGCAAACGTGGAAAGTTGTCTCCTAGATACGTCGGTCCATATGAGATTCTTGAGAAGATTGGCGATCGAGCTTACAGACTTGCTCTTCCTCCTTCTTTGTCGAGAATACATGACGTATTCCATGTATCGATGTTGCGCAGATATATGCCAGATGATTCTCATGTCATGCAGCCTGATGAAGCCGAGTTAGATCAAACTCTGAGTTATGTTGAAAAACCGATACAGATTCTTGATCGGAAGGAGAAACAGCTTAGATCCAAGATCATTCCGCTTGTGAAGGTTCAGTGGAGTCGTCATGGCATCGAGGAAGCAACTTGGGTAGACAGAGTCTGATATGAGACAGAAACACCCCGAGCTATTCATATGATGTGAGTCTTCCTTCAATTTTGATTACACTATTTTGTACATATTTAAATGATTAATTGCCTACGAGTTCGAGGACGAACTCTTGTCTAAGAGGGGGAGAAATGTAAGGCTCGAGAATTATCAGTTGTCATTGGTGTTAGATTTGAAGAGGTGAGAATGCATGACATAAAAATGAGAATTTTTAAAGAATGGCCGAAGCCCTACCGCACCTGCGCCTCAGACAAGACCGCACCCGCGGTGTATTATTCAGAATTATGAAGTTTGGCCGTAGCATCACCGCACCCGCGGTCGATGAATTTCAGAAAATGAAAGGGCTGCCGAAGCATGAGCGCACCCGCGCTAAGATACTTACCGCACCCGCGGTGCTGCTTGCGAAAATGCCACCTTTGTTTCTTGGCTTGACACATGGCATGTATATATATATGAAATTGCTGAATCTTCTGTCACGCCCCGGGACGGGGGTTAGTTGACACCGGCGTTGCTCTCAAATATTCATTCGAAAACAACAAGCCTCAGAAGTACAGAATCTCGTAAACCAGTCTTTTATTCATAATACGAAATAAATCAATTGTCTGTTACAACTCGAATACTGATGTTTTACAGCGGAAATGTAAAACCAAATATTACAGTATCTTAACAGATGCAGCGGAATAAAATAAACATAAACTGAGAACAACAGTCTTCTTCACCAGCCCCAGAACTGGATCTGTTCCTCTTCTTCTAACATTTCTTCAATACTCTTATCTGAGATGGGTTTGGTGGGTGAGTGATATGATTGTCACTCAATAAGCAGGGGCGGGAATAACTCCCAGTTTTCGAAAATCATTTTAATACAGAACAGTATTTCAAGAATATACAGAAACTCTTACTTTAAGAACAGGAATCAGTATTCAGAAATCAGTAATCAGTATTCAGTAATCAGAAATCAGAAGTTTAACAAGTAAGCACTGAGCACATTTGTGAATTTCATGGCTAAACTGATATCAGTCCCCTATATGTTCTCTCCTCTAAGGGGTGAGGCCAGTAATCAGTAATCCGAATTCAGTAATGTTCAGAATATATATTCCTACCATTAGTTCACTAAGTTTCAGTGCTTCAAAATCAGAAATCGAGAATATACTTTGCTTCAAAACAGAAATCATCAAACGGGTTCTAAGATATTTATATATAAGCCCACTTACTGTAATTTGCAATAAGGTTTCGGTAGAAGTCTGGAATATGCTCGTTCTTGCCACTGGTTCTACTGCTCGAAAATAAGCACCCTCCCTTAGCCCGAAATTCAAATGATAATCTCAGATTTGTGTAACACCAATTCAGAGATTTGAGAGTGTTATTTATAGGCAAGATTCTGACTGTTAGTCTCCCAAATAAATGGCCATAATCTGCCATTAACAGCTTTTATTTCGATTTAAATTCTTCAGTTACAACTCAATAGCTGAATCAGTAACTGTCTGCTGGAATTCGCTCTTCTGCTGCTGGATTCGGCCTGCTGGATTTTGTCTGCTGGAAAATACCAGCTTCTGAAATATTAGCTTCTACTGGAATTTTTTTAGCTTATGCTGAAATTTGCTAGCTGCTGGAATTTCAGGTTCTCACATCCCTCCCTCCTTATGAGAAGTTTCGTCCTCGAAACTTGGCTAAACATGATCTTCAAAGAGATGAGGGTATTGTTCTCGCATCTTTTCTTCCAACTCCCAAGTAGCTTCTCTTTCGGTGTGATTGGACCATTGTACTTTGACATATGGAATAGTTCGTCGCCTCAGTACTTGGTCTTTGTTACCCACAATTCGAATCGGAATTTCTTCATATTTCAGCTCTTTATTTAGATTGCCTTCAACCAACAGTGGTCCAGCTTCCAGAATATGACTAGGATCGGCAATATTGAAAGCGGACCGGTTACGGTGGCCGGAAACGCAACGGAAGTTTAAAAAATCAAGTTTATAATCAAAAATTTCGGCCACCCCTATCTTTTGTGCAACAAATATACAAAATCTCAACTTTCAAGCATAGGGTGTTGAGAAAATTACCTATCAATCTCAAAGATTGATTGTGGCTCCAACTAAGGTGTAAACACCTTAGCTCTTGAAGGTAGACAATCTACAAGCTCCTCCTCCAAATCCTTGAAACTTTCCTTCAAATTAGGCCCACCACCAACTAGGTAGATCCCTTCATATTTTGCACTAGAAAAATATGAAGATTTTTCAAAGAGAAGTGTGTTTGATCTCCAACAAATTGAAGAACAAAAATGAAGAAAAATAGAGAGAAAGAGAGAAGAGGATTTCGGCCATATGCTTGGAGAGGGAAGGGAGAATAAGTTAATTGCATGTCTTGGTTGTGAGAAAAGCAAAAAGCAAAAGGTGCATGCCTTGCATTATTTTAATAAAAAGTAATCTCCAACCCTTCACCTCCCATGCATGCATATAATATAGTTTTTAATCAAATTAAAAACTTTGGACTAAATTTAATTATCTCAAACACATTTGAGACTAATTAAACATTACTTGAATTTACCCAAGTCCCACTAGTTAAATAATTATTTTAATTGAGCTCTACAAGACTCAATATAATTTAATTAATCCAATACTTGAATTAATTTAATTATTTGGGCTCTACTAGGCCCACTAGTGTTTAATTAATTCAACACTTGAATTAATTTATTTAGTCCATAATAATAATGTTTATGAAAATCACAATTTTCAATTACATTATTCTCTTGGCCAAATTTTAATTTTAGGAACACTTCCATAAATCAAAATTTACATTTCTCTCATAGAAGTCATACTTCTATTTTTCTTTACACTTATAAACTCATTTATAAGTTGTTCAACACATTGAACTATTTTCTCCTTTATAGAAGTCGTACTTCTAATTTTCCTTACGCTTATAAACTCCTTTATAAGCCGTTCAACACATTGAACTATTTTACTTCTCAACGGGATCTAGAAAGCTAGCACTTGTGTGGCCCTCAATGGTTCATTGATACGGCTAGCCGTGGGTTCACATCTCTATGTGATTCGGACTAAACATGTCCTTATGCGAGCATACCCCAATTGCTCCATTCTTACTTATCAACACCTTGATAACAAGAACGTCAGAACTCAAGTCTGATAGTACCCAACCAATCATGTTAAACGCCTAGCAGCATCGCTTACATGATTCCCTAGGTATCAAATGATAGTGCCTGCAAGAACCATTCAATTATGGTTAGCGTACAGTACGGTCCCTTCAACTCATATATACCGATCGATTCGACAACCATTGGTTTATCGAGAGTTGTCAATGAATCGATACTATGTGTCATGTTGTAGTTGCATCAATGGTGTAATCTATGAAACCCCTTTCATAATTACAACCATACTCTGGCCAGAGATTTCAACCTACATACACATGAAAACACATAGGATATCCATACCCAAAGGTAAGCGGTGAATCCCCGACTACAATGCATCGACTCCTATGTGTTTCGACAGAACACCCAACCTTGCCACCTGATGACCCCATGAGAGTCGGTAAACAAGTCAAAGTGTAATTCTAGCACATAGAGTCTCAATGTTGTCCCGGGTCATAAGGACTAATTCTGTACAACCATAAACCAGGACCTTTTCCACTCGATAAGTGAGAACCACTTGGAAAGTCCTTTTATGGAGGGTTGTTCAGTGCACTCTACAAGGAGCACCTATCTGCATGTTCGGACATCACAATGTCCCCTACCAATGAAACATGGTACTCACATCGCAGATACTAGTCTCGAACTCTAGCGGCCTATATCCTTCTTAGTGGCGGCTGAATCGACTAGGAACCGTTTAGAATATACAGTATTACAAATATGAGTTTCATGATACTCATCATATGAGCATCTCATATTCTTTCTACTATTTGTATATTCAAGGGCTTTATCTATGCAACTAGCATGGGTATACAGATAAAGATTTGCCAAAATAATAATTTCAAATATTATTAAAATAAAGACTGCTTATACATAGAGTTTCATTGTGAACACTCGGCCAACACTTGGCTCGACGGGCACCTACTCTAACAAATATATCTCCTCAGCTGCGATACATGGAATACATTGTGAATTCTTGACATGTCGGGTGGAAGTGCTAATCTATAAGCAAGTGTTCCCACTTTCTCAAGAATTTCAAATGGTCCGACGTATCTGGGATTGAGTTTCCCAGCCTTATTGAATCGGAATACACCCTTCATGGGTGACACTTTGACATATGCCTTCTCTCCAACTTCAAATTCCACGGGTCTTCTTTTCATGTCAGCCCAGCTTTTCTGTCGATCTTGTGCAGCCTTTAATCGCTCCCTGATCATAGTAACTTTATCCACTGTTTCTTGATCAGTTCGGGTCCAACGATGGATTTTTCCCCTACTTCATCCCAATATAGTGGTGATCGACATTTTCGTCCATACAGAGCTTCGTATGGTGCCATTCCAATACTACTGTGGTAACTATTATTGTATGCGAACTCGATTAATGGCAGATGTTCGCTCCAATTGCCACTGAAGTCTAGAGCACAAGCTCTCAGCATATCCTCAAGAGTTTGAGTGGTCCTCTCAGTTTGGCCATCGGTTTGAGGGTGATAAGCCGTACTAAGGGTAACCTTGGTTCCCATAGCTTGTTGAAAGCTCTTCCAAAATCGAGATGTATATCTAGGATCTCTGTGTGATAATATGCTAGCTAGTACTCCATGTAACCACACGATCTCATTCATGTACAATGTGGCTAGCTTGTCCAAATTATAATTCATGCGGACATGTAAGAAATGTGCAGATTTTGTGAGTCTATCCACAATTACCCAGATGCTGTCATGACTTTGTCTAGACTTTGGTAAACCCACAACGAAATCCATAGAAATATGCTCCCATTTCCATTCTGGAATTTCTAGAGGTTGCAGAAGTCCTCCAGGTCTTTGGTGCTCTGCCTTGACTTGCTGGCACACGTGACATTTAGAAACAAACGTTGCCACGTCCCTCTTCATTCCACTCCACCAGAAATTTTTCTTCAAGTCTCTGTACATCTTGGTACTGCCAGGATGAACTGAAAATTTTGACTTATGTGCTTTAGACATTACTTCTTGTCGAAGTTCATCAATGTCTGGTACGCACTATCGTCCTTTCATCCACAATATTCCTTTGTTGTCTATCTCGAAATCTGGTGATTTCCCTTCTTTGGCTTGCTCTTTCAGTTTCACCAAAGCGGAATCTCTATCTTGACTCATCTTGCTTGTATCTCGAAGACATGGTTGTGCTGAAAGTGAGGTCAGGGTCACCTTACTCATATTCTTTCGACTTAAAGCATCTACTACTTTGTTGGCTTTGCCTGGATGGTAGCTTATTGTCAAGTCGTAATCCTTCATGAGTTCGATCCATCGTCTTTGTCTCATATTTAGTTCTTTTTGAGTGAACAAATACTTGAGACTTTGGTGATCGGTGAAAATCTCACACTTGGCTCCATAAAGATAGTGTCTCCAAATCTTTAGTGCGAACACCACTGCAGCTAATTCGAGGTCATGTGTTGGGTAATTCTGTTCATACGGCTTCAACTGTCTTGACGCGTATGCAATCACCCTTCCCTCTTGCATGAGCACACATCCTAAACCTTCTTTGGATGCATCACTATAGACGGTGTAGTCCTTACCTTCCATAGGTAATACTAGCACTGGTTTGGAGGTTAGCTTCTTCTTCAAAGTTTCGAAGCTTTGCTCACATTTTTCACTCCATTGAAACTTAGAGTTCTTCTGTGTGAGCTTGGTGAGAGGTATGGCTATTGAGGAAAATCCTTCAACAAATTTTCGATAATAGCCTGCTAGTCCCAAGAAGCTTCGTACCTCTGTCACATTCTTTGGTCTAGGCCAATCCGAAATTGCCTCCACTTTCTTAGGGTCCACAGATACTCCTGCTGCTGATATTATGTGTCCCAAGAATGCGACACTCTCTAGCCAGAATTCGCATTTCTTGAACTTGGCGTATAGTTCCTTTTCTCTCAGCTTCTGGAGGGTGAGACGAAGATGTTCTTTGTGGTCTTCTTCACTTGACGAATATACTAGAATGTCGTCGATGAATACCACAACAAACTTGTCTAGAAATGGTTTAAACACTCTGTTCATGAGATCCATGAATACTGCCGGAGCATTTGTTAATCCGAACGGCATCACTGTGAACTCATAGTGTCCGTACCTTGTTCTGAAAGCTGTCTTTGGGATATCGTCTGATTTGACCTTCAATTGATGGTAGCCTGACCTTAAGTCGAGCTTGGAAAAGACTGAAGCTCCTTTAAGTTGGTCAAACAAATCATCTATTCTTGGAAGCGGATACTTGTTTTTGATCGTGATCTTGTTCAGCTCTCTATAATCTATACACATCCTCATACTTCCGTCCTTCTTCTTTACAAATAGGACAGGAGCTCCCCACGGAGATGCGCTTGGTCGGATTTGCTTCTTGTCCAACAACTCTTGAAGTTGCTCTTTGAGTTCTTTCAACTCTGCTGGAGCCATTCGGTATGGTGCTTTTGAGATTGGGGTAGCATTGGGCGCTAAGTTAATCTCAAATTTCACTTCGCGATCGGGAAGTTCGCCCGGGAGTTCTTCAGAAAGACATCCGGGAATTCTCGTACTACCGGATCTCTTCTAGCGTAAGTGTGGTTTCTTTCTTTACCTCGCTTAACATCGCTAGGTAAACTTTTTCTCCACGCTTCATGGCTGTCCAAGTTTGAGAAGCAGAAAGGAGAGTCTTTCGTTCTTTGGTCTTGCCATGAAATAAAATTCTCTCTTGGTGTGGAGCTTGGATGGTTACCGTCTTTCCATGACAATCAACTAAGGCATGAGTCTTGGCTAACCAATCCATTCCAAGAATTACGTCGAATTCCACCATGTTTAGTTGAATCAGGTTTGCCTTGAAATTCTGATCTTCTATGAGAACATTAATATCCCGATATAGAGTGCGAGTTTCTAAAATTCGATTAGCTGGAGTTGCTACTCTATATGGTTCTTCTAAGTTATCAGGCTTAGCTCCTAGCTTCTTGGCAAATCTCTTAGACATGAATGAATGCGTAGCACCACAATCAAATAACACATAAGCAGATATATTATTGATTAGAATGGTACCGGCTATGACATCATTTGAGTTGTCCGCCTCTTCTTGAGTTATAGCATAGACTCGAGCATTTGGCTTGTTCTCCTTAGGCTTATTTGGAGTTGCTCCGCCTGTTGGACCATTTCTCGGATCTGGAAAAGGGCATTGAGCAATGCGATGACCCATCTTTCCACAACGGAAACAAGCTCCCGAATTCTTATGGCATTCACCCGTGTGAGTGAATCCACAATTTTGGCACTTGACTCCCTCTTTGCTTGATGGGGAAGAAGTGGTTCCTTTGGCTGGATCACTGGTAAATTGGTTGCTTGAAAACCTAGGCCTTTTGAATTGTTGGCCCTGTTGGTACTGACTTGGCTGAGGACGTTTGAGTTTGTTCTCGCCTTCACGCCTCTTAATATCATTCTCAGCCCTGATGGCTGCTCCCATCAATTCATCAAAACTATTGGGCTCGATAACGGCAAGGGCAGATTGAATACGGCTGTTCAATCCCTTCTTGAAGCGATGCATCTTCAAAGCTTCGTCTCCCATGATGGTTGGGGAGTAAGTTCCCAATGAGTGGAACTTGGATGAGTACTCCACCACTGTCATATTTGGTGCTTGCACCAAGCTTTCGAATTCTGACAGCTTCTGCACTCGAACAGCTGTCGGAAAGTACTGCCTCAGAAATGATTCTCGGAACCTTTGCCAAGTGATAGGTACCGCCTCTATCATAGCTGGTGAGACTCCTTCCCACCATTTGGCAGCTTTATCCACAAGGAAAGGTGTAATCACCTCTACTCTGACCCTTTGGGGAACCTCAAGTAGTCGAAGATGGTTTTCCACCTCTTTCATCCAATTCTATCCGGGATCGGTGCTTCCATCGAAATTAGGGACTCTTGCTCTTCGTAGAGTCTCATAATGTTGCTTAGTCCCATTCTGAGCTGGAGGTGGTGGCGGTGGCTGGTTAGCATTAGGGTTCACTAACCCTTGTAACGTGGTTGCCACAATCGTGGCTATAGCCATTAAATCCACTTGGCTGAGGCCAACTGCTGGTGGCTGTTGTTGTTGTTGTTGTTGTTGTTCATTCTCATCGTTGCGGTTGTTGTTACGGTTGTTGTAGCGAGGGTTGCGGTTGTTTCTCACTGGTCTTCCGTCCATTTCCTACAATTATGTAAGTTCTAAGGTTGATGACAGAATAGAGAATAAACAAAAGAATCACAATGATTGAGTAATTGCTCCAAAATTAAATATGAACCAATGGATAGGAATAATCTTTTATTGATTCATCAAGAAAGTGCAATTACAAATGAACTTTGAAAATGAGACAGAAATGTAAATGGGACAAGTGTCACATGACTACTAGTAATGTTCTAATCTATCACTTCCCCCAAATCTAAATCCATATGATCCTCTTCAACTTCCTCTTCTTCTTCTTCAGGATCCTCCTCGGGTTCATCTTCATGGTTGGCTATTACTGCTTCGAGATGTTCAATATGACCATGCAGAACTGCATTCTGGTCACTAAGAACTTCAACAGTATCTTGCAACTCTTGAATCTGAGCATCAGTCTGTGCACTATACTGATTATGTTGGTGCACGAGTTGGTGGTTCTGATCCTTGAGTAATTGGATCTTGTCAACTAGTGTATCACGTAGCTCGATGAATTCTGCCACAGTCTCTTGGGATATTTCAAACTCCTCTTGAGTCTTCCTATTCCTCTCTTCTGCTTCATGCAGATAGTGAGCATAACGTTGAACATCACCCTCTAAGTGTTCTGCTCGACGCTCCAACTCGTCCTTGTCCAGCTTTAGGCAGTAGTTATGCTCCTTTAGTTTCTCTAGCTTCCTCTCTAAGTTCTTAACGCAGCTACTTTGGTCAGCCATATCCTACATCCAAAACATGAGGGTAAAGGTTCAGAATTGATATCAAGAATATGGATTAAGTTATAGACAAGTACTGGAATGAATAGAATCAGTAAGCCTATAACATTCGATAGCAGAAAATAGTTCAAAAATTTTCGGTCTCAGAATGGCGTGAAAAATTTATTAAAAATCTTTCACATCAAGAATATGAATGGTACCATGTTTGGTGCAAAAATACTAAGGCAATTGAAAATGAAAATTCCTCAAAGTTTCAAAATTTTGGAAAATTTTACGGAAATGATGATATCACTATCTAAACGATGGATTTTAGGCTTCGTCGGTGGTGCTAGAACGAGGTTAGGTTCTCCTCGTCGAGAGCTTTCCAACGCCTACTTTTAATGGTAAAAATTCCTCCTGGATCAAAAGTTATGGCCGTTTGAAGTTTGCGCGAAAAACACCTCAACTTCTATGCCATTTTGCGAAGTCTACTGCATGCGCCTACTGGAATTCACTTGCTACTGCAATTCTGATGCTACTGCAAGCAGTCTGCTGCATTCCGAGTCTACTGACTCAGTCTTCTGCATTCAGATCTTACTGGTTTCCTTCTACTGGTTCTGGTTTCAGACTACTGGTCTTATCCTACTGTTTTTCGTCTACTGGTTTTGGCCTACTGAAATATTTTTTATTATTAATTTTTTTTTAAACTCGTTTCAGTAGTCTATTACAGTAGCTTATTTTCAGTAGTCTATTTCAGTAACCTTCAGAACCTATTCTCAGAAGTCTATAAGAACTTATTATTTCTAGTTCCTCCTCCCCAGATTATGAAACCTGGTTCGCTCTGATACCACTTCAATGTCACGCCCCGGGACGGGGGTTAGTTGACACCGGCGTTGCTCTCAAATATTCATTCGAAAACAACAAGCCTCAGAAGTACAGAATCTCGTAAACCAGTCTTTTATTCATAATACGAAATAAATCAATTGTCTGTTACAACTCGAATACTGATGTTTTACAGCGGAAATGTAAAACCAAATATTACAGTATCTTAACAGATGCAGCGGAATAAAATAAACATAAACTGAGAACAACAGTCTTCTTCACCAGCCCCAGAACTAGATCTGTTCCTCTTCTTCTAACATTTCTTCAGTACTCTTATCTGAGATAGGTTTGGTGGGTGAGTGATATGATTGTCACTCAGTAAGCAGGGGCGGGAATAACTCCCAGTTTTCGAAAATCATTTTAATAAAGAACAGTATTTCAAGAATATACTGAAACTCTTACTTTCAGAACAGGAATCAGTATTCAGAAATCAGTAATCAGTAATCAGTATTCAGTAATCAGAAATCAGAAGTTTAACAAGTAAGCACTGAGCACATTCGTGAATTTCATGGCTAAACTGATATCAGTCCCCTATATGTTCTCTCCTCTAAGGGGTGAGGCCAGTAATCAGTAGTCAGAATTCAGTAATGTTCAGAATATATATTCCTACCATTAGTTCACTAAGTTTCAGTGCTTCAAAATCAGAAATCGAGAATATACTTTGCTTTAAAACAGAAATCATAACACCAGTTCAGAGATTTGAGAGTGTTATTTATAGGCAAGATTCTGACTGTTAGTCTCCCAAATAAATGGTCCATAATCTGCCATTAACAGCTTTTATTTCGAGTTAAATGCTTCAGTTACAACTCAATAGCCTGAATCAGTAACTGTCTGCTGCAATTCGCTCTTCTGCTGCTGGATTCGGCCTGCTGGATTTTGTCTGCTGGAAAATACCAGCTTCTGAAATATTAGCTTCTACTGGAATTTTTTTAGCTTATGCTGAAATTTGCTAGCTGCTGGAATTTCAGGTTCTCACATCTTCATTCTTCATTCCAGCAGCTGAGAGCACCGAGAGTTTCCCTTTGTTTTCTTCAAAGTTTCTTCATATTAGAATTGAGATTATGCAACAACTAACTATCCGATTTTAATTTCGAGTACAGATTTGCGATCCTTGCAACAAGAACTAGCTAAGGATGTAAGTATTGTTCATTTTTAGCATGCTTCGAAATTCATATGTTGGAGAAGTTATGATTTTGTTAGAAATATGTGTTTTTGGTATATTGAGTATCGTAGAAATGCAATCGGATTGAATTTCGGATACCGTATAGATGTTCGAGAATTTCCAGCATGTGATAGACCGAAAATATACAGATTTTAGAATATATGTTGATGTTTTGATAATAGTATGAGTTGCTTGTGATTGGGTATGATATTATTGAGTTAGCGGTATCGAAGAATTACGCCGTTACGCCGTCGAAGTATACTGAAACCGATCTCAGCTTGTATATTGAAATGCTTGAAATGTATATTGATGAAGTGCACATTGATTATGCCATTTCAGATTTGTATTGGTTATTGTGAACTCTAGACTTCGACTACGACACCGACTATTTGACAAGAAAGGTATATTCATGTGGTCACGGGATTGCACTACTCGATTCAGATTTGATACGAGTTTCCCTAAATCACATACTAGATTGTTATTACATTTGATTATGTAATGTCTTATTTAATGATGTATATTCGAGTCCTGAGATAGGAGATACTGGCAGATCGGCCAAAACTAGACGTTTCGGTGTATCGATGCATAGTAGTAGATTTTCTCTATGTGTAGACCCTCGATACAGAGTTGACCGAAGTCTAGGAATAAGACGTACCGTCACCCCGAGTGGTTGGGTAGGTGATAGACCGTCTTATTCACACCGGGATCCCTAGAGTAGAAATGAATCGAGTCAAGAATTAGAGGTTGAATACAGACTTGTATTTCTTTACATGTTGTAGATTTTATATTCATGTGCATTGATATATGCTATGCATTGGTGTATGATTTATTACATTGCATGCATACATGTTTTATACTGGGATTTGTTCTCACCGGAGTTATCCGGCTGTTGTCGTGTCTGTATGTGTGCATGGCAACAGGTGGGGCAGGATCTGGGTCTCGAGCTAGATGAGAGATTGATGATAGCGTGGAGATCTCGAGCGTTGAAGATTTCTAGTGTTTGCTTATTAGACTTGTACTACTGATGTTTGTAGTTGGTATTTAAACACTAGCGTAAGATTGTACTAAACAGACTTGTATCTACATTATGTTGTTTAATTAATATAAAGACATGTTATGCTTTAATTATACATTTGAATTAATGTTAAAAGCAAAATTTTGACCCACATTTTCGAGCAAAGATCCAATAAATCCCAAAAGAATTGAGTTTGAGCCCGGGTCCCCACAACAGGTGGTATCAGAGCTGTAGGTTTGTAGACTGAGATAGAATAAAATGAGCGGGGTAGATCGAGTCATCTTCCTTGCTTATAACATGCTAGCACATATTATGATTTATTGCTTTCCCTATTGTATATTGTTGCATTATCTGAATTGAATTACAGCATATACTTGTCAAGCCTGAATCAGAACCGATTCTCGATCAGAGGTTATGATCACAGGAGGGCTGAGACAGATGATATTGATTGTGTACTAATCAGTTTGATAATCAGATTTATGCCGCCTAGACGTATACCACAGCCAGAGCAGGGTAGCACATCAGGTGCACAAATGGATGTCACCGCTACGCCGATGGAGACCTTATTGAAGAGGTTTCAGTCTTTCCATCCTCCTACGGTGAAGGGCACAGAGAGTGCATTAGAGTGCGAGAGCTGGCTTGATGATATCAAGATGTTGTTTGAGTCTTTGGTATATACTGATGAGCGACGTGTGAAACTGGTAGGGCATCAGCTGCAAGAGGTTGCAAAGAGCTGGTGGTTGACTGCGAAGAGAGCCTTGGAGCACCGAGGCGTTGACATTACGTGGAAAGTTTTCAAGGATGAGTTCTATCAGCGCTTCTTCCCCGTCTCCTACCGAAAAGATAAATGAGCTGAATTTGGAATTTGAGGCAGGGACAGTGGAACATCGAGGAGTATGTTGCTAAATTTTCTACATTGCTACGATTTGCACCTCATGGAGCAGGGAACGACGAGGCAGTGGCCGATCAGTTCATCAACGGGTTGAATCCAGATGTCTTTACTTTGGTGAACACGGGACGGCCTAATACTTTTTCAGAGGCACTGAACCGAGCGAAGGGAGCAGAGGCTGGCTTGATAAGGCAGCGAAGGGCTTCCTACAGTGTTCAGGGTCAGAGACAAGCCACAGCCTACCACTCAGTTTCCACCACCTCCTCCTCGATTTGATAGTGGGTCTAGTAGTAGTGGCAAGAAGGAATTTCTGAAGGCTAAGGGCAAGCAATTTAAGAAATCCGGGAGTAGTTCATCGAGCTCAAGTGGATCTCGAAAGAGAGGTCAGGGTTCAGATTATAGTGGCGCGTATTGTAGTTCGTGCGGAGGGCGACATGCCACGGAGCAGTGTCAAGGAGTTATGGGACGCTGCAACATCTGTAGGCAACCGGGACACTTTGCCAGAGTTTGTCCCCAGAGAGGTGCACAACGATTCCAGAGTACAGGGTCATCAGCGCCAGTGCCACAGATGGAGAGACAGGAATCCTCTAGTACACTCTTTCCAGCCACCATCTGCACAGACCCAGCAAAGACCAGGAGGTAGTCAGACAGTGAGTCAACCTCCCAGATAGCAGGCTCGTGTCTTTGCCTTGACAGAGGAACAGGCTCAGGATGCGCCCGATGACGTGATAGCAGGTAACTGTTTTCTTTGCGGTTATCCTGCATATGTGTTGATTGACACAGGTGCATCACATACATTCATATCTGAGCATTTTGCATTGAGACATTCATTGCCTGTTGAGTCTTTGTCGACTGTAGTATCTATCACATCTCCGTTGGGAAGTGGTCTGATATCTGTTACTACTGTTAGACACTATATGCTTCAGTTTGAGGGACATGAGATTGATCTCGATTGTGTAGTACTTGGTTTAGCTAATTTTGATTGTATAGTTGGCATAGATATGTTAACCAAGTACAGGGCCACTGTAGATTGTTCCACAAGATTGTCAGATTCAGACCCGAAATGACAGATGAGTGGAAATTCTACGGAAAGGGTTCCAGATCTCGGATTCCCTTAGTATCTGCTCTGACTATGAGTAGATTGCTTCAGAAAGGAGCAGAGGGCTTTCTCGTATATTCAGTAGATCTACTGAAGTCGAGCCCATCATTGGCAGATCTGCCAGTAGTTTGTGAGTTTGTAGATATATTTCTAGATGAGATACCGGGGCTACCTCCAGCCCGAGAGGTTGATTTCAGCATAGATCTTATGCCCGGTTCTATTCCTATTTCGAGAGCTCCGTATAGGATGGCACCAATAGAGCTGAAAGAATTGAAAGCACAATTGGAAGATCTTCTGTCCAAGGGATATATCAGACCCAGTGTATCACCTTGGGGTGCTCCAGTGCTTTTTGTTAGAAAGAAATGATGGTTCGATGCGACTATGTATTGATTACAGACAGTTGAACAAGGCAACAGTAAAGAACAAGTATCCTTTGCCGCGCATCGATGATTTATTTGATCAGCTTCAAGGGTCTTCGGTTTACTCGAAGATTGATTTGAGATCAGGGTATCATCAGCTCAGAGTTAGAGACGTTGATATTCCGAAGACTGCATTCCGAACCAGGTATGGGCACTACGAGTTTATTGTTATGCCTTTTGGTTTAACGAATGCACCAACGGTATTTATGAGTTTGATGAACCGCATCTTTCAAAGATATTTAGATGATTTTGTGATTGTGTTCATTGATGATATTTTGGTATATTCGAAGAGTCTGACTGAGCATGCAGATCATCTGAGATTGTATTGCAGACTTTGAGAAAAGAGCAGTTATACGCTAAACTGTCCAAGTGCGAATTCTGGCTGAAACAGGTTGTTTTCTTGGGTCACATTATATCTGGAGATGGTATTGCAGTAGATCCGAGTAAAGTTGAGGCTGTTATCAGTTGGCCGAGACCGACTTCTGTGCCTGAGATACGTAGTTTCATGGGTCTGGCAGGGTATTATTGTCTTTTTATCCGAGATTTCTCCAGTATAGCAAAGCCTATCACCCAGTTGACACAGAAGAACATGCCATTTGTGTGGTCCGAAGATTGTGAAGCCAGTTTTGTAGAGTTGAAGAAAAGGCTGACTAGTGCGCCTGTCTTGACGATTCTTCAGGTAAAGGTGAGTTTGTTGTATATTGTGACACATCTCACCGAGGGTTAGGATGTGTTCTTATGTAGCGAGGGACACGTGATAGCGTACGCCTCTAGACAGCTGAAGCCACACGAGACCCGTTACCCGATTCATGATCTTGAATTGGCGGCGATTGTCTTGGCACTCAAGATCTGGCGTCATTATCTGTATGGTGAGAAATTTGAGATCTATTCCGATCATAAGAGCCTGAAGTACCTCTTTTCTCAGTCAGAGTTGAACATGAGGCAGCGACGATGGCTTGATCTGCTGAAAGATTTTGATTGCGAGATCAAGTACTATTCAGGGAAGTCGAATGCAGCGGCAGACGCCTTGAGTAGAAAGGTATGTGCTCTTTCCTTTTCGACAGTAGGTGTATCAAATTTAGTAGAGGATTGTTGCTTGTCTGGGTTGACATTTGATACAGAGAGTAGACCGTTGCGACTTGCTGCGATTCAGATTGAGCCAGATTTGATTTTTAGAATCAAAGAAGCGCAGAGAACTGATCCGAGTGTTCAGAGATCAATTGATATGGTCAGAGCTGGTCATATATCAGAGTATCAGGTTGGAGATTCTGTTCTGTATGTGAATGACCGCTTAGTAGTGCCAGATGTTTTAGATTTGAGACGACAGATCATGTCAGAGGCGCATTATAGTCGGTTCAGCATTCATCCTGGTGGCAGGAAGATGTACAATGATTTGAAGACGCAATTCTGGTGGAAGCAGATGAAGACAGATATTGCAGAATTTGTGTCTAAATTTTTGAATTGCCAGCAGGTGAAGGCAGAAAGAAAGAAGCCCGGAGGTTTACTTCAGAGTTTGTCTATTCCTGAATGGAAATGGGATCACATTTCCATGGATTTCGTGACGAAGTTACCTCGATCTTCGCGGGGCTGTGACGCGATTTGGGTTGTGATAGACAGACTGACCAAGTCAGTGTGCTTTATTCCGTACAGAATGACCTATCGACACGATCAGATGGCAGAGTTGTATATCAGAGAGGTCGTCAGATTGCACGGTGTGCCGAAGTCGATCGTATCAGATCGTGATCCAGGATTTACTTCTCACTTTTGGCACAGTTTGCAGCAGGATTTGGGTACGACTTTACACCTGAGCACTGCTTATCATCCTCAGACAGACGGACAGTCAGAGCGGACTATCCAGACCTTAGAGGACATGTTCAGAGCTATGTTGAAAAACCGATACAGATTCTTGATCGGAAGGAGAAACAGCTTAGATCCAAGACCATTCCGCTTGTGAAGGTTCAGTGGAGTCGTCATGGCATCGAGGAAGCAACTTGGGAGACAGAGTCTGATATGAGACAGAAACACCCCGAGCTATTCATATGATGTGAGTCTTCCTTTCAATTTTGATTACACTATTTTGTACATATTTGCATGATTAATTGCCTACGAGTTCGAGGACGAACTCTTGTTTAAGAGGGGGAGAAATGTAAGGCTCGAGAATTATCAGTTGTCATTGATGTTAGATTTGAAGAGGTGAGAATGCATGACATAAAAATGAGAATTTTTAAAGAATGGCCGAAGCCATACCGCACCTGCGCCTCAGACAAGACCGCACCAGCGGTGTATTATTCAGAATTATGAAGTTTGGCCGTAGCATCACCGCACCCGCGGTCTTGCAGAGACCGCACCCGCGGTCGATGAATTTCAGAAAATGAAAGGGCTGCCGAAGCATGAGCGCACCCGCGCTAAGAAACTTACCGCACCCGCGGTGCTGCATGCGAAAATGCCACCTTTGTTTCTTGGCTTGACACATGGCATGTATATATATATGAAATTGCTGAATCTTCATTCTTCATTCCAGCAGCTGAGAGCACCGAGAGTTTCCCTTTGTTTTCTTCAAAGTTTCTTCATATTAGAATTGAGATTATGCAACAACTAGCTATCCGATTTTAATTTCGAGTACAGATTTGCGATCCTTGCAACAAGAACTAGCTAAGGATGTAAGTATTGTTCATTTTTAGCATGCTTCGAAATTCATATGTTGGAGAAGTTATGATTTTGTTAGGAATATGTGTTTTTGGTATATTGAGTATCGTAGAAATGCAATCGGATTGAATTTCGGATACCATATAGATGTTCGAGAATTTCCAGCATGTGATAGACCGAAAATATACAGATTTTAGAATATTTGTTGATGTTTTGATGATAGTATGAGTTTCTTGTGATTGGGTATGATATTATTGAGTTAGCGGTATCGAAGAATTATGCCGTTACGCCGTCAAAGTATACTGAAACCGATCTCAGCTTGTATATTGAATTGCTTGAAATGTATATTGATGAAGTGCACATTGATTATGCCATTTCAGATTTGTATTGGTTATTGTGAACTCAAGACTTCGACTACGACACCGACTATTCGACAAGAAAGGTATAATTCATGTGGTCACGGGATTGCACAACTTGATTCAGATTTGATACGACTTTCCCTAAATCACATACTAGATTGTTATTACATTTGATTATGTAATGTCTTATTTAATGATGTATATTCGAGTCCTGAGATAGGAGATATTGGCAGATCGGCCAAAACTAGACGTTTCGGTGTATCGACGCATAGTAGTAGATTTTCTCTATGTGTAGACCCTTGATACAGAGTTGACCGAAGTCTAGGAATAAGACGTAACGTCACCCCGAGTGGTTGGGTAGGTGACAGACCGTCTTATTCACACCGGGATCCCTACAGTAGAAATGAATTGAGTCAAGAATTAGAGGTTGAATACAGACTTGTATTCCTTTACATGTTGTAGATTTTATATTCATGTGCATTGATATATGCTATGCATTGGTGTATGATTTATTACATTGCATGCATACATGTTTTATACTGGGATTTGTTCTCACCGGAGTTATCCGGCTGTTGTCGTGTCTGTATGTGTGCATGGCAACAGGTGGGGCAGGATCTGGGTCTCGAGCTAGATGAGAGATTGATGATAGCGTGGAGATCTCGGGCGTTGAAGATTTCTAGTGTTTGCTTATTGGACTTGTACTACTGATGTTTGTAGTTGGTATTTAAACACTAGCGTAAGATTGTACTAAACAGACTTGTATGTACATTATGTTGTTTAATTAATATAAAGACATGTTATGCTTTAATTATACATTTGAATTAATGTTAAAAGCAAAATTTTGACCCACATTTTCGAGCAAAGATCCAATAAATCCCAAAAGAATTGACTTAGAGCCCGGGTCCCCACAAACCACCTCCTCTGCCGCATATTGAGCTCTTTCTGCGAGAACAAATACTTCAAACTTCTGTGGTCCGTGAAGATCTCACACTTTTCGCCATACAAATAATGTCTCCAAATCTTCAAGGCGAAAACCACAGCTGCTAGCTCCAAATCGTGCGTCGGATAATTCTTCTCATAGTCTTTCAACTGGCGAGAAGCATAGGCGATAACCTTACCTCGCTGCATCAGCACTGCACCAAGGCCTTTCTTCGACGCATCGGTATACACAACGAAATCCTCTGAACCACATGGCAATGAAAGAACAGGAGCTGTCGTCAACTTATCCTTCAACTCTTGGAATGAACTTTGGCAATCAATGGACCACTCGAACTTCACAGTCTTCCTCGTCAAATTGGTCAATGGCAAGGCAATCTTGGAGAAATCTGAAATGAAACGACGATAATAACCTGCCAAACCAAGGAAACTGCGTACCTCTGAAACAGTAGTAGGAATAGGCCACTTCTGGACTGCCTCTATCTTCACTGGATCAACAGCTATGCCATCTTTCGAAACAACATGGCCTAGAAAAGAAATCTGCTCCAACCAAAATTCACACTTCTTCAACTTGGCAAACAACCTCTTCTCTCTCAACAACTGAAGAACAACTCTGAGATGCTCTGCATGAAGCTCTCTGGTCTTGGAATAGATCAAGATGTCGTCGATGAAGACAATGACGAAGCTATCCAAATAAGGCTTGAACACACGGTTCATCAGGTCCATGAAAACCGAAGGAGCATTGGTCAGACCAAAAGACATCACAAGAAACTCATAGTGACCATACCTGGTCCGGAACGCTGTCTTAGGGATATCAGACTCCCTAACCTTCAACTGATAATAGCCAGACCGAAGATCAATCTTCGAAAATACAGTGGCACCCTGAAGTTGGTCAAATAGATCGTCAATCCGTGGCAACGGATACTTATTCTTGACAGTCACTTTGTTGAGCTCCCTATAGTCGATACACAGCCGCAAAGACCCATATTTCTTCTTGACAAACAGAACCGGAGCTCCCCAAGGCGAAGAACTCGGACGAATGAAACCCTTGTCTAGATGATCCTGCAACTGAGTCTTCAACTCCTTCATCTCGGAAGGGGCCATCCTATACGGAGCCTTAGAAATAGGAACCGTACCTGATGCTAGATCAATAACAAACTCAACATCTCTATCCGGCGGCAAACCCGGCACATCATCCTCAAACACATTAGCAAACTCCCTCACCACATCGATATCATCAATATTCAACTTAATCAATCTATCCACATCCACAATCGAAGCTAGAAACACATCACAACCTCTACACATCAACTTCTCAGCCTCAAGACAAGAAATAAAAGGAAGGACCAGCGAAGTACCTGCACTGGCGAGAACTCCTCCCTTAATGCTATCATCTGCAAAGGTCACCGTCTTAGCAACGCAATCAATAATAGCATGATAGGTCGACAACCAATCCATGCCAAGAATAACATCAAAGGCAACCATCGGGATAACAATCAAATCAGCAAAAACAACTCGCTCCTCAATATGAACAGGGCATGCATAAACAATAGACGTCGGGCATAACACGTCCCCCGAAGGCAAAACAACATTCAACTGGAGGGGAAGAACAGAAGGAACTATACCCAAAGATCTCAAAAACAATTCAGACATAAAAGAATGAGTAGCACCAGTATCAATCAAAGTCGTAGCTACTCTGCCTGAAATCAAAATAGTGCTAGAGATCACAGAAGAATCATGGTTAATGCCTTCCTTGGTCATCGAAAAGATACGACCCTGCACTCTATCCTTGCTCGCTCCCCTGGGACAATCTCTGGCAATGTGGCCTGCCGTGCCACAACGATAACAAGAATGAGTGCCAAATCTGCACTCTCCTCAGTGATGTCTGCTGCACTTAGGACACAGTGGCTTCTCAGGATCAACTGGAACTGGCGGTGGTCTAGGACTCGTCTCTATCTTGCCCTTCCCTTTGAAACGATCTTTGCCTCGCTGATTCGGGCCCTGGCCTCTCTGAACACTAGCTTGATGCCTCTCCTGCCTCTCTCTGGCGATGTCCTTCTCGTCTTGCTCGGCCAACAACGCCTTCGACACGATCTCTTTGAAAGTCACAGCTTTGGACATGTTGATATCCCTCCGGATCTTTGCTCTAAGGCCTCGAATGAAGTGAGCGCCTTTATCCTTGTCGTTGGAAACAATGTACGGAGCAAATAGACAACCCTCCTCGAACTTGAGAATGTACTCATCGACGTTCAAGATCCCCTGTCGAAGCTCCAAGAACTCCGTAACCTTCCTCGCTCGAAGTGCGTCGGGGAAATACTTGTCATAGAAAAGATCGGTGAACTCTGACCACTTCAATGTCGAAACATCAACACCAACCTTGGTTGCATTCCACCAGATACGTGCAGCCTTTACCAACATGAATACTGCACAGCTGATCCTGTCATTATCTTCGTACTGGAGATGATCGAAGATCGCCTCTAGAGCCTTGATCCACTCCACTGCAACTAAAGGATCATTGCTACCTGCGAATTCCGGTGGATCCATCCTCTTGAAAGCAAAAAAGACGGCATCAGTGCCAACTGCCTGAGCTACTTGGCCTCTCACTTGGCCTCTACCTTGTCCTGTACCTTGCAATCGAAGCAACTGCTGAATCTGCTCACTATGGACTTTGGCCTGCTCCTTAAGCAACTTGCCGAACTCGTCGACAACTCTAGAGGAAGAACTATCCTCACCCCTTACGCTTAGGAGGCATACTCTACAATGTGCTCACAAAAGACATATCAATAAATAACAATGGATAGATGCAAAGAAAACATACCCGGACAGTTGAAAGTAGACGAAGTCATATGCATTGGTCCGAAGAACGGTGCTCTGATACCACTAAATGTGACATCTTGACCCGTTACAATTAAAATACAGCGGAATTTAAAATTTTCTTACAAATGGAAGGAGTTTCAAAATTCATTTCCAAATATCATCAAAAGTATCAACATGATCAACCTAATGAAACATCAAAATACAAAACATCATTTTAATGATCATGTACAAAATATTGTTTGCAAAACAAATTACTTCCTTCCAATCTTCGTATGCATATGACCCCAATCCACAGTCAAAGTCCTGGCCCGTCGCTCTTATCTGCATCACATGAAAATAACTGAAATGAGTATAAAACTCAGCAAGTGGAACTCTTACATAACAATGAACATAACATACTCTGTAAAACATAGCTTTGAAACCATTAAATACCATCAACTCTGAAACATGAATATCATAACAATAGCAATAACAATGAGATGGAATTTCTATTTTCTCTGGTTGGATTGATATCAATAGTAACTCTGTCTGTGGTGCTCGTATCCCAATCGATATAAATCGATAACTCTGAGGGATATAAGCCTATGGTCGTTGATCAACTAATTGCATGCAATCTCTGACTATATATCTATCAATCCAATAAAACATTTGAATCATCTCTCTTGGCATTTAATCAATAACTTTGAAGTCTATACTCTTTGTATTCCCTTTTCAATACAATTGAGACATACAATGTCTCCAATATATATATACAATTGAATCAATACATAGTTATGAATCCAATGAAGGGAATAACACAATAAAACCTTTGAAACACAATACATATACTATCATGAGAGCACAAGGGATGAAATTCCACTTACAAACCACAAGAACACCTCAATCTAAGCTCTTGATACACCACCTACAACAATAATCCATAAATAACACCAACATCAACTCAATATCCAAGAATCCAATTTAAATAATCCATTAAACCAACAAATACATCAAACCTATAACATCTCTTCTCCAAAACCAAGAGATAACACAACCAAAAGCTTACCTTAGCTTCCTAGAGCAACCAAGAACTTCGATCTCAACTCGAAACTCCAACTAAATCCAAGAATAAAAGGTAGGAAATGAAAGAAAATGGAGGAAACCCTTGTTCTAAGAGAGAAAAACGAGATTGAGAGGAAAGAGAAAGGTGAAAATGAAGTCAACTCAACCAAAAAGGTGCTAAATATCTCGCCCATACCTCAATAATGCATGACCGCAGGTGCGCTCACACAAGCACCGCGGGTGCGCCATGCTCACGGCACTCCACCAATTTCTGAAATACTCGGACCGCGGGTGCGGCGATGCACACACCGCGGGTGCGGTCTCTACCGCGGGTGCGGTGATGCTACGGCTCTCCAACTCAAAAATCATGAACAGTCGACCGCAAGGGCGGTCCAACTAAGAGCGCGGGTGCACTATGGTCACGGCCAAGAAACAAAACAATGCAACCAAAATCGATCCGAAATGCTGAAACGAGCAACCAACAACAACTACACCTCAAGACAATAATAACCAACAATACTATGGCCCATAATCACAACTCTAATCATCACAACCAAACTCTAACTTAATCAATAAATCTATAACTTACAAAAAGTTAAATCGTACCGTACACCGGGCTCGGCTATTACAACTACAACTTGCTACAATCCGAGTTGAGCCTGATTTAATTATGAGGATCAAAGAAGCACAAAGAATGGATGACAATGTGCAGAGATCGATTCAGATGGTCAGATCAGGGCATTTGTCAGAATATCAGGTACGTGATCATGTGCTGTATGTGAATAACCGTCTTGTCGTGCCTGATGTTTCAGACTTGAAACATCAGATTCTATCAGAAGCACATTGTAGTCGGTTTAGCATTCATTCTGGTGGCACAAAGATGTACAATGACTTGAAGACGCAGTTCTGGTGGAAGCAGATGAAGTCAGATACTGCAGAATTTGTGTCTAAGTGCTTGAACTGCCAACAGATGAAAGTTGAGAGGAAAAAGCCCGGAGGTTTACTGCAGAGTTTGTCTATTCCTGAATGGAAATGGGATCACATTTCCATGGATTTCGTGACGAAGTTACCTCGATCATCTAGAGGCTGTGATGCGATTTGGGTCATTATTGACAGACTGACCAAATCAGCTTGCTTTATTCCGTACAGAATGATGTATCAGCATGATCAGATGGCGGAGATATATGTTTGAGAGGTATTCAGATTACATGGTGTGCCGAAGTCTATCGTATCAGATCGTGATCCACGATTCACTTCACACTTCTGGCACATTTTAGAGCAGGCTTTAGGTACGACATTACACCTGAGTACTGCTTATCATCCTCAGACAGACGGACAGTCAGAACGTACTATCCAGACTCTAGAGGATATGTTGAGAGCCGTAGTGCTAGATTTTGGCACTAGTTGGCAAGATTCTCTACCTCTTTTTGAATTCTCTTACAATAATAGCTATCAAACAAGTATTGACATGGCACCGTTTGAAGCTTTATATGGCAAGAAGTGCAGATCTCCGCTGTAGTGGGATGACATCTCAGAGGTACCAGAACATGGGCCAGATATGATTCGTGACATGACTGAGAAGGTGAAAATCATTCAGAAGAGAATGAAGACGGCACAGGATAGACAAGCGAAATACGCCAACATTAGACGTAGACCATTAGTATTTGAGCAAGGAGATAGAGTATTTCTAAAGATTTCCCCATTCAGAGGCATTGTCAGATTTGGCAAGCGTGGGAAGTTGTCTCCTATATACGTTGGTCCTTACGAGATCTTAGAGAAGATTGGCGACCGAGCCCATCGACTTGCTCTTCCTCCTTCGTTATCCGGGATACATGACGTTTTTCATGTGTCGATGTTGCGTAGATATATGCCGGATATTTCCCATGTCATTCACCCTGACGAAGCTGAGCTTGATCAGACTTTGAGCTATGTTGAGCAACCGATACAAATTCTTGATCGAAAAGAAAAGAAGCTCAGGACAAAGACTATTCCGCTAGTGAAAGTCCAATGGAGTCGTCATGACATCGAAGAAGCGACTTGGGAAACAGAAACAGACATGCGACAGAAACATCCCGAGTTATTTACTTAATGTACGTAATTTTTCAGTCTTGATTATATTACTTTTCATGTATGAATTGATAGATTGCCTGTGAGTTCGAGGGCGAACTCATTTCTAAGAGGGGGACAAATGTAATGCCCAAGATTTTAAGTTGATAAAATGAGATTTTGAAATATTGCATATGAAGTAGACCGCACCCGCGCTGAGGAAAAAACTGCACCCGCGGTCATCAAATGTGAATTTGTGAAAGTGAGGCCGAGGGGACACCACACCCGCGGTGCTAGAAGGAGCGCTCCCGCGGTGAATGTCCAGTAAGGTACCTATTTTTGACATTGTGATACCGCACCCGCGGTAAGAAAAAGACCGTACCTGCGGTGACAAGACCGCACCCGCGGTCTTGTATGTAGCGCACCCGCGGTCGTCGAATTTCAGAAAATGGAAATGATGCCGAAGGCAAAGCGCACCCGCGGTCTAGAAGCTTGCGCACCCACGTAATTCGTGCGTGTTACACAACGAAATGGCCATGTGTTATTTAACATGCAATATATATATATATATATGTGTCTTCATTTCCTTCAGAAAGCAGCAGCAAGAACCGAGGGAATTTTCAGAAAGGTGCAAAGTTCTTTCACCTAAAAGCCAACTTGTGTAAGATATTTTCATCCAAACTTCATTACAAATATAGATTATTGTTCCTTGTATCATAGGCTACAAGAGGATGTAAGTATGGTTCAATTACATCATGTTTCTTAATCTACATGTTGGAGAAATTGTGATTTTATTTGAGATATGTGTTCCCATGGTTATGAGGATCGTAGAATTGTAAACGAATCGAAAAACGGATATGTTGTGCTATAGTTATGATTTTCAACAGGAATAGAATGGGGAATATGCAAATATCAGAATCGATATATGTCTATGATGAAGAGTATGAGTTATTATTATTGCATATTGATATGTGAGTTGATCGGTATCGCAAGATTGTGCCGTTGTACTAGTCGATTTGTATTGAGATTGATTATCAACTCATATATATGTTGAATGGAGTAGAGGTTGATGGAATATACATTCATTATGCCATTTCAGACTGGTATTGGTGAATTTGGGAACCAGACTTCAACTACGACGACGATTGTACGACAACGAAAGGTATAATGCATGTTTTGTTTGGGGAGATACAACTCAAATGAGATCCCATTTGAGTTTCCCAACCAAAATCACATACTAGATTTATTGTTTATCTTGTAATATGATTGTGATTTGTTTATAGACATGTATTCAAATCTTTTGAGATGATTATGCTTTGTTTACAGATTGTTATTCATTGCATTTAAGATAGGGAGTCTTGACAGAACAATCAAACTTCTAGACGTTCGATGATACACAGCTTAGGGTAAGATCAGTGTCCTATTGTAGATGTGGATACAGATCGGGCCGAAGTCTAGGAATAAGACTTACAGTCACCCCGATTGGGAGGGTAGGTGATAGATCGTCTTATTCACACCGGGATCCCTAGAGTTATAGTCGAGTCGAGTCCAGACATGGTTTGATTCGTATTGCATGTTTATATGGATGTCATTTATCATAGCATGTTTCATATTTTAGATTGATTATATGCATGTATAAATGTTTATACTGGGATTTGTTCTCACCGGAGTTTCCGGCTGTTGTTATGTCTGTATGTGTGCATAACAACAGTTGGGGCAGGGTCTTGGTCGAGACAGAGATGAGATCGTGATAGCGTGGTGACTTCGGGCGCAGCAGAGGTGTAATAGCCGAGCCTGGTGTACGGTACGGTTTAAGTTTTGTATGTTTATTGGGTTATGTGTATTAGATGTTTAGAGTTGTGTTTATGGGTTATAGTATAGTTGGTATTATTGTTTTATGGCCTGGTTGATGTAGTTAATTGGTGTTGGTTGTTTTGTATCAGTGTTTCGGATCGATTTTAGTTGCATTAGTATGGTTCTTGGCCGTGACCAGACCGCACCCGCGGTCCTTGCAGTACCGCACCCGCGGTCTTGATTTCAGCATTTTGGGTAGGAATGCCGTGGACTCACCGCACCCGCGGTGTTAAGTGTACCGCACCCGCGGTGTAGGCACCGCATCCGCGGTCAAGTTAGGACCGCACCCGCGGTCGTCGATTTCAGAATTTTGGTTGGGAGACCGTGAGCTCAACGCACCCGCGGTAGAGATAGAGCGCACCCGCGGTCGCGCATTTCAGTAAACTGTTCGAGATTTTAGGTGATGTTTTGACTCACTTTACTCATTTCTTTCCCTTTCTTTTCGACTTTTCTCTCTAGAGATTAGGGTTTCTTCATTTTCTTTCGCTTCCTATCCTCGATTCAAGCTTCTAGTTGGATTTTCGAGTTGAGATAGAGGTTCTTGGTTGTTCAAGGAGCTAAGGTAAGCTTTTGGTATAGTTATTTCATGGTTTTGAGGTGAGGGATGATGTGGGTTTGTTGAATATGTTGGTTTTATGGATTAATTGGCATGGGTTCTTGGTTATTGAGATGTTGATGGTTCTTTATATGGAATATTGTTGTAGGATTTCAACCAAGAGATTAGTGAAGGTGTTCTAGTGGTTTTTAAGTGGAATTTCATCCCTTGTGCTCACATGAATATATATGTATTGTGTTTCAAAGGTTTTATTGTGTTATTCCCTTCATTTGATTCACTATTATTTATTGATACCTTTGTTGTATATTGTGGAGGCAATTGATGTCTCAACTATGAGAAGGGAATACAAAAGAGAAAGAATATCAAAGTGTTTGATGAAATGTCCCAAAGAAAGAGTTTAAATGTTTTATGGATTGATAGATACATAGTCAGAGATTGCATGCAATTAGTTGATCAACGACCATAGGCTTATATCCCTCAGAGTTGTCGATTTATATCGATGGGATACGAGCACCACAGACAAAGTTACTATTGATATCAATCCACCATAGTAAAGAGAAATACCATCTCATTGTTATGCTATTGCTATGATATTCATGTTTCAGAGTTGATGGTATTTAATGTTTTCAAAGCCATGTTTTACAGAGTATACTATGTATCATTGCTATGTAAGAGTTCCACTTGCTGAGTTTTATACTCATTTCAGTTATTTCATGTGATGCAGATAAGAGCGACGGACCAGGACGTTGATTGTGGCCCGGAGTCATATGCATACGAAGTTGGAAGGAAGATGTTATTTTGCAAACATTTTTGGAACATGATCATAGGAATGATATTTTGTATTTTTGTTATATCATTGGAATGATCATGTAGTTACCTTCAAACATTTTATGGTAATGTATTTTGAAACTCCTTCCATTTGAAAGAAAATTTTAAATTCCGCTGCTATTTTATTGTAAACGGGTCGAGGTGTCACATTTAGTGGTATCAGAGCACCGTTCTTCGGACCAATGCATATGACTTCGTCTACTTTCAACTGTCCGGGTATGTTTTCTTTTGCATCTATTCATTTTTATCTATTGATATGTCTTTTGTGAGTACATTGTAGAGTATGCCTCCTAAGCGTAAGGCGTCAGAGGGTGAGGATAGTTCTTCCTCGAGAGTTGTCGACGAGTTCGGCAAGTTGCTTAAAGAGCAGGCTAAAGTGCATAGTGAGCAGATCCAACTGTTGCTACGTTTGCAAGGAGCGGGACAGGGTAGAGGTCAAGTGAGAGGCCAAGTAGCTCAGACAGTTGGCACTGATGCCGTCTTTTCTGCTTTTAAGAGAATGGATCCACCAGAATTCGTAGGTAGCACTGATCCGTTAGTGGCTGTCGAGTGGGTCAAAGCGCTTGAAGCAATCTTCGACCATCTCCAGTATGAAGATAAAGACAGGATCAGCTGTGCAGTACTCATGTTGGTAAAGGCTGCACGTATCTGGTGGAATGCCACTAAGGTTGGTGTCGATGTTTCAGCTTTGAAGTGGCAAGAGTTCACAGACCTGTTCTATGACAAGTACTTTCCCGACGCACTTCGAGCTAGGAAGGTGACTGAGTTTTTGGAGCTTCGACAGGGAGGCATGAACGTTGATGAGTACATTCTCAAGTTCGAGGAGGGTTGTCTATTTGCTCCATATATTGCTTCAAACGACAAGGACAAAGGTGCTCATTTCATTTGAGGCCTTAGAGCAGAGATCAGAAGGGATATCAACATGTCCAAGGCCGTGACATTCAAAGAGATTGTGTCAAAGGCGTTATTGGCCGAACAAGACGAGAAGTGTAATGCCCGAAATTTAATTATTGTAATCAGACGTTGATTAACTGACATAATTGAGATTATAAGAACTCAAATGACGAGGCCGGGCGTCGGTGCAAGAAAAACAAGATTTGTACAGAACCTTCGGCGCTCGAGCGGTAGAAAAGGACCGCCCGAGCGCCAATGCACCACAAATATGGAGGTTGGGCAGAATGTCTGGCGCCCGAGCGGTAGAAAAGAACCGCCCAAGCGCCAGTGTTCCGTAAGAATAGGCTTGGGGCAGAATATGTGGCGCCCGAGCGGTAGAAAGTTACTGCTCGAGCACCAATGGATAATCACCCGAGCATCCGAGCAAAAACTTCCGCGCCCGAGCGGTAAAGATCAACCGCTCGAGCGCGAGACATGCAAAAGGAAAAGGTGCCACTTGCTTTCATGCATGTCACGGGTGAATATATATATATATATATACACATGCAAAACCTTCAGATGTTCAGAAGGAAATCGAGAAGTTAGGGAAAGGCTTCGTTCTTGAGTTTTGGAACTTACGTACGAGAAATCCGTCCGTCAGAATTCGAATCCGACTTCAGTACTGTGTTCCTATTAACACAGGCTACCACTGGACGTAAGTTTTGTTACGTTTAGACAAGATTTGAATTTATGATATTGTCAGAATTTAATATGATTCAGATATAGTGTTTCTGCTACCGTAGACATTATAGAATTGAAGTCAGATTAAAGAGCAGACCGTTTCTGTAATTGTTATGATTTTTGAAAGATATTGACTGAGATTCTATATCAAAATTGTGTTAATATTCAGAGAATGAATTATGTGACACAGATTATGAGTTCCAGTATTACATTGGTGATGTTCAGATTGACGGGGTTATTCAGACTGTATTGTTATGCCGTAGAAACATCAGTTGACTTAGATTGATTAGATTCAGATATGATATCGATTAGACTGGGATATTATTGATATGACTCAGATTGTATTTTGTTCAGACATTGATCAGATTTTATACTGAATTGAGTATTGATCAGAACAGATTGTATATGGAATTATTCACTGATACAGCGTATTCAATATTGTCATTTCAGATTCGAGATGGACAGAGTTGAATACAGGTCTTCGTCATCGTCAGACCGGGACGACAAAGGTATAATTCATGTGATATCTGGGAAGATACAACTCAAATCAGATCTCATTTGAGTTTCCCAATAAAATCACATACTTGATTATTGTTTGTCTCTTGATATGATTATGATTTGTTTATAGACTTTATATTCAAATCTTTTGGAAATGAGCATGCTTTGTTTACAGATTGTTATACATTGCATTTGAGATAGGAAAGTATGACAGATAGTCAGACTTCTAGACGTTCGGTGTATCGTACATAGGAGCAGACACCCTCCGATTGTAGCACCACGATACAGCCATGTCCGAAGTCTAGGAATAAGACGTACAGTTACCACGATCGGTTGAGTAGGTAACAGCCATTGACGTCTTATTCATCACGGGATCCCTAGAGTTATAGTTGAGTTGAGTCTAGACATGATTTGACTAGAACTGCATGTGTTTATAGAAGTGGTTTCATAGACTATGAAACCCATGTTTATTGCTTTCAGATATGATAGCATGTTCATATGATATGATTTGAATTGCATGATTATGTAGTGACCCGTTCCAGAATCACCTACTAATCAGAACTTAAGCATGGAAAATTAACATTTAAAACTGAATCAGGTAATACAGCGGAAAAACAGTAATACAACCCAATCGAATCTGTAAGTACAAAAATACTTAAACAACCAGATCGAACTAAATACCAAGAACGAATACCAATAACTACAAGTCAACCTCTGCCAGCTCCCTGTCCACTCCCTCCTGGACCGTCCAACCTGAGACCTGCCCCATCGAATAGGGTGTCCAAAACTGAGATAAACCGAGGACGTGAGCATAAAACGCTCAGCACCGAAAGCATGAGTATACAAGACTATGACATGCATGTATGCAAAATGTACTGGATACCAGGATCTGGGTATAACGAAATACTGCTCAGGTAAATGACGTCAAGGTATGTAGCACTCTGCGCCGTCGCACCAGGAGGTGGCTCCCATACCAAAATAAACATGTGGATATACCGGTGACCTGACCACCGTCGGCCAACGGGGTCCAACCATCCACAACAAACGAGGGCTGAGCACCCTCTCAACAGGCTATCTCAAAGATAATCAGGCTCAACATGATTATGCAAATGCCGCATAATAAACCATGCATCATATGACAGATAATAATGCAACATATAAACATGCAACACATAGCAAAGTATACTCAATCCTGCTATCTCGGATAGTACTTTCGTACCTCAAACCAGTAGATCCTAGCAATCAGCCCTAGAATCAAGCCTGCGTCCGTAGTCAGCCCACTGATGCCGCTAGCTCCCAACTAGAGCACAACTCCGCTACAAAACCAGTAGCTCCCCGCTAGTGCCTAAACCTCGGGAAAAGACTAGAAACCCATCAGAAACGACTAAAACGCTCTGGAACACTCGGAATTGGCGAGTAACAAATGAAGCCTCGCGCCTCTATTTATAGACAACGATCGGTAGATCCGACCCACTTCGGACGATCCGATCCGGCACACTTCGGATGATCCGAACCCTGATCGGACGATCCGAATCCTGCATGTCTTCCACGTGTCCAGCCACCTGTCTTCGGACGATCCGAACCCTGATCGGTCCTTCCGATCCCACCGAAATAATATTTAATCCAATAATTAACTCAAATTAGGCATCGGGATACTACATTCTCCCCCCCTAAAAAGGATTTCGTCCGCGAAATCGAGTCTGAAAAATGACAATTTTGAACAACAATACATTCAACTTAAGAATGAATTACAACTGAAAGTACAACTGAAATTACAATCATAACTGAAAATACTACAACTAGAACAACTCTGGATGCTCTGACCGCATGCGACTCTCTAGTTCCCAAGTAGCTTCTTCAGTACCTCGGCGCTGCCACTGCACTAAGACAAGAGGAATAGTTTTATTCCGCAGTACCTTATCCTTCCGGTCTAAGATCGAAACCGGTCTTTCCACAAAAGACAAATCCGGATTCAGCTGAACTTCTGTCGGATGCAAAACATGAGACTCATCCGCTACGTATCGTCTCAACAAAGACACATGAAACACATTGTGAACACTAGACAGATACGGTGGCAAAGCTAATCTGTAGGCCAAATCTCCCACACATTCTAAGATCTCAAAAGGACCAATGAATCTCGGAGATAGCTTACCCTTGAGTCCAAATCTCAGAATCCTCCGAAAAGGTGATACCTTGAGAAACTGTAGTAGCCCGAATTCCAAATTGGGTAATTAACGGAGTAATGGTGATTAAGAAGGTTTAAGGTGTAATTTTGGCTATGGTCATGATCGGACGGACCGAAGAGGGTTCGGAAGCACCGAAGAGTTCGGACGATCCGAAGTGTAGTTCGGTGAATCCGATCATAGGTGTCAAGTGTTGATCGACACGTCATTTTTCCATGCATGTTCGGACGGTCCGAAGTGTATGATCGGAGGATCCGATCATGAGCTGTCAAGAGCCAATGGACACGTAGCGTTCGGACGTTCCGAAGTGTTGTTCGGAGGATCCGAACATGGCCTATAAATAGTGCTCGGATTTCTCATTTGTGACTTGCCAATTCATGATTTTGCCTCATAGTTGAGAGGATTTGGAAGGTTTCTAGGGTTATGTTGCGACTTTGATTGTTGCACTCCCAAGAGAAGGTTGTCCACAAGTAGTATAATTCGGTGAGTCCGAATATCGTATCCACAGGGAAGCTAAGGTAATTACAAGTCCACTACAATGTCTTTTTGTTTTTGTTTTTGTTTCTTTTTAATTTTAATTGAATCTTTAATGGGTAAATTTTAATTGTTCAAATTTAAATTTAAGTAGTTGAGATTAAAGGATCCACTCTTGGTATTTTAATAAAGTTAACATTAACGAACAATATTGAAATCCACTTAATAAAATGGTTCCAATATATTAAATAATCATATTTATATTATGTTATAAATTATAATCTTATAAGTACATAATATATACCAAAACTTATAAATGTGGTCAAGTATTTATTGTGCTATATATATTTGTAAACACTAAATCAAGGTTCCCACTTTAAATGGTTGGTAAAACCAAACAAACATTTAAATGGTACCAATAAATTAATACTATAATATATTCATATATAATAAATCAAGGAATCCAAGTTAAATGGTTGGTAAAACCAAACTAACATTTAAATGGTTCCAAGAATTTAATATTATAATATATTTATATATAATAACTCAAGGCATCCATTTTAAATGGTTGGTAATACCAAACTAACATTTAAATGGTTCCAAGAATTTAGTGTAACATATAGCAACAATAAATCAAAACTCCCACTTATAAGTAGGGTATAAAAATGCTTAAAGAAATAAATATAACATAAAAAATAAATAATGATTAAATAATATAAAACATAGATTCTTACCTTATAATAACCTTATTATCATGCCAAGAGCTTCACCTTATCATCTCAACTTTAGGAAGTTAGCTATTCATTATTCAAAGTGTAAAACTTTGAATATGAAATTAACATGCTAATTATATTTAAATGAAGAAATAAAAGAAAAATATAGAGAGAAATATTATGAACTCAAAGATTTGTTCATAGAATGAGGGATATCTCAATACATTACAATGCACCCCTATTTATAGCCAAATTTGGGGAGACAACCACAAATAAAATATTATTTTTTACACATAAGTCTTCATTGGTGTTCCAAGAAATTAATATTATATTGCACATCACTTTTGACAAGCATCTTCTCCGAATTTTCTTCTTCACATAAAATGAAACATGTGGATAATTGAGTTGTCTAGTTGTGGTATTTTTTTCAGAATATTTGACCAAGTAGTTTGAGAGATATGGTCAAAATACTAGAGCATGGTAAAACTGCCACTCCTTCGGTAACTTTAATTGTTGCTTAATTTGATCCCAATTGTGAGAGGATTTTTATCTCATGCTTGCCACCAATATTGTAGATATTAACATCAACTTTCTACAGGTCCAAGAATCATCTTAATCCCATTTGCAACGCCAAGGTTATTCTTGTTTTATCGAACCTGTAAAAATAGTAAAAACTTATAATTACACAACAACTTATATTTTATACAATTTATTATAAAACATATAATATTTAAAAATTTAATAAAACAAAAACTATATATTTATATTATAAAACATTTAATTAATGTACAATTTTTATGTTTATCACACCTCCCAACCAGCTTATTGCTAGTCCCTAGCAATTTAAGCGTTAATAGCAATACAAAACATATTGATTAATTTAAATAGAAATGTAATCAGAACTATCTAAGTGTTTAAATAAAATTTGAAAACTGTCAAAGTTATATCAAGATCATCATAATTATAATTTATGAAATAATTTGAGATGATTAATTCAAAGCTTATTTTAGGTAGTTAAATGTACACGGCCTTCAGAAATTCCTAGTAAGAGTCTCAACTCCATATCCTCACAGGTTAATAAATGTTTCAATTTATGGCAACGATTTCTCTCATGGAGTTGGAATACAGATAAATGCTCAGAAAAATGGTTTACAGAATGCAGACAGACAAACGAGCCAAACTAATCAAAAGATAGAAAATCAATTGATTTAAAATCCAGTTGTTCTTATTATATTTTTTTTTCCTGATTTTTTTTTTTTTTTTTACATCATGGAATCAAACTAAGTTTATGCTTTTTGACCACATATTTATTTAATTTGTACAATGTATTTCTCTCTTTCTTTTTTTATTTTTTTTTTATTTTTTTATTCTTATGAGAGAAAAATGGGTCGCAGCATATAACTTAAAAATTACATAGATCTTCAACATCTTTCTTTTTGTATTTTTCTTTTTTTTTCTTTTTTTTTTCAGGAAATATATATTTTTTTTTTCAAAATAAGAACTCAAGATCTAAACAATAGATAGTCTCTCTCATGATCAATAAAGGCTCGAAAGCTGTTTTCTCAGTCCTCTCCACTCACTCACAAAATATGTGTGAGTTCAAAAATTTTAGGCACTCTTATAAGGTATATCTTGGGCCATATACTTTACTACCTAATTTTATCACAATGGTTAATCACTCAAAAAGATTTCATAAATCATATTTTTATATTGATCAGAATATTAAAAATGACCTTTTTTCAAATAAAATTTAAACATTCTTAAATAGATTAATGCATGTTCTAATTTAAATCTTTCAAATATGTAATGTATGACATTTTTGCAAAAAATTACTAAGGTACAAACAATAAACATGGTTTTATTTTAAAATAATATTTAATTTTTTTTTAAATTTGTTTTTTTTTTTTTTTTTATATGTGTTCTCCCCCCAATCAGAATATGACATTGTCCCTAATGTCAAAATAGCTATTAATAAAGAGTACATAATGAAAGAGATATCACCTGGAACTTTATTGAAGATAACAAACTGAAACAAACGCAAACCAATCCACGACTTTTGAATCAATGATCCAACTTCCTTTTCTTACTGCTTGATTGCGACCAATTGATCTTTGTTATCATCGGATCAGGCTTATGAACAAAAGCTTCCAAATCATCAATTAATTGATCGGCAGTCGAAGCACAGATGAGCATCCGTCGTGAATTTTCTGAAATGAAATTCTGTTCCACAGCTTTATCAAGAAATGTCAACAAACTGTCATAATAATTATTGATATTCAACAAGCCCACGGGTTTATTATGGATATTAAGTTGTGCCCAAGAAACAGTGTGAAAAATTTCTTCTAATGTACCAAAACCACCTGGTAGTGCGATAAAAGCATCAGAATTTTCAATCATTTGAGTGATTCTTTCATACATAGAAGAAACTTTTAATTCCTCCCCAATCGTAACACCTGTAATATTTCCTTCAGCTAAAGCTATAGGAATAATACCCAATACCTGACTACCTCCAAGATGAGCAGATGTTGAAACAGATCCCATTAACCCAATATTACCTCCCCCATATACCAAGTGAATTTTTCTCTCAGCCAATATCTTTCCAAGATTATTCGCTGCTTCTACAAACACTTCATTTTTTCCAGGACTCGACCCACAAAATACACAAATATTTTTCAATGTTTGTGCAGAGGATCCAGTCATGTTTTTACTTTCCTTTTTTTTTTTTCTGCGAAAGTAGAAAGAAAGATGAGAGATTTTATAGGGGTAATATGTTATCATGACAAAACTATGGGTCACAGCTGTAAACAGAATAAATAGTAAAAAAATAATGACACACATGCTTATAAACAGTAGTGTGATTGTGGCTCACAATTTTCCTCTGGTTTTACGTCCAGAAACGGCTTCAACGCCTTCTATGAGTCGAGGATATGCTTCCCATCCAATTTTCTTATAAATTGGCAAACAGGGTCTTTTTTAGTCAGATTCCCAAGACTATGACGCTCATCTTGAAATTGTTTCCATAAACGGAGAAGTTCAATATGCACATGTCCACTAGAATGCGTCTCAAGAGTCAATAAGATGTTATCTAAAGACTCCTTACTCAGCCCATTCTTAATGAAATCAATTTTATCTTCTCTGTTATTGGAAACACATCCCAAAGATCTGCATCGTTTGTCACAAGTCCATCTTGCACACTTATGACAAACCCCTAAACTTTTGGCCCTTCGTTTTTTCGCATAAGTGCTTTTTCCTAATCCAGGCAAATACCGAATAAGCAATGATTGTGGAACTTCTCCTCCTAATCGGACCTTAGCTTCTATTACAAGACGAATATCTTCTGGAATTCCTTTTTGCATTAGTAATCTCAATCTTTCACACCTTCCTGCATAAATTTTTCTTAGAACATTTTCAGAAACAAAGGGAAAATATTTACAAATTTTTGAGAGAATTTCATCCATTTTGAAAAGAAAAGAAATGATTTTTTTTTTTTAAATTTTTGTATCAGCAATTGTGGGAAACTGATTTAACCGACTATGAGAGTCACGGAGTACCGTTATCCGCCATTTAACCGGGAAAATAAAAAGATTAAGAAAACCTGAAATAAAAACAAACAATAATCAAATGCAACACAAAAAAAAAATCAAGGATCAGAAAGGGAAATAAACTCTTCTTGAAAGATTTCATTTTCCAAAAATGGTTTAAGCCTTTGTCCATTCACTTTAAAAACATCACCATTTTTAGGATTTTCAATATCCACAGCTCCATAAGGATACACATGCTTTATAACATATGGGCCTGTCCATCTTGATCGTAATTTTCCTGGGAATATGTGAAGTCGAGAATTATAAAGCAAAACTTTTTTACCAATCTCAAAAGATTTTCTAAGAATTGTTTTATCATGAAATGATTTGATTTTTGCTTTATAAATCCTTGAATTCTCATACGCATCATTTCTGAGTTCATCAAGTTCATTAAGTTGCAATTTACGCAATTTGTTGGCATCATCCATGCTTGAATTTAAAGTTTTTATCGCCCAATAAGCTTTATGTTCCAATTCCACAGGCAAATGACAATGTTTTCCATAAACCAACCTATAGGGAGACATATTCAATGATGTTTTAAAAGCTGTTCGATATGCCCACAGTGCATCATTAAGTCGCAGAGACCAGTCTTTTCTATTTGAGTTAACAGTTTTTTCCAAAATTTGCTTTATCTCCCTATTAGCTAATTCAACTTGTCCATTTGTTTGAGGATGATAAGGAGTTGTTACTTTGTGAGTAATACCATATTTTTTCATTAATGAAGCAAATGGTTTATTAACAAAGTGAGTTCCCCCATCACTTATCATAGCTCGAGGAATTCCGAATCTACTAAAAATATTTTCTTTCAAAAATTTGATGACGATTTTATGATCATTTGTTCGACATGGAATTGCCTCTATCCATTTGGAAACATAATCAACTGCAACTAAAATATACAAGTATCCAAACGACGGTGGAAAAGGTCCCATAAAATCTATTCCCCAACAATCAAATATTTCAATTTCAATGATAGGATTCAAAGGCATCATGTTTCTTTTTGAAATCGCACCCAATTTTTGACAATTTTCACAGATCTTGCAGATTTCGTGGGTGTCTTTAAACAAAGTGGGCCAATAAAATCCACACTGCAAGATTTTTGCAGCTGTTTTCTTTGAAGAAAAATGTCCCCCGCATGCTTCTGAATGACAAAATTTAATGACACTACTTACCTCATTGTCGGGTATGCAACGTCGAAAAATTTGATCCGGACAATACTTGAACAGATACGGATCATCCCAATAAAAGTTTTTTACCTCATTCAAAAATTTTCTTTTATCTTGGGAACTCCATTGCGGTGGCATTTTTCCTGTCACAAGAAAATTTACTATGTTAGCAAACCAAGGTGTAGTAGTAACTGAAAATAGATGTTCATCAGGAAAATTATCGTTAATTGGTGTCATTTCAAAAGATGATCCTGTTACTAGTCTCGATAAATGATCGGCTACGACATTCTCGGTTCCTTTTTTATCTTTGATTACAATGTCAAATTCTTGGAGCAACAAAATCCATCGTATCAGTCGTGGCTTTGCATCCTGTTTGGTCAACAAATATCTAATAGCAGAATGATCAGTAAACACGATAGTTGTTGATCCAATCAAATAAGAACGAAATTTATCTAATGCAAATATTACAGCAAGTAGCTCTTTTTCAGTTGTGGAGTAATTCATTTGAGCATTGTTTAAAGTTCTACTTGCATAATATATCACATAAGGCTTACCGTTTCTTCTTTGACCCAATACTGCACCGACTGCATAATCACTCGCATCGCACATGATTTCAAATGGTAAAGACCAATCAGGAGGTTGCATGATAGGAGCTGATGTTAAATGTCGAATGATTTTATCAAAAGCATTTTGACATTCTTGAGTCCACTCAAATGCACTGTCTTTTGTTAAGAGGTTACAAATGGGTTTAGAGATTAAACTAAAGTCCTTTATAAACCTCCTATAAAATCCAGCATGTCCCAAAAATGAGCGAATTTCTTTAATGGTTTTTGGAGGGGGTAAATTGGCAATGACATCAACTTTTGCTTTATCGACTTCAATTCCATGAGATGACACGACATGTCCCAAAACAATTCCAGAAGTAATCATGTAATGACATTTTTCCCAATTTAAAATAAGACCTTTTTCCTCGCATCTTTTTAAAACTTTTTCCAAATTTTCAAGACAATTATCAAATGTATTCCCAAAAACAGTTAAATCATCCATAAAAATTTCCAAACAATTTTCAACCATGTCGCAGAAAATGCTTAGCATACATCTTTGAAATGTTGCTGGGGCATTGCATAAACCAAATGGCATCCTTCTGAATGCAAATGTTCCAAAAGGACATGTGAATGTAGTTTTTTCTTGATCTTCGAGTGCAATGGGAATTTGATAATAGCCTGAATATCCGTCAAGAAAACAGTAGTAGGGATGACCTGCTACTCTTTCTAAAATTTGATCCAAAAATGGTAATGGAAAATGATCTTTTCTAGTGGCGTCATTTAATTTTCTATAATCAATACACATCCGCCAACTAGATGGGACTCGACTTGTTAACAATTCACCTTTTTCATTTTTTATCACTGTGATGCCAGATTTTTTTGGAACTACTTGTGTTGGGCTTACCCACTTACTATCAGAAATAGGGTAGATAATTCCAACATCAAGTAGTTTGAGAACTTCAGTTTTCACAACATCTTTCATGTGTGGATTTAATCTCCTTTGTGGTTGTTGAGATGTTTTTGCATTTTCTTCTAAGTGAATTTTGTGTGTGCAAATTAGTGGATTAATGCCCTTAAGATCTTTTAGTGTCCAACCAATTGCATTTTTATGTCTTTTAAGCATATCAACTAATTTACCTTCTTGATTACTTGAGAGTTTGGAAGAAATTACCACCGGATATGTTTCATCTTCTCCAAGAAATGCATACTTCAATTCTTCTGGCAAGGGTTTTAACTCCAATACTGGTGGTTCGTCTTTGTTCTCATATTTTTCATCAAATTCTTTCTCTGATCCTGGTAACGAGTGATACCTGAAAAAATCGTCAAGATCAATTTCAATATTTTCTTTAACAGTTTCAATTGAACAAATATCTAATTGATCACGAGTACTCCCTTCTTGAATGTTTTCTTCCACAAGAGTTTCAATAAGATTTTCATCTTCACTTTCATCTCCTTTGTCATGTGGTTGCTTACAAAGATTAAAAACATTGAGCTCCAAGGTCATGTTACCAAATGACAACTTCATTATTCCATTCCTGCAATTTATAAGAGCATTAGAAGTTGCTAAAAATGGACGACCTAAAATTACAGGAATTGCATTACAAGCTTCAATAGGTTGTGTATCTAAAACTATGAAATCGACAGGATATACAAAGTTATCAACTTGGACCAACACGTCTTCTACCATACCTCTTGGCACTTTAACAGATCTATCAGCAAGTAAAAGTGTTACCGAAGTAGGTTTTAACTCGCCTAGATTGAGTTCTTGATAAACTGAATATGGAAGTAAATTCACACTAGCTCCAAGGTCAAGCAAGGCTTTTTTAATCTTTCGTTCTCCAATAATACACGAAATAGTAGGACAACCAGGGTCTTTGTATTTCAAAGCATTATTATTTTGAATGATTGCACTTACTTGTTCGGCTAAAAATGCTTTCTTTTTCACATTCAATTTTCTTTTCACAGTGCACAAGTCTTTCAAAAATTTGGCATATGATGGTACCTGTTTTATTGCATCTAATAAAGGAATATTAACTTTTACTTGTTTAAAAATATCATATATATCAGAATTCAAATTTGATTTTTTTGTATTTTTCAATGCATGAGGGAATGGTGGTGACACTGTCTGTTGAACCTCCTCTTCGCAAGTTATGGGTTCCACTTCCTTACCCTTTGGAGTTGATTTATCATCATCTTCACAAGGTTCAAGAATGGATTTTTCCACAACCTTACCACTTCGAAGGGTAATAACAGATTTTACCTGATCCATCGGTTGAGTTCCAGAAGTTCCAATTTGTGTATGATGATCCTTGGGATTAGGCAGAGGTTGTGAAGGAAATTTACCTTTTTCATGAACATTAAGTGCAGATGCAAATTTAGCAAGAGTATCTTTCAAGTCTGTCATGGTTTGAGCAGTTTGAGTATTGATAGACTCTTGCTTTGCAATGAAAGAATTCAATGTATCTTCCAAATTTCTTTTCGGCGGAGGAACATAAGGTGCATAATTTTGAAAATTTTGTTGATTTTGAAAATGTGGTTGCGGAAATTGTGCAGCATTATCATTCCTCCAACTAAAATTTGGATGATTTCGCCAACCTGGATTGTAATTTTGAGAAAATGGTTCAAAATTTGGCCTTTTGAAATTGTTCAAAACATTGGCTTGCTCATGGAGACATTCTTTAAAAGAGGGCAAAGTGGGACAATCTTTTGTAAAATGATCACTTGTATCACAGATGTGACACACAATTTCTTGAACAGATTTTAATTGACCATTCTTTTTCAATTCAAGTGCCTCAACTTTTCTTGCCAAAGAGGTAAATCTAGCTTGAAGATCATGTTCATCTTTGAGAGTGTACATACCTCCACCAGATGTAGGAGATTGAATCTTGTTTGATGGTTCGATTGTACCTATAGTGTCCCAATTTTGAGCATTTTCAGCTAATGAATCGAGATACTCAATTGCCTCGTTCGGATCTTTATCTTCAAATGTTCCATTACACATAAATTCAACCATTTGCCTATCTTTAGGTGTTAAGCCTTCATAAAATTGAGAAACAACTCTCCAAATTTCAAAACCATGATGTGGACAAAGATTAAGCAATTCTTTGTATCTATCCCAACACTGATAAAAAGTTTCTCCTTGTTTTTGAGTGAAAGTGATGATTTGCCTTTTGAAAGAATTTGTTCTATGAGATGGAAAAAACTTTTTCAAAAATTGTTGTTGCAATTCATCCCAAGTTCGAATGGATCCCGATCTAAGATTTTGTAGCCAAGTTTTAGCTTTATCTTTTAAAGAAAAAGGAAAAAGCTTAAGGCGAATGGTGTTCATGCTACAATTTAGATCATTATATGTGTTGCACACTTCTTCAAACTCTCGTAAATGCATGTATGGATTTTCAGAATCTAAGCCATGAAAGTTGGGTAAAAGTTGGATAATACCAGGCTTAAAATTGAAATGAGATGCATCAGGGGGAAAAACTAGACATGAAGGTGCACTAGTACGTGTAGGATTCATGTGATCTCTAAGTGTTCTTCGTCTATCATGATCATGTTGAGATTGAATTTCATCTTCATTTTCTTGGATGGGTTCTTCCGCCATGTTTTGTAAAAATAAAGGGTTATTTCGAATGAGTCGACCACTAAGTGTACGTGACCAAATGCTCATGCAAATGCAAAACAAAAAGAAAAAAAAAAAAAAAAAAAAAAAAAAAAAAAAAAACACACAAAAGCAATAAAAAGAAAAATAAACTTTAAACAATATTAAATAGACTTGAAATTAAATTATACTTCCCCGGCAACGGCGCCAAAAACTTGTTGCGACTTTGATTGTTGCACTCCCAAGAGAAGGTTGTCCACAAGTAGTATAATTCGGTGAGTCCGAATATCGTATCCACAGGGAAGCTAAGGTAATTACAAGTCCACTACAATGTCTTTTTGTTTTTGTTTTTGTTTCTTTTTAATTTTAATTGAATCTTTAATGGGTAAATTTTAATTGTTCAAATTTAAATTTAAGTAGTTGAGATTAAAGGATCCACTCTTGGTATTTTAATAAAGTTAACATTAACGAACAATATTGAAATCCACTTAATAAAATGGTTCCAATATATTAAATAATCATATTTATATTATGTTATAAATTATAATCTTATAAGTACATAATATATACCAAAACTTATAAATGTGGTCAAGTATTTATTGTGCTATATATATTTGTAAACACTAAATCAAGGTTCCCACTTTAAATGGTTGGTAAAACCAAACAAACATTTAAATGGTACCAATAAATTAATACTATAATATATTCATATATAATAAATCAAGGAATCCAAGTTAAATGGTTGGTAAAACCAAACTAACATTTAAATGGTTCCAAGAATTTAATATTATAATATATTTATATATAATAACTCAAGGCATCCATTTTAAATGGTTGGTAATACCAAACTAACATTTAAATGGTTCCAAGAATTTAGTGTAACATATAGCAACAATAAATCAAAACTCCCACTTATAAGTAGGGTATAAAAATGCTTAAAGAAATAAATATAACATAAACAATAAATAATGATTAAATAATATAAAACATAGATTCTTACCTTATAATAACCTTATTATCATGCCAAGAGCTTCACCTTATCATCTCAACTTTAGGAAGTTAGCTATTCATTATTCAAAGTGTAAAACTTTGAATATGAAATTAACATGCTAATTATATTTAAATGAAGAAATAAAAGAAAAATATAGAGAGAAATATTATGAACTCAAAGATTTGTTCATAGAATGAGGGATATCTCAATACATTACAATGCACCCCTATTTATAGCCAAATTTGGGGAGACAACCACAAATAAAATATTATTTTTTACACATAAGTCTTCATTGGTGTTCCAAGAAATTAATATTATATTGCACATCACTTTTGACAAGCATCTTCTCCGAATTTTCTTCTTCACATAAAATGAAACATGTGGATAATTGAGTTGTCTAGTTGTGGTATTTTTTTCAGAATATTTGACCAATTAGTTTGAGAGATATGGTCAAAATACTAGAGCATGGTAAAACTGCCACTCCTTCGGTAACTTTAATTGTTGCTTAATTTGATCCCAATTGTGAGAGGATTTTTATCTCATGCTTGCCACCAATATTGTAGATATTAACATCAACTTTCTACAGGTCCAAGAATCATCTTAATCCCATTTGCAACGCCAATGTTATTCTTGTTTTATCGAACCTGTAAAAATAGTAAAAACTTATAATTACACAACAACTTATATTTTATACAATTTATTATAAAACATATAATATTTAAAAATTTAATAAAACAAAAACTATATATTTATATTATAAAACATTTAATTAATGTACAATTTTTATGTTTATCAGGTTAGTTGTTGGTCGAGCGATAGCCAAGAGCTGCCAGGAGTAGTAGCGTAGCGGCGCCTGAGTTTCAAGGCAATCGACATCAAAGGGCTGTCGACGGACGAAGGTAAACCCTAAACCTTTGGTAGTACTAGGGAGTACTGGTTTTGCTAGTCGAGCATGGTAGTATTGATTGAGTATGCTTTTGATGCGTAGGCTTGTGCTAGACCTGATTAGCGGTGTTGCGTAAGGCTAGGCTTGCTGTGATAGAGGTACGAAAGTACTATCCGAGATATCCTGGTTGAGTATACATTCATATATGTGTTGCATGAGTATTTGCTGCATTGTTATATGTCATACGATGCATGCTATTATGTCACGAGTTATGATGCATATTGCATATCATGTTGAGCCGTATCTCCTTCGAGATAGCCTTTACTGTTGAGCTGTATCTCTTTCGAGATAAGCTATATCTTGGGGCCGCTCAGCCCTGTCTTGTGGACGCATGGACACCGAGAGTACATAGTGGCCGACGGGTCGGGAGGGCTTCGGTGGTCCGGGACATTTTAGGTCCACGTCTGTCTTGTAGTGGATGCAGTGACCCAGAGGTTGGACCGCGCGGCACTATCCACTTGGCGCCTCTAGACTGAGCATTTTGAGATCCTTTGTGATTCCTGTTTCTTGACTACCCTGGTATCATATCATAGCATGTGCATTTCATATAGGTTTGTATACTCATACTTTTGTACTGGGCGTTCTTATCGCTCACGTCCTCGGTTTTGTTTATTCTTGGACACCCCATTCCCACGGGGCAGGCCTCAGGTTGGATGGCTCAGGAGGAGCAGGAGGAGGACGTTGAGTAGCTGGTTGGTTTAGTTTTCAGTGTTTTCCATTTGATTCGATATGGTTGTACTGGATATTTCATTTTGAGTTAGTCTAGACTTCGATTTGATTGGGTTGTATAACTATTGTTGTTGGCCATATTTCCGCTGTTATCTCTGATTATAATTAATTAGGTTAATTGCATGCTTAGTTTTTGATTAGTAGGTGATTCTGGAACGGGTCACTACATTTATGGTATCAGAGCATGCGTATGATTTTGGGATATAGATTCTGTTTTGGGATTTCCGTTGACCATTTTACCATTTTCCCTATTCTATCTTGTAGCGATGGCTGACCATTTTGATGACGGGAGTAGTCAGGGGAGTGTAGGTCGATGGGGTGACCAGGACGATCATAGACGTCATCGTGAGCATCGTCATTGTCGGGATGGTCCTAGGCGTTTCGATATGCATCGTTTCATGCAGATGGGGCCTAAGCCTTTAGTTGGCGGTGAGACTCCCGATGATGCGGAGGATTGGTTAGAGCGCATGGAGAGTTGTTTCCGCGCATTCCAGTGCACCGATGAGCAGAAGATGGAGACCCTTAGTTTTCTTCTCGAGGGCCGTGCTCGCAGGTGGTGGCGATCGACTTCTGCGCCGATAGTTCAGTAGCAGGGTAGAGCGACTTGGGTCGATTTCCGTGCAGCGTTCATGCAGCTGTACTTTCCTCCAGCCCTTCGCCAGGCCAAGACGATTGAGCTCCTGAACCTTAAGCAGGGGAGTATGTCTGTTGATGAGTATCAGCAGAAATTCTTTGAGTTGTTACCCTTCGCTCCTCATATCAGTGGCAGTTCTGAGGCCAAGTATGATCATTTCCTCCAGGGCCTTAATCAGGAGATCTTTGATCGAGTCACTGTCTGTGATAATCCTACTTCTTATGATGGGTTAGTGAACCGGTGTCGCCAGGCAGAGATCAGTCTCCAGCGTGGTAGGGCTATTCTTTCTTCTTCTAGACCTCCGAGTACTTTGAGGCCTCGATCTCAGTCATTCAAGAAATCTGGTTCATCTTCTTCTGGATCTGGATCTCGATCTAGTGGTGTTTTCCGCTTTGGTAAGAAGAAGGAGTCTTGTGCGCATTGTGGGAAGAACCATCCATCGGAGCAATGCCGAGTAGCCGCAGGAGCTTGTTATCAGTGCGGAGAGATGGGGCAGATTAAGAAGAATTGTCCTCAGTTGCGAGGTGGAGCAGGATCCGGTTCTGGATCTCAGACGACTGTTCAGCAGAGGAGGCAGGGTCAGGCAGTGGGTAGTTCGAATCTTCGACCTCGTGCCCAAGGTCAGGTTTTTGCGCTGAACCAGGATCAGGCTGCAGATGAGACGGAGAGAGTCATAGCAGGTACTTTTCATTTATGCGGTATTCCTGCTTTTGTTCTTATTGATACAGGAGCCTCTCATTCCTTCATTTCTGCACGATTTGTTAAGCGTCATAGGTTACCCTATGTTTCTCTAGACGTCATTCTTTCTGTTTCTACTCCGATGGGTCATTCGGTGTTAGCGAAGCGTCTAGTGATGGGTTGTCCCTTAGATTTTGAGGGTAACGAGTTGACTGCGAATCTTATGATCCTAGAGATGGAAGATTTTGATTGTATCTTGGGTATAGACTTATTGACTACCTACCGAGCTACTGTGGATTGTTACCAGAAGCTTGTTCAGTTTCGTACGACTGAAAGCTCTAGTTGGTTTTTCTATGGTGAGGGAGCGCGACCTCCGATGCCAGTGGTATCTGCTCTGAAAGCCTGTCGTGCTTTAGAGTCGGGCGGGGAAGGCTACCTCATCTATGCGATTGATTCATCCACAGGTAGTGTTGGTCTAGAGGATATTCCAGTGGTTTGTGAATTTCCTGATGTTTTCCCAGATGAGATTCCTGGTTTTCCTCCGGTTAGAGAGGTGGAATTTGTCATAGATTTAATGCCAGGGACTGCACCGATTTCTCGTGCCCCCTATCATCTTGCTCCGTCAGAGATGAGAGAGCTGAAGCAGCAATTGCAGGATCTTCTTGATAAGGGTTATATTCGCCCGAGTGTTTCGCCTTGGGGAGCTCCAGTCTTGTTTGTCAAGAAGAAGGATGGATCGATGCGGTTGTGCATTGATTATCGCCAGCTGAATCGGGTGACGATCAAAAACAAGTACCCTTTACCCCGTATTGATGACTTGTTCGATCAGCTTCAGGGTACTTCTGTTTACTCCAAGATCGACTTGCGATCGGGTTATCATCAGATGAGAGTCAGAGATGATGATATTTCCAAGACTGCATTTCGTACTCGTTATGGGCATTACGAGTTTCTAGTTATGCCATTCGGATTGACGAATGCGCCAGCGGTGTTCATGGATCTGATGAACCGAGTCTTCCGAGATTTTCTGGATCAGTTTGTGGTGGTTTTCATTGACGATATCTTGATCTATTCCCACAGTGTGGAAGAGCATGCCCAACACTTGAGGATTGTGTTGCAGATTCTTCGCGAGAAGCAATTGTATGCTAAGCTGAGTAAGTGCGAGTTCTGGATTGATCGTGTGGTATTCCTTGGTCATGTGATTTCCAAGGAAGGAGTTTCTGTGGATCCCAGCAAGATTGAAGCAGTGCTGAATTGGTCACGTCCGACGACGGTGGCTGAGATCCGTAGTTTTCTAGGTCTGGCAGGGTATTATCGTCGCTTCATCGTGAATTTCTCTCAGATAGCCAGACCATTGACGCAACTTACTCGGAGGGATGTTCCATTTGAGTGGTCATCCGAGTGCGAAGATAGTTTCAGAGAGCTTCGTCGACTTCTGACTTCCGCACCTGTTTTGGCGTTACCGTCAGGATCTGATGGTTTCAGTGTTTACACCGATGCCTCCACTCAAGGCTTAGGGTGTGTGTTGACGCAAAACGGTCATGTGATTGCTTATGCTTCCAGACAGCTGAAATCTCACGAGGAGAAGTATCCCACTCATGATCTGGAATTGGCAGCTATTGTGTTTGCGCTGAAGATTTGGCGTCATTATTTGTACGGTGTTCAGTTTGAAATCTTTACTGATCATAAGAGTCTGAAATATCTGTTCACTCAGGCTGAGTTGAACATGAGGCAACGTCGTTGGATGGATTTGCTGAAGGATTATGATTGCGAGATCAAGTACCATCCAGGTTCTGCGAATCTCACAGCTGATGCGCTTAGTCGCAAGGTGAGAGCCTCTGCACTTCAGACTTGTGCTATGACTAGTGCCATCCAGGATAGTTGCTCGTTGGGGTTTAACTTCAAGCATCGGAAAGGTATGGAGAGCATTCGTGTTGCTACCATTTTATCTGAGCCCAATTTGTTCACTCGGATTCGAGAAGCTCAGATGTCTGATCTCAAGACTCAGAGATTAGCTCGGTTAGTTGGTGGTGATAGCAATTTCCATTATCAGTCCAATGGTCTTCTGTGCTTATCTAATCGGGTTGTAGTACCAGAGGATGACACTTTGAGGGACGAGATATTGTCTCAGGCGCATCGAAGCAAGTTAAGTGTTCATCCAGGAAGCAACAAGATGTATAGAGACTTGAGGATGCGGTTTTGGTGGAAAGGGATGAAGCGCAGCGTGTATCAGTTTGTCTCCAAGTGTCTAGTTTGCCAGCAGGTTAAGGCAGAGCACCGTCGACCGGGAGGATTGTTGTTGAACTTACCTATTCCAGAATGGAAGTGGGAGCATATTACGATGGATTTCATTACTCACTTGCCATTATCTTCGAGGAACAGCGATGCTATCTGGGTAGTGGTGGATCGACTCACCAAGTCTGCTCATTTTCTGCCGTATAATCGTGATTTCACTTTCGATCGTATGGCTCGATTGTACATTCAGGAGATTGTACGTTTGCATGGAGTGCCTGTCAGTATTGTTAGTGACAGAGATCCTCGTTTTACCTCACGGTTTTGGGGTAGTTTCCAGTCAGCTTTGGGTACTACACTGAGTCTGAGTACTGCTTATCATCCGGAGACTGACGGTCAATCAGAGAGGACTATCCGTACGCTTGAGGATATGTTGCGAGCCTGTGTTATGGATTTCGGACCCGCTTGGCAGGATCATTTGCCTTTGATTGAGTTCGCGTACAACAACAGCTATCATCGTAGTATTGGTATGGCACCATTTGAGGCGTTGTACGGGCGACGTTGTCGTACTCCATTATTCTGGGATGAAGTCGGGGAACGACAGGTAGAGGGACCGGAGTTAGTCCAGCAGGCTATAGATAAGGTTGCAGTAATCAAGAAGCGGATTAAGACTGCTCAGGATCGACAGGCTAGTTATGCGAACACAAAGCGTCGACCTCTTCATTTTCAGCCAGGTGAGAAGGTGTTTCTCCGAGTTTCGCCTTTTCGCAGGATTTTGAGATTTGGTCTCAAGGGTAAGCTGTCTCCGAGATTTATTGGTCCATTCGAGATACTAGAATGTGTGGGAGATTTAGCTTACAGACTTGCGTTGCCGCCGTACCTATCAAGTATTCATGATGTGTTCCACGTATCCTTGTTGAGACGTTATGTAGCAGATGAGTCGCACATCTTACATCCATCTGAAGTTCAACTTGATACGGATTTGTCTTACGTGGAGCGACCAGTTCAGATTCTAGATCGCAAAGATAAGGTGTTGCGGAATAAGATCATTCCTCTTGTCTTAGTGCAGTGGCAGCGTCGAGGCACTGAAGAAGCCACTTGGGAGTTAGAGAGTCGTATGCGTTCGGAGCATCCAGAGCTCTTTTGAGTTGTGCTTTGTATAAGTTTGTGTTTTCAGTTGTAATCATAGTATCAGTTGTATTCAACAACAATTGAGATGTATTAATGATGTTGTTATTTCGTTTTGTTCATTCTCTAAGCCTGATTTCGAGGACGAAATCTTTTAAGGGGGGGAGAATGTAGTAGCCCGAATTCCAAATTGGGTAATTAACGGAGTAATGGTGATTAAGAAGGTTTAAGGTGTAATTTTGGCTATGGTCATGATCGGACGGACCGAAGAGGGTTCGGAAGCACCGAAGAGTTCGGACGATCCGAAGTGTAGTTCGGTGAATCCGATCATAGGTGTCAAGTGTTGATCGACACGTCATTTTTCCATGCATGTTCGGACGGTCCGAAGTGTATGATCGGAGGATCCGATCATGAGCTGTCAAGAGCCAATGGACACGTAGCGTTCGGACGTTCCGAAGTGTTGTTCGGAGGATCCGAACATGGCCTATAAATAGTGCTCGGATTTCTCATTTGTGACTTGCCAATTCATGATTTTGCCTCATAGTTGAGAGGATTTGGAAGGTTTCTAGGGTTAGTTGTTGGTCGAGCGATAGCCAAGAGCTGCCAGGAGTAGTAGCGTAGCGGCGCCTGAGTTTCAAGGCAATCGACATCAAAGGGCTGTCGACGGACGAAGGTAAACCCTAAACCTTTGGTAGTACTAGGGAGTACTGGTTTTGCTAGTCGAGCATGGTAGTATTGATTGAGTATGCTTTTGATGCGTAGGCTTGTGCTAGACCTGATTAGCGGTGTTGCGTAAGGCTAGGCTTGCTGTGATAGAGGTACGAAAGTACTATCCGAGATATCCTGGTTGAGTATACATTCATATATGTGTTGCATGAGTATTTGCTGCATTGTTATATGTCATATGATGCATGCTATTATGTCACGAGTTATGATGCATATTGCATATCATATTGAGCCGTATCTCCTTCGAGATAGCCTTTACTGTTGAGCTGTATCTCTTTCGAGATAAGCTATATCTTGGGGCCGCTCAGCCCTGTCTTGTGGACGCATGGACACCGAGAGTACACAGTGGCCGACGGGTCGGGAGGGCTTCGGTGGTCCGGGACATTTTAGGTCCACGTCTGTCTTGTAGTGGATGCAGTGACCCAGAGGTTGGACCGCGCGGCACTATCCACTTGGCGCCTCTAGACTGAGCATTTTGAGATCCTTTGTGATTCCTGTTTCTTGACTACCCTGGTATCATATCATAGCATGTGCATTTCATATAGGTTTGTATACTCATACTTTTGTACTGGGCGTTCTTATCGCTCACGTCCTCGGTTTTGTTTATTCTTGGACACCCCATTCCCACGGGGCAGGCCTCAGGTTGGATGGCTCAGGAGGAGCAGGAGGAGGACGTTGAGTAGCTGGTTGGTTTAGTTTTCAGTGTTTTCCATTTGATTCGATATGGTTGTACTGGATATTTCATTTTGAGTTAGTCTAGACTTCGATTTCGATTGGGTTGTATAACTATTGTTGTTGGCCATATTTCCGCTGTTATCTCTGATTATAATTAATTAGGTTAATTGCATGCTTAGTTTTTGATTAGTAGGTGATTCTGGAACGGGTCACTACAGAAACACTTTCTCGCCTGCATCAAAATGAAGAGGTCTGCGCTTGGTGTTCGCATAACTCGCTTGTCGATCCTGAGCAGTCTTAATCCGCTGTTTGATCACAAGAACTTTGTCCATGGCCTGCTGATTCAATTCTGGACCCTCGACCTGTCGTTCTCCGACTTCCTCCCAGAACAGAGGAGTACGACAACGTCGACCATACAATGCTTCAAACGGAGACATACCAATACTCCTATGAAAACTGTTGTTGTATGCAAACTCTATCAGTGGCAGATGATCCTGCCAAGCTAGCCCGAAATCCATCACACAAGATCTCAACATATCTTCAAGAGTACGAATAGTCCTCTCTGACTGACCGTCAGTCTCTGGGTGATATGCAGTACTCAAACTCAAGGTAGTGCCCAAGGCTTGCTGAAAGCTGCCCCAAAATCTAGATGTAAATCGAGGATCTCTGTCACTAACGATACTCACGGGCACACCATGAAACCGTACAATCTCTTGAATGTACAACCGTGCCATCCGATCGAAAGTGAAATCTCTGTTATACGGAAGAAAATGGGCAGACTTAGTAAGCCGATCCACTACCACCCAGATAGCATCTCTATTCCCCACAGACATAGGCAAGTGAGTCACGAAGTCCATCATGATATGCTCCCACTTCCACTCCGGAATAGGAAGATTCTGCAACAAACCTCCAGGTCGTCGATACTCAGCCTTCACCTGCTGACAGACTAGGCACTTGGAGACATACTGATAAACATTACGTTTCATACCTTTCCACCAAAATCGAGTCCTCAAATCCTTATACATCTTGTTGCTCCCCGGATGAACACTCAACTTGCTACGATGAGCCTGGGATAAAATCTCCTCCCTCAAAGTGTCATCTTCCGGTATAACAACACGACCAGATAAGCACAAAAGACCCTTGGACTGATAGTGGAATCCAGAAGTATTATCTCCATCAGCCAACCGAGCTAATCTCTGAATCTTAGAATCAGACATCTGAGCATCTCTAATCCGAGAATACAAAACTGGCTCAGACAAAATAGTAGCTACACGGATACTCTCCGTTCCCTTCCGATGTTTACAATTGAATCCCATCGAACAGAAATCCTGAATAATCTCAGATACAGCACAAGTCTGAAGAGCAGACAATCTCACCTTGCGACTAAGAGCATCGGCCGTGAGATTCGCAGATCCTGGATGATACTTGATCTCACAATCATAATCCTTGAGTAGATCCATCCAACGACGCTGACGCATGTTCAACTCAGCCTGAGTGAACAGATACTTCAAACTCTTATGATCAGTGAAAATCTCAAATCGCTCACCATACAGATAATGGCGCCAGATTTTCAAAGCAAAAACGATCGCTGCTAATTCCAGATAATGAACAGGATAGTTTTCCTCATGAGGCTTCAACTGTCTCGACGCATAAGCAATCACATGCTCATTCTGCATCAGAACACACCCTAGTCCCTGTAAAGAGGCATCGGTGTAAACACTGAAACCACCAGATCCAGACGCTAAAGCCAAAATAGGCGCAGATGTCAAACGTCTGCGAAGTTCCAAGAAACTCTCTTCGCACTCTGATGTCCACTCAAATGAAACATCTTTCCGAGTGAGCTGAGGGAGTGGCTTAGCAACCTGAGAGAAGTTGACAATGGAACGGCGATAATACCCAGCCAATCCCAGAAAACTGCGGATCTCGGCTACTGTCGTCGGACGCGACCAGTTCAATACCGCTTCCACCTTGCTCGGGTCAACTAAAACTCCCTTGCTAGAAATGACATGACCAAGGAATACAACCCTGTCAATCCAAAACTCACATTTACTCAACTTCGCATAAAGCTGATTCTCGCGAAGTGTCTGTAAAATAGTCCTTAAGTGTTGTACGTGTTCTTGCTGATCATGCGAATAGATTAAGATATCATCTATAAACACCACAACAAACTTATCCAAGAATTCCCGAAAAACCCGATTCATCAGATCCATAAAAACTGCTGGTGCATTCGTCACCCCAAAAGGCATAACCAGAAACTCATAATGCCCATACCGGGTCCTGAATGCAGTCTTCGATATATCTCCCTGATGAACCCGAAGCTGATGATAACCAGACCTTAAATCAATCTTGGAATACACAGAGGTACCTTGCAGTTGATCAAATAAATCATCAATCCGTGGCAACGGATACTTATTCTTTATCGTAGCACGATTCAACTGCCGATAATCTATGCAGAGCCGCATAGAACCATCCTTCTTTTTGACAAAAAGAACTGGTGCTCCCCACGGGGACACACTGGGTCAAATATACCCCTTGTCAAGAAGATCCTGCAACTGCTGTTTCAATTCTTGCATCTCTGATGGAGCTAAACGATAAGGAGCTTTAGAGATTGGTGCCATGCCTGGCACTAAATCAATGCCGAAATCCACTTCCCGAACGGGAGGAAAACCAGGAATCTCCTCGGGAAAAACATCCGGAAAATCGCAAACCACTGGAATGTCGCTGATACCGACACTATCTGCGGACGAATCAATAGCATAGATAAGGTAGCCTTCCCCGCCCGACTCTAAAGCACGACAGGCTTTCAGAGCAGAAACCACAGGCATCGGGGGTCGCGCTCCCTCTCCATAGAAAAACCAACTGTCGCCCTCAACTGGACGAAAATGCACAAACTTCTGATAACAGTCCACAGTAGCTCTAAACACAGTCAGCACATCTATTCCCAGAATGCAATCAAAATCCTCCATCGCAAGAATCATCAAATTAGCAGTTAAACAATTACCCTCAAACTCTAGAGGACAACCCAAAACTAGACGTTTAGCTAGCACCGAATGACCCATCGGTTTGGAAACAGATACCACAACGTCCAAAGAAGTGAAAGGTAATGCATGACGCTTAGCAAATCTCGCAGATATGAATGAATGTGATGCACCAGTATCAATGAGAACGTAAGCAGGTAATCCGCATAATAAAAAAACACCTGCGATAACTCTGTCGTTCTCCTCAGCAGCCTGATCCTGGTTAAGAGCAAAGACCTGCCCTTGAGTACGCGGTCGGAGGTTAGAACCCTGAGTAGACTGTCCCTGCTGTGGCCTCTGATGAACTGAAGCCTGAGAACCAGATCCTGATCCTCCGCCCGTCTGTGGACAGTCTCTCTTCATATGGCCCATCTCACCGCATTTGTAACAAGCACCCGCAACTTTGCGACAACGCTCCGTCGGATGATCCTTCCAGCAATGCTGACACGGGCCCTTCTTCTTCCCAAAATGGTGAACTCCTCCAGATCCAGAGGAAGAAGAAGTAGATCCAGCCTTCTTGAATGCTTGGGCGCGGGGACCCAAAGAACTAGTAGGACGAGCAGACTGCATGGCTCGACCTCTCAGCAAACTGCCCTTAGCCTGGCGACAACGGTTCACAAGGCCCTCATACGATGTCGGATCATCGCAGACAACAACCCGATCAAAAATCTCCTGATTGAGGCCCTGGAGAAAATGGTTATACTTGGCCCTAGCATTGTCACTGACATGTGGAACATACGGAAGCAACTCAAAGAACTTCTGCTGATACTCATCAACAGACAAACTTCCCTGCTTCAGATTGATCAACTCAATCGCCTTGGTCTGCAGAAGGGCTGGCGGAAAGTAAAGCAGCATGAAAGCGGCTCGGAAATCGGCCCAAAGAACTCGACCCTGTCGCTGAACTATCGGTGCAGAGGTAGACCTCCACCACTTGCGCGCACCACCCTCCAGCAAGAAATCAAGGGTATCAATCTGCTGTTCCGCCGAGCACTGAAAAGTCCTGAAGCAGCTCTCCATCCTCTCAAGCCAGTTCTCCGCAACATCCGGAGTCTCACCGCCCGAAAGAGGTTTTGGCCCCATCTGCAAGAACCGATGCATACTAAAACTTCGAGGCTCATCACGACGGTGTTGACGACGTTCTCGATGCTCTCGACGACGCTCCCGATCGTCGCGGTCTCCCCAGCGTCCAATGCTGCCATGACTACTAGCATCGTCGTCAAAACCAGACATCTCTTAGCTACAAAAGCTACCAGAGATTAAACCCAAAAGAACAGTTCTAATCCCAAAATCTTAATGCATGCTCTGATACCATAAATGTAGTGACCCGTTCCAGAATCACCTACTAATCAGAACTTAAGCATGCAAAATTAACATTTAAAACTGAATCAGGTAATACAGCGGAAAAACAGTAATACAACCCAATCGAATCTGTAAGTACAAAAATACTTAAACAACCAGATCGAACTAAATACCAAGAACGAATACCAATAACTACAAGTCAACCTCTGCCAGCTCCCTGTCCACTCCCTCCTGGACCGTCCAACCTGAGACCTGCCCCATCGAATAGGGTGTCCAAAACAGAGATAAACCGAGGACGTGAGCATAAAACGCTCAGCACCGAAAGCATGAGTATACAAGACTATGACATGCATGTATGCAAAATGTACTGGATACCAGGATCTGGGTATAACGAAATACTGCTCAGGTAAATGACGTCAAGGTATGTAGCACTCTGCGCCGTCGCACCAGGAGGTGGCTCCCATACCAAAATAAACCTGTGGATATACCCGTGACCTGACCACCGTCGGCCAATGGGGTCCAACCATCCACAACAAACGAGGACTGAGCACCCTCTCAACAGGCTATCTCAAAGATAATCAGGCTCAACATGATTATGCAAATGCCGCATAATAAACCATGCATCATATGACAGATAATAATGCAACATATAAACATGCAACACATAGCAAAGTATACTCAATCCTGCTATCTCGGATAATACTTTCGTACCTCAAACCAGTAGATCCTAGCAATCAGCCCTAGAATCAAGCCTGCGTCCGTAGTCAGCCCACTGATGCCGCTAGCTCCCAACTAGAGCACAACTCCGCTACAAAACCAGTAGCTCCCCGCTAGTGCCTAAACCTCGGGAAAAGACTAGAAACCCATCAGAAACGACTAAAACGCTCTGGAACACTCGGAATTGGCGAGTAACAAATGAAGCCTCGCGCCTCTATTTATAGACAACGATCGGTAGATCCGACCCACTTCGGACGATCCGATCCGGCACACTTCGGACGATCCGAACCCTGATCGGACGATCCGAATCCTGCATGTCTTCCACGTGTCCAGCCACCTGTCTTCGGACGATCCGAACCCTGATCGGACGATCCGAATCCTGCATGTCTTCCACGTGTCCAGCCACCTGTCTTCGGACGATCCGAACCCTGATCGGTCCTTCCGATCCCACCGAAATAATATTTAATCCAATAATTAACTCAAATTAAGCATCGGGATACTACAGATTATCTGAACTGAGTCGCATGCTTATTTTGAGTAGATTCCATAGATTATGAAATCTATTGCTTTGAATATATTCATGATAGCATGTTTTATGATTTAGATTGTTCTATACATGCTTACCATGTTTTATACTGGGATTTATTCTCACCGGAGTTATCCGGCTGTTGTCTTGTTTTGTATGTGTGCATGACAACAGGTGGGGCTGGATCAGGGTCAAGATGAGAAAGAGGCTGGACTAGATAGCGTGGTGATTCCGGACTTACTGTAGAGTTGTTTTATTACTTGAACTTAGTAACTAAACCTTAGACTGAGGTTGTACAGTATTGTACTTTTCTACTGAATTGTAGTTGTTATACAGACATGTATATTATTTAGATTCCATTACCTTCCGCATTTACATTTTAAAAATAAAAAATTTTTAGACCTTGTTTATCAGAACTGATAATTAAATCCCAACGATGATTAAGAAGAGGATTAGCGTCCGGGTCCCCACCACAGGTGGTATCAGAGCTGATAGTTCCTTTAGACTTAGATTATCAGAGCGATAGATCCTTTAGATTGAGATAATCAGAGTTGATAGATTCTTCAGACTGAGATAGCAGAGACTGAGCGGGGTAGATTGGATTTTTTGTCCTTGCATGTGATTGCTAGCATGAGATTTATTTCAATGTGACTACATTGTGTGTGCTAGCATGATTTATTGCTTTCCCTATTACATGTTTTTTTTTTATCTGAGTTGATTACAGCATGTAATTACCAAGCCTGGATCAGAACCGAGTCTGAATCAGAGGTATATGATCAGAGGAGGGCTGAGACAGATTGTATAGATGGTGTACTAATCTTTTTGATAGTCAGATATACCGCCTCGAAGAATTTCAGAAAAGGGCAGTACTTCGTCTGAACAGAGAGATGTATCAGAAACTCAGTTAGAAGAAAAGATGAAGGAATTTGAGTTATTACAGCCGCCGGTTCTGAATGGTACCGAGACATCTGAAGATTGTCAGAACTGGTTTGATGATATAGAAATCTTGTTCGATTTACTTGACTGTACAGATGAACAGAGGGTTCAAATGGTGCCTTATCAGTTACGAGAAGCCGCCAGGAGTTGGTGGATTACCAGTAGAAGAATGTGGGCACAGAGAGGTACAGTGATGTCGTGGGAAATATTCAAAACTGAATTCTATCGAAGATTTTTCTCAGCTTCGTACCGAGAGGACAAGAAATTAGAGTTTGAGAATTTGAGCCAAGGGCCGCTGAATATTGACCAATATATTGCTAAATTATCTACTCTACTGCATTTTGCTCCTCATTTAGCTGGAAATGATGAAGCTATAGTAAATCAGTTCATCAGAGGGTTGAACTCAGAGGTAGTTGCATTTATGAATTTGCAGCGACCTTACCATTTTGCTGACATCCTGAGTAGAGCGAAGAGAGCTGAGGCGAGTCTGATTAGACAATTGACAAGGTTGTGTGTGAAGCCACTTCAGACACAGCAATCCCCTCTTCGATATGATCACGGCAGTACGAGTGGGAAGCAAGATGTGCTGAAAGCTCGAAAGAAGCCATTCAAGAAGCTAGGAAGCGATTCATCTAGCTCTAGTGTTTCTGGTCCAAGTTATACTGGAGTGTATTGCAGAAGTTGCGGAGGAAGACATTCCACCGAACAATGCCAGGGAGTAACTGGTAGATGCAATATTTGTGGACAGCCGGGGCACTTTGCTAAAGTTTGTCCCCAGAAGCGTTCCCGAAGATCGTAGGGAACAGAGTTTACTTGAAACCACAGATTCAGAATTCACAACAGGTACTAGTCTTTATGATTCTATTGCATATGTATTGATATATAGTAATGCATTTGTTAAGAATATCTTTGACTGAGTTGCATGGAGATATGCTGTATCTGTTGGGTTTGTATGTACTGTAGTATTGATGTCCTTGCTTGTTGAGGAAGTGTTGATATCAGAGATTTCTGTATATATTGTATACTACAGTAAGATGAGAATGAAATAGAAATAGCTTATGATGTACTTATGTTCCTGATTTGAACGCATTATTTATAAGCATATGCTGAACAAGTACAGACATATTGTAGAATTTTTCCAGAAATGGTAAGAGTCAGACCAGATATGGCTGATGAGTAGAGATTCACAATAAGGATTCTAGATTTCGAATTCCTTTGATATCTGAGTTGTTTATGACTCGATTGATACAGAAAGGAACAGATGGTATCCTTATGTATTCAGTAGATATACTGAAATCGAGCCTAATATTGGCAGATCTGCCAGTATTGTACGAGTTGGCTGATATTGCCAGATAAGATTTCAGATTGTTTATATCAGAAAGATAGATTGCAGAATTGAATTAAGATCAGATATTGATTGTATGGTAGATTCAGTACAGAAGGATATTGAATATCAAGAATGATACAGAACGAATTGAACGATTTGAAAGATTAACAGCAGAATACTGAACATGAGTTACATTGTAGTAATGTTTCTCTTTGGCATGTCTCAGTATGCTTAGAGATATTCTGAAGAAGTATACTCGTTATATCTATGATATATGGATATATTTGCAGTGTCTGGTTGATTGACTCGAGTAGTTGGAAATTATACTGAATATTTAAAGATTTTGTTGAATATTCGGAGAATTGTGAGTATTGTATACAGAAATTATTCAGATAAGAATTCCGCTTGAAACAGATTGTATTCAGAATATGCGATATCTGAAGTTAGTATACAGATAGATTTTGATACAGTTGAGACAGAGATCAGTAACTGAGAACAAGACTGATGTCAGAAAGACCAGAAATTTCAGAAATATCAGAAATTTCAGAAATGTATTTTTCTGATTGGGCAGATTATTTTATTCGACTGTTGCTTTATATCTGCTGGGTATTGTTATTGTTCTAAATCAGTGTTTGAGATATTTTATATTGTTTTGGGGGAGCATATTTTATATGCAGATGAGATATAATAGTGGATCAGAATGACATGAAGACATGTTTGATTAATCAGAAGCAATCTTATTGCCAGAGATTACCGTTTATGAGTTCCTTGAACTCACTAGATCTGTATAGGTTACTGCTATTTCGTATCTGATTGGATATTATTGTTGTTTTGAATCCGTATATGATACAGATTGTTGTGAACCGTTGAGATTATATACAGTTCAACTATATCAGAGTTAATTTAAAGAACTACAGCAGTTCAGAAATGATATCAGAATGTTTCAGAGTTGTATAACAGAATTGATATTTATAATCAGAGCCGAATACCAGGTAGGTATTTTTCTTTAATTTTTATTATTAACTGATTTGTTTATATCGAATAGTTTGAATCCGGAATTACAGATAGTGTCAGAAATGCATTGTAGTGGATTCAGTGTTCATTTTGCTGACTGAGAATGTATGAGATTCGAACAGACAGGTATGATATAGACAGATTAGATCAGTCGTGACAGAATTTGTACAGAAATGTTGGCAGAAAGTGTACTGATATGTCTGAATCGCTAACAGAAAAGACAGAAAGAAAGAAATCAGTAGATTTATTTCAGACTTAGTATATTTCTGACTAGACATGGGGAGTATATGTCGATGAATTTCGTAATAAGATCATTATAATATTTTCTAGGTTGTTATATAATATGATTATGATTGACAGATTGTTCAATCTATATCTATTAGTTTGTACAAGATGATGTACAAACAGAACCAAATGACACAGATTGATGTCAGAGCATAGTCAGAGTGACTAGAATGTAGAAGTAGACTATATCAGATTGTGATTTTGATTAAGTTTGCAATTATGGCAGATCATACCATAAGTTATCTTGCAGATTATTCACCGATTGACAGACAGTCGGAGTATACTATCCAGATATTGGAAGATATCCAGAGAACTGTAATGCTGGATGTTAGCACTAGATGATATGATATATTGTCATTGTGTGAATTATTTTATAATTATAGCTATCAGATTATCAGATGGGTAATGAGATAGATTCAGACAAGATATTATACAGTGAATACTACAGAATTCTTTTGCAGAGAAGGCAGAAAAGAATGAATATAGATCAGATTTGACATATTTAAGATGCCAACGTCGGATGATGACGGTTGGTAGGGGAATGATATCCTTGACTTAGGATTAACAGATTTGATAACAGCAGATGGTACTGATATGTGATGAGTTGTAGATTGGTCTATACGGATGTTGTATAGCCAATACTACGAGATTGATTTTGTCACAAGAATTCGAAGAAATATTAGGACATTAAGCTGAATGAATTCTTATTCCAGACTGGAATTAGAAATCTGAGTTTAAATTTAAACTCTGTATACATTTCTTCTGATATAGTTGAATTGATTGTTTGTGAGTTCGAGGACGAACTCAGATCTAAGAGGGGGAGAAATGTAATGCCCGAAATTTAATTATTGTAATCAGACGTTGATTAACTGACATAATTGAGATTATAAGAACTCAAATGACGAGGCCGGGCGTCGGTGCAAGAAAAACAAGATTTGTACAGAACCTTCGGCACTCGAGCGGTAGAAAAGGACCGCCCGAGCGCCAATGCACCACAAATATGGAGGTTGGGCAGAATGTCTGGCGCCCGAGCGGTAGAAAAGAACCGCCCGAGCGCCAGTGTTCCGTAAGAATAGGCTTGGGGCAGAATATGTGGCGCCCGAGCGGTAGAAAGTTACCGCTCGAGCGCCAATGGATAATCACCCGAGCATCCGAGCAGAAACTTCCGCGCCCGAGCGGTAAAGATCAACCGCTCGAGCGCGAGACATGCAAAAGGAAAAGGTGCCACTTGCTTTCATGCATGTCACGGGTGAATATATATATATATATATATATATATATATATACACATGCAAAACCTTCAGATGTTCAGAAGGAAATCGAGAAGTTAGGGAAAGGCTTCGTTCTTGAGTTTTGGAACTTAAGTACGAGAAATCCGTCCGTCAGAATTCGAATCCGACTTCAGTACTGTGTTCCTATTAACACAGGCTACAACTGGACGTAAGTTTTGTTACGTTTAGACAAGATTTGAATTTATGATATTGTCAGAATTTAATATGATTCAGATATGGTGTTTCTGCTACCGTAGACATTATAGAATTGAAGTCAGATTAAAGAGCAGACCGTTTCTGTAATTGTTATGATTTTTGAAAGATATTGACTGAGATTCTATATCAAAATTGTGTTAATATTCAGAGTATGAATTATGTGACACAGATTATGAGTTCCAGTATTACATTGGTGATGTTCAGATTGACGGGGTTATTCAGACTGTATTGTTATGCCGTAGAAACATCAGTTGTTCAAATGCAAGTAAACATCTCCTACAGCCTTGGCAGCAACTCTTGCTCCATTGCCCATCCTCAAGAAGGTCTCACCTTCCCGGAGCCTCCTACTTCTTCCCATCACCTGCAAATCATTACAGAGATGTGAGCCACAGCCGGTATCCAATACCCAAGAAGTAGAGTTAATTGAAATGTTTACTTCAATATAGAACATACCCTTTCCAGAACCCTTCTGGGCAAGATATTCCTTGCAATTACGCCTCCAATGTCCAGGCTTCTTGCAGTGATGACAAACATCAACAGTCTTGTTAGCTTTATCTGGTGTAGCTACCACAACGGGACTCGGAGCTTGCCTCTTCAAGGGCACGTTCTTCTTGGGACGTTGGAAAGAACGCTTCTTCCTCTTCCCACGTGGATCGGTCTTCGTACCAGATGAAGAACCCACATAAAGAACCGACTTCTCTTTCTTGATGGTGGACTCAAAAGTCACAAGCATGTTCACCAACTCCTCAAGGGTCGGTTCCATCTTGTTCATATTGAAATTCACCACAAAAGGATCAAACAAGCTAGGCTGAGCAACACGTCGGTGGTCAACTCCGAAGGCAACATCAAATCCATGCCAACAAGCTTGTCCACGAGTCCAATCAACTTTAGGCCATGCTCATGGACCGAGGCCCCATCTCGCATGCGCAAAGTGATGAGCTCCTTGACGGTAGCATGCCTAAGAGGCCGAGTCTGCTCACCAAAGAGCTCCTTGAGGTGTAAATGAATGTCAGCAGCACTCTTTGCACCCTCAAAACGCCTCTGCAGCTCATCATTCATAGAAGTCAGCATATAACACCTGGCCTTCAAGTCATGGTCACACCAATCCTTGTAGGCCTGCAATTCCTCAGGAGTGCAATCGGTCGGAGCCTTATCAGGGGGCGACTCATTTAGTGTATATGCAATCTTTTCCGAGTTCAAGACAATTTTCAGATTTCTTAGCCAAGTGAGGTAATTAGGTCCAGTTAATATGTGTTTGTCGAGTATTATGGATATCGGATTGCGAATCGAAGACATTGTCAATTTGTACTGAAAAGTAAAAACAGATAAATGTTGATGACTATTTTAAAATATTTAGTAAGATATGAAGTTTGGACTTTTACTTCATAAATATTTGCTCCCACTGTTTTGACATCTTTCACTACCCTCTAGTGAAAACGGGAAACCCCTTTCCTCAGTAGGTACGTAAGGTCCAATTAGCGAATTATGATCCCGAATAATATCAGCCAATCACAATTCCTAAAAGGTAGTTTCCAATTGCATCACAATGCAACCCTCTACGTAAACTTTTGTCTCACGTTTGATTAGGACCCAATAATATGACGTCGTTCATCTTCACGTGTCAAGCCTTACCCATCGATGTTGAACCTTAATGGACGGTCGCCATGAGTTCCCCCAATAATATGAGCCGAAATCATGGGAGTTCCACGTAGTTCACATCACCATGTCAATGGATGTCACAGCTTTCCGGCACCCAAAGCTCCCCCAATAATATGAGCCGAGCCCCGAGTACGGGTAGCGTTCATCATGCACCCATTGTCGATGGAAGACAAGGAAATTGTAAACAAATTTATAATTCCTCTTTTCGGGCTTGATATTAATTTTGAATCTTATTCAAAATGAGGGTTTTTAATTTTGAAAGGTCTCATCATTAATTTTATTTAAAAGCTCGCCATGTTTGATCGTATGTTTGCCGGATTCATGCAACTTTGTTATTATCATAATAATAACGCACATACTCATTATTTATAACATATCATGCATATATTATAAATAGTAAACAAAACAAGGATGATCAATCGCCCCAATACTAACGGACCGTGTGAGCTAAACACGGGCCTAGGTCCAATCCTAGGGTAAATGCACGGGATGCAATGCAACTATTACATTAGTTTCCAATATTTACATGTCTTCGATCTTCATAATCATCATGGCCACCATCTTCCAATCTTGATCATCCACTATACTAATATTTACAAATAAATATCCATGGCAAATAGGGATACATCTCATGGGGTGGGAACGGGCCATAAACCAAGCCCACTTTATAAATTTATAATTATTACAATCATTCAACACAAAATATCCTAGCATACACCTAGCAAATTGGGCTTGGGCTTTTGATCATCCTTCATGCATAATATCACATATCATACACCATCAATTAATTATCACAATAATTAATTGATCCAATATTATATATCTTGATCCAATCACTAACCGCCACGATTATAAACTAAATTAACAAAGTATACAAACACCTTTGTCTACTTTCAAATTAATTTATTTATAACCGAATTTCTTGTAAATCACCATTTACTATAAATATTTAAAGTCCAACTTAAAATATTTATTTCATGAGAAAATATTTGCAACTTTTGTAATTTTAAACTTAAGGGCCCTAAAAATTATTTTTCACCAAAAACCGTTTTGGCCTATTTAAAATCACAAACATGTTAGCCATCTAATGGCCAAAAAACTCAAGGCCCATGACACTTTGATAATCCAAAACACTTTTGGAAAACCCTAGTCGTCATCGCCGTCGCCGGAGCTCCGTCGCCGGATTCCGGCAACAAAAAAATTTTTTTTTTTTTTTTTAAAAGAGGGGCGTTCGGGCAGCCCCTCGGGCTGCCCTTGCTGCCCGAAACGGGCAGCCCGAGCTGCCCGACACGGGCAGCAACATGCTGCCCGAAATGTCCCCAAAAAGGCCTTGGTATTTTGTTGCAAAAATACACTCATGCGGTTAGAAATCGATCTCAACATAATATCTTGTATTTGCTACACAAAAACGTAACCATAGCTCTGATACCACTTGAAAGGGGATCGGTTACGGTGTCCGGAAACGCGACGGAAGCACAAAATTTCGATTTTAGCATAATAATTTCGGCCACCTTGAGTTTTTGTAGGAAATACAATATAACACCAAAATGACATTCATAGTGTGTTTAGAAATAGTTACCTATCAACCTCTTAAGGTTGATGATGGCTCCAACTTAGTTGATATACAACTAAGCTCTTGATGGCAAGACAATCTACAAGCTTCACCTTGTTCTTGAATCTTTCCTTCAAAATTAGGCCCACCACTAGCAAACTAGAACCCTTTTTATTTTGCACTAGAAAAATAAAAGGATTTTTCAAGGAGAAGTATTTTTCTTCCTCAACACTTGAAGAGAAAAATTGAGAGAAAAACTTGAGAGAATTGTTATGAGAATTTCGGCCATTGTGAGCTAGAATGGGGGAAGGGAGACTTGTCTTGGACTTGCAAAAAGTAGAGACAAAAGTAGCATGCCAAGCCTTGATAGTTGCAAAAGTTGTCTCCAACCCTTCACCTCCCATGCATGCATATTATATGGTTTATTATCAAAATAAAAACCATGGACTAAATTTAATTATCTCAAACATATTTGAGACTAATTAAACATTACTTGAATTTACCCAAGTCACACTAGTTAAATAATTAATTTAAATTGAGCTCTACAAGACTCAATATAATTTAATTAATTCAACACTTGAATTAATTTAATTATTTGGACTCTACTAGGTCCACTAGTGTTTAATTAATTCAACACTTGAATTAATTTAATTTAGTCCATAATAATGTTTATGAAAATAACAATTTTCAAATACATTATTCAATTGGCCAACTTTTAATTTAGGAACACTTCCATAAATTAAAATTTACATTTCTCTTATAGAAGTCATACTTCTATTTTTCCTTACACTTATAAACTCATTTATAAGTAGTTCAACACATTGAACTATTTTTTTTTCCTTCCCAACGGTATCTAGAAAGCCAGCACTTATGTGGCCCTCAATGGTTCATTGATACAACTAGCCGTGGGTTCACATCTCCATGTGATTCGGACTAAACATGTCCTTATATGAGCATACCCCAATTGCTCCATTCTTACTTGTCAACTCCTTGATAACAAGAACGTTAGAACTAAAGTCTGATAGCACCCAACGAATCATGTTAAACGCCTAGCAACATCGCTTACATGATTCCCTAGGTATCAAATGATAGTGCCTGCAAGAACCATTCAATTATGGTTAGCGTACAGTACGGTCCCTTCAACTCATATATCCCGACCGATTCGACAACCATTGGTTTATCGAGAGTTGTCAATGAATCGATACTATGTGTCATGTTGTAGTTGCATCGATGGTGTAATCTATGAAACCCCTTTCATAATTACCACCATACTTTGATCAGAGATTTCAATCTACATACACATGAGAACACATAGGATATCCATACCCGAAGGTAAGCGGTGAATCCCCGACTACAATGGATCGACTCCTATATGTTTCGACAGAACACCCAACCTTGCCACCTGATGACCCCATGAGAGTCGGTAAACAAGCCAAAGTGTAATTCTAGCACATAGAGTCTCAATGTTGTCCCGGGTCATAAGGACTAATGGTGTACAACCATAAACTAGGACTATTCCACTCGATAAGTGAGAACCATTTGGAAAGTCCTTTTATGGAGGGTTGTTCAGTGCACTCTACAAGGAGCACCTATCTGTATGTTCGGACATCACAATGTCCCCTACCAATGAAACATGGTACTCACATCGCAGATACTAGTCTCTAACTCGAGCGGCCTATATCCTTCTTAGTGGCGGCTGAATCGACTAGGAACCGTTTAGAATATACAGTATTCCAAATATGAGTTTCATGATACTCATCATATGAGCATCTCATATTCTTTCTACTATTTGTATATTCAAGGACTTTATCTATGCAACTAGCATGGGTATACAGATAAAGATGCGCCAATATAATAAATTCAAATATTATTAAAATAAAGATCGTTTATACATAGAGTTTCATCGTGAACACTCGGCCAACACTTGGCTCGACGGGCACCTACTCTAACAATAATCTATCACAAGTATAACTCCATCAAAATCACAATCTGATATCATCTAATTCTTGCATTCTCGTCAATCTGACTATTTCTTTGACATTGATCTATGTCATCTGGTTCTGTTTGTATGTAATCCTGTACAAACTGATAGATATAGATTGAATAATCTGTCAATCATAATCATATCATATCAAAATCTAAAGAAAATGTCGGTAATTTCATTACGAAAGCCATAGAAATGTATTCCCATTTCTATTCAGAAATGTACAAATTCTGTAATAATCTTCTGATTTGTATCTTTCTGGCTTCTTCTGTTAGCAATTCAGACTAATCAGTACCCTTTCTGCCAATATTTCTGTACAAATTCTGTTACAACTGATCTAATCTGTTTATATCACACTGTCTGTTCGAATAACGTACATTCACAATCATCTGAATGGCAACTGAATCCACTACTATGCGGTTCTGACACTATCTGTGAGTTCAGATTCGAACTATCCTGTATAAACAAATCAGTGAATAATCATAATCAGTCCCATATAACACAAAATCAAATATCTGTTATTCTGACTGATGCTCTGTTCTGATTATTACAAACAAATTCTGAACATTCTGATCACATGTCTGACTGTTTACACTAATCTGTATCAAACACTGATTCACAATAACAGTAATATCACATCAGGTTCAGAATAGAAAGACCCTATACAGATCTAGTGAGTTTAAGAAAACTCATAAAATAACAAAATCAAGCAACTGTAAATTCAGGCTATCTGACTAATCCTCATACTGCCCAGATCAACTGCTATATCTCATCTGCAAATAACATATGCTCCCAACAATTTAAGATATCGCAATTACTGATGTAGAACAATAACAATACTCAGCAGATATATAACAATGAGAGAATAAAATAATCAGAATAAGATAATCTGCAGATAATAATTTCTGACATTTCTGGAATTCCTGATCTTTCTGTCTTAACTGTCTAAATCAACTGATCGTCAGATACTGCATATTCTGAATAAACACTGTATCAATAACTGCATACCGGATTCATACCTGACCCATTTCTGAATACAATGATCATAGTTCTCTGAATATTTAACACAATCTTCAAATATTCAATATAATCAATCAAATGCTGCAATATATCAATAAATCATAGATATATCAAGCATAATCTTCAGAATACCTCTGAACATAAAATCTATCAATTTAGGAACAGAACGGAAATATCTTCCAGAGAAATACTCAATCAACTGGATTTCTCAGCTAATGTTCTTTTATCTGTCAATTATATCAATTCTGTCAGTCATTCTGTACTATGTTCTAATATACCAACAATACTCGGTATTGATTCAATTCTGAAATCTACCTTTCTGATATCAAACACATCTGAAATCTTATCTAGGCAAACACCAGTCAGCTATTATATTACTAGCAACTCTGTCACGGCTAGACTCGATTTCAATGGATCTATTGAATACATAAGGATATCATCTGTTCCTTTTTGTAATAATCGAGTCATAAACAGTATAATGATCTAAGGAATTCTGGATCTAGAATCCTTACCGGAAAATCTCCGTTTATCAGCCAGATCTGGTCTGAATCTTACCGTTTCTGGCACACATTCTACGATATTTCTGTACTTGTTTAGCATATACATGTCAATAATGCAATCCGAATCATATAACACAAGTATCTCACAATCTAGTTCAATCTCATTCTGATCTAACCGTAGTATATCATATGTCACAGACATTTCTGATATCAACATATTCCTCAACAACCAAGGAATCAATACTACAGTATACACAGATCCAACAGATATAGCATATCTCCATGCTACTCAATCACAGATACTCATAAATAATGCATTAGTACATATCAATACCTATGCATATAATCATAAAAGAAATAGTACCTGTTGCGAATTCTGGGTCTGTTCTTTAGTCATTACCACCAATGACTCTGTGCTTTAAGATCTTCGAAAACCTTTCTGGGGACAGACTCTAGCAAAGTGTCTGTGGGGACCCGGACGCTAATCAAGTTCTTAATCATAATTGGGACTAATTAATCAATTAAAAACAGGGTCTAATTTTTAATTTTTTTTTTTAAAATGCGGAACGTAGTGAAATTAAACCATATATACATTTCAGTATATAGAATACAAGTCCTGTATTACAACACATTTATTCAAACTAGGGTTTGACAACTACTATCAAGTGTTCAACCCTATCTCTAGTCCAAGTCTGGTGCCACCACTCTAATCACGATCTCTCTCTTCATCTTCTCGACCCTGAACTTGTCCCACCTGTTGTCAAGTAAACATACAGACAAGACAACAGCCGGATAAACCGGTGAGAATATACTCCCAGTATAAATCAACGAAACATGCAATCATATAAACAATATAAAGCATGTAATCAGGTAACAGATATATGTAACAAAGTCTGAAACATAATCAATATCTAACTGTCGACAATACTCGTAGCTACATCATTCAGACTAGACTCAATCCTAGTCTAGGGATCCCGATTCCAGAAGTTGGCATGCGTATATCGACTAACAGTGATAGAAAAGACTCCAGTTCTATCCACGCCGATATGGTATCGATCAACAGTAATAGAAAAGACTCCAGTTCTATTCACATCGATACGGTATCGATTACCAGTAATAGAGGAAGCTGTTATTCTATCCACATCAATATAGTACCGATTAACAGTAATAGAAGCAACTCCAATTCTATCCACATCGATATGACATCGATTAACAGTAATAGAAGAGCTACTAATCTATCCACATCGATACAATACTGATTAACAGTAATAGAAAAAGCCACCATCCTATCCACATCGATAGCCAAACATCCAGTGACAGACTTTGGCACATCCGCCAATACACAATCTTATGACATCGTGCAATGTGCCCGTGGTGATCCCACCACTAACGGCACTTCTGTCATAAGATGACTCCTCTAATACCTGCTGTCTAAAATCAAGAGAACAAGTATATCAATCAACTCAATGCAAATATCAATGCAATAAAGTAAAGTATGTGATTTAGGGAAACCCAAGTCTAAACCGACTCAAGTCCATCTCCCAATACCACATTGACTTATACCTTTCTTTCGTCGGTTTCTGGCTCAGTCGAAGTCCTGAACTCACAATCTGTCTGGTACTGACAATATCAATAATCTCATATCAATATACTAGTCAATTCCATAACAATCTGATCAATCTGGATTTAATTCAAAATTAACGGTATAACGGTACAATCTCAGTATCTCCGTCAATACCAATTCACCAGATAACAGTTACAATCTATAACTCATATCCAATACAATCCGTAATCCCGTCACAATTCAAATCTGTCCAGTATAAATCAATATACTCCAGAAAATTCATAACAATTCCATAATCAGTCCATTTCTTAATCTGACTTCGATTCTACGATGTCTAACATATCAAGAACATCATATATGAATCCTATTCAATTCTGACAATAGCATAATTTCAAAGCATGTCAAAATGTAGCAAAACTTACGTCAAAGTGTAGCCTACGCTGATAGGATTGCAGTACTGAAGTCGGATTACAATTCAGACGGACGGATTTCTCAGAAAAGGCGTAAGGATTTTCGGTGACTTCCCCCTGACCCTTTTCTCGTTCTTTTCCTTTCTTTTTCCTTGAATTATGAAGGATAACGTATATATATATCAAAGGGTTTGGTTAAAGAAACGTGTCATCATTTCCCACATTTCGGTCGGCGCTCGGGCGGTAATAAACTACCGCTCGAGCGCGGCAGTTTCTGTCCAACTCCTTTCCTGGTTGCACATTGGCGCTCGGGCGGTCAAAAACTACCGCCCGGGCGCCACAGTCTCTGCCCGAAGCATTTTCCTACTGAACATTGGCGCTCGGGCGGTCGTAATCTACCGCTCGGGCGCCACTACTTCTGTCCAAAACTTACACAAGTTATATGAAATCTTATTTCGTGTCCCGATTAATCCTTTCGTAATCATATCAAATTATAAATCAATAATTACCGATTACTATGATTAAATTTCCGGGCATTACATTCCTCCCCCACTAAGATATGATTTCATCCTCGAAATCACAAGCAATCTATCATATCACAAGGAGTATATGCCGAAATGTATTCCAAATTTACATTAGTGAAATAATGCTGGGAATTCCTGTCTCATATCAGATTCAGTCTCCCACGTAGCTTCTTCAACACCATGACGAGTCCATTGTACTTTTACCAACGGAATCATCTTCGTTCTGAGCTGTTTTTCCTTACGATCGATAATCCAGATTGGCTTCTCGACATAACTCAATGTCTTATCCAGCTCAGCCTTGTCTGGTTGAATAACATGTGAATCATCAGGGAGATATTTCCGCAGCATCGATACATGAAAGACATCATGTATTCCGGATAATGAAGGCGGCAAAGCGAGTCGATAGGCACGATCTCCTATCTTCTCGAGAATCTCATATGGACCGACGTATCGTGGAGACAACTTCCCTTTCTTGCCAAATCTGACAACTCCTCTGAAAGGTGAAATTTTTAAGAATACTCGGTCTCCAGCCTCAAATACCAACGGTCGTCGTCGAAGATTGGCATATTTGGCTTGTCTGTCCTGAGCTGCCTTCATTTTCTTCTGGATAAGTTTCACTTTTTCAGTCATATCTCTGATCATGTCAGGTCCAGTCTCAGGAACTTCAGAGATATCATCCCAGTACAGAGGGGATCTGCATTTCTTTCCGTACAACGCTTCGAATGGAGCCATTTCAATACTCGTTTGATAGCTATTGTTGTACGAAAACTCGCAAAGAGGCAATGCATCTTGCCAGTTAGTACTACAATCAAGTACTACAGCTCTCAGCATATCTTCCAATGTCTGTATCGTTCGTTCTGATTGTCCGTCGGTCTGTGGATGATATGCGGTACTCAGGTGTAATTTCGTACCGAGAGCTTGCTGTAGACTCTGCCAGAAGTGCGAAGTAAACCGAGGATCCCGGTCTGAAACAATCGACTTCGGCACTCCGTGCAGTCTCACCACTTCTTGAACATAAATATCGGCCATCTGATCATATATATAGGTCATTTTGTATGGAATAAAGCATGCTGATTTGGTCAATCGATCAATCACGACCCAATCGCATCACAACCTCGGGAGGATCTCGGTAATTATGTCACAAAATCCATGGAAATGTGATCCCATTTCAATTCAGGAATCGACAAACTCTGTAATAGTCCTCCTGGTTTCTTCCTTTCAGCTTTCACCTGTTGTCAATTCAGACACTTGGCTACAAATTTAGTCACATCAGACTTCATTTGTTTCCACCAATACTGTGCCTTTAAATCATTGTACATTTTTCTGCCACCAGGATGAATGCTAAAACGACTGTTGTGCGCCTCTATCAATATCCGCTGTTTCAACCCTGAAACATTTGGCACAATAATACGATTATTCACATACAAAACACCATTTCGAACCTGATATTCCGATCGATGTCCAGTTCTAACCAAATAAACGGAGCATTTTTCTGAGTCAACTGTGTAATCGGTTTGGCAATACTCGAAAAATCTTTAATAAATCGGCGATAATATCCTGCCAAACCCATAAAGCTGCGTATCTCTGGTACAGATGTCGGTCTCGGCTACGAAATCACTGCCTCAACCTTACTGGGATCAACTGATATACCATCTCCCGATATAATATGCCCCAGAAATACCACCTGTTTCAACCAGAACTCGCATTTCGACAACTTAGCATACAGTTTCTCTGCCCTCAAAATTCTTAACACAGTCCTCAGATGATTAGCATGTTCAATCATATTCTTTGAATATTTCAATATATCATCAATGAATATGATAACAAAATCATCCAAATATTTCTGAAAGACGCGGTTCATCAATCCCATGAATACCGCCGGTGCATTCGTCAAACCAAAAGGCACGACCATAAACTCATAATGTCCATACCTCGTTCTGAATGCTGTCTTTGAGATATCAGAGTCCCTGACTCTCAGTTGATGGTATCCAGATCTCAGATCGATCTTGGAGTACACCGATGAACACTGCAACTGATCAAACAAATCATCAATACGAGGCAATGGATATTTATTCTTTACTGTTGCCTTGTCCAGTTGCCTGTAGTCGATACAAAGTCTCATCGACCCGTCTTTCTTTCTCACGAACAGTACTGGAGCACCCCAAGGAGATACACGAGGTCTGATATATCCCTTGGCCAGTAAATCCTCCAACTGTTCCTTCAATTCTTTCAATTCGATCGGTGCCATCCGGTATGGTGCTCTCGAAATCGGAACTGTTCCTGGCATCAATTCAATGCTGAAGTCTATCTCTCGCATCGGAGGTAATCCAGGAATCTCGTCTGGAAAGACATCAGCAAACTCACACACCACTGGCAAATCCGCCAATGATGGGCTCGATTTCAGTAAATCAACTGAATATACCAGGAATCCATCCGCTCCTTTCTGCAACAATCAAGTCATATTCATTGCAGATATCAAAGGAATTCTAGAACGAGAACCCTTACCATAAAATTTCCACTCCTCAGCCATCTCAGGTCTGAATCGTACAATCTTGTGGAAACAATTAACTTTAGCTCTATACTTGGTTAACGTATCGATACCAATAATACAATCAAAATCAGATAAACCAAGCACAATACAGTCTAACTCAATCGTATGCCCATCGTACTGCAGTATACAAAATTTCACCGACTTCACTGATATCAAACCTGTCCCTAACGGAGACGAGACAGATACTACAGTAGCTAACAACTCAATAGGCAAAGAATGCATCAAAGCAAATCGCTCAGATATGAAAGTATGGGATGCACCAGTATCAATCAATACATATGCAGGATAACCAGAAATAACACAGTTACCTGCCACGACATCATCAGGTGCATCCTGTGCTTGCTCCTCAGTCAAAGCAAACAATCGGGCCTGCTGTCTAGGAGGCTGGCTCGCTGTCTGGCCCCCTCCTGGCCTCTGCTGTGACAGAGTAGACGGTGCTGGCTGAAAGGAATGCACGGCAGAGGGTCGTCTCCCTGTCTGAGCAACTGATCCAGATGACTCAGTTGCCTGTGATCCCTGTGCACCTCTCTGTGGACACACTCGAGCAAAGTGTCCATGCTGTTTACAGATGCGGCAATTGCCGAATACTCCTCTGCACTGCTCTGTGGAATGCCTCCCTCCACAGGTGCTACAGTAAGGTCCTGTATAACTCTGGCCCTGACCAGTCTGTCCAGAGCCACTCGAACTGGATGAACTACTTCCAGCTTTCTTGAATTTCTTCCCCTTAGCCTTCAGGAAGTCTTTCTTCCCACTTCCACCGCCGCTCTCAAATCGAGGAAATGGTGGAGGCATCTGTGAACTCGGTGCTGAAGGCACAAACGAAGCCTCTTTCTGTCTTATCAATCCGGCTTCAGCTCCCTTGGCTCGATTCAGAGCATCAGTGAAATTGTTTGGCCTTCCGGTATGTTTCGACCACAATGCATCGACTCCTATATGTTTCGACAGATCACCCAACCTTGCCACCTGATGACCCCATAAGAGTCGGTAAACAAGTCAAAGTGAAACGCTAGCACATAGAGTCTCAATGTTGTCCCGGGTCATAAGGACTAATGGTGTACAACCATAAACCAGGACTTTTCCACTCGATAAGTGAGAACCACTTGGAAAGTCCTTTAATGGAGGGTTGTTCAGTGCACTCTACAAGGAGCACCTATCTGCATGTTCGGACATCACAATGTCCCCTACCAATGAAACATGGTACTCACATCGCAGATACTAGTCTCGAACTCTAGCGGCCTATATCCTTCTTAGTGGCGGCTGAATCGACTAGGAACCGTTTAGAATATACAGTATTACAAATATGAGTTTCATGATACTCATCATATGAGCATCTCATATTCTTTCTACTATTTGTATATTCAAGGGCTTTATCTATGCAACTAGCATGGGTATACAGATAAAGATGTGCCATAATAATAATTTCAAACATTATTAAAATAAAGACTGCTTATACATAGAGTTTCATTGTGAACACTCGGCCACCACTTGGCTCGACGGGCACCTACTCTAACAATCTCCCACTTGCACTAGAGCCAACTACCCATATGCTTCAAACCTATTGATTCGCGATGCATCTCGAATAATGGTCCAGGTAAAGGCTTAGCTAGTGGATCAACAACATTGTCTGCGGAGCCGACTTTGTCGATAGACACTTCTCTTTCCACAATTTCTCCGAGGATGTGGTACTTTCTCAATACTTTTTTGGACTTCTGATGAGACCTTGGCTCCTTTGCTTGAGCTAAAGCTCCCGTGTTGTCACACAACACCGGGATAGGAGCAACTCCATTAGGAATGACGCCCAACTCTTGGACGAAATTCCTTATCCAAACAGCCTCCCTTGCTGCATCTGATGCAGCAATGTATTCGGCCTCTGTGCTGGAATCCGTAATATTGTCTTGCTTGGAACTCTTCCAAGAGACTGCAGCACCATTGAGCATGAATACAAAACCAGAGGTTGACTTTGAGTCATCGATATCGCTTTGGAAGCTAGAGTCGGTATAGCCTTCCAATTTTAGTTCTCCAGCCCATAGACAAAATAACACTTTATTGGTCCTTCTCAACTACTTGAGGATGTCTTTCACAGCTTTCCAGTGTGGAAGACCAGGGTTCGATTGATATCTACTCACTACACTTAGTGCGGAAGCCACGTCAAGACGTGTAGATATCATCCCATACATGATTCTACCAATTGCCGAAGCATACGGAATGCGTGTCATCGCCACTATCTCTGCATCAGTCTTGGGAGACAGACTTGGATAGGGACACGCCATGACACGTTGGTAGATGTCCTCCCTTGGACTCATCCATCGAGAACGACTTCATTATGGTATCAATGTATGTGGACTGGGTGAGACCAAGCAATCTTCTGGATCTATCTCAATAGATCTGTATTCACAATACAAAAGATGCTTCACCCAAGTCGTGCATCGAGAACTTACTCGCTAACCATATATTAGTTGATTGCAACATTCCTACATCATTCTCAATGAGTAGAATGTCATCAACATACAACACCAGGAATGTCGTAACACTCCCACTGACCCTCTTATACATATAGGGTTCCTCAGGATTCTTAGTAAATCAAACTATTTGATTGTATTATCGAATCTGAGGTTCCAACTCCTAGATGCCTGCTTTAGATCATAAATGGATCTCTTGAAGTTTGCATACCATATGCTCACTTCCGATAGATGTAAACCCTCCAGGTTTAGACAAGTAAATAACTTTCTTAAAATCCCCATCAAGAAAGTCTGTCTTGACATCCATCTGCCATATCTCATAGTCATACTATGCAGCTATGGCTAGCAATATCCTTATAGACTTGAACATCGCAACTGGTGAAAAGGTTTCCTCAAAGTCAACTCCTTGTCTTTGAGTATATCCTTTTGCCACCAATCGCGTCTTGAAGGTCAATACCTTCCCATCCGCCCCAAGTCCCTATGGGAACCGTTCCCTCAGGTGGATCCACAAGATCCTACACTTGGTTCGAATGCATGGAATTCATCTCAGATTCCATTGCTTCAAGCCACTTGGATGAATCGGCATCAGATAATGCTTCCTTGAAGGTCCTTGGATCACATCCATGGTTAGGCTCATCATGGCCCTCTTCAAGAAGCTGACCATTCCTCATAGGTGGTCTCGAGACTCTCTCGTATCTTCTAGGAGCTTGTATCTCCTCTCTTGGCTCTTCGGGTGTGGGTTCTTCAATTGTGGGTGTCTCTCGAACCTCTTCGAGTTCTATCATCTCCCTTTTTCTATCCAATAGAAATTCCTTTTACCCAAAAAAAGGTCTCATTCCTAGAAACAAAAACTTTTGTTTCTTGGGGATGATAGAAGTAGTATCCAATCGAATTCATTGGATATCCCACAAAGTAGCATAAAATGGATCGACTATCCAATTTATCTCCCACTACCTGCTTCATAAGCAGGGCACCCCATATTCTAAGATAAGAATACTTAGGAGGCTTATCCATCCATATCTCATATGGTGTATGCCTTTGAATGGACATTTAGTGGAATATCTTTTAATTTTAAGTTATAGAGATCGTTTTCAAGTTCACCAGTACCAATAAAACATTCATTCATGTAAATGTTGCAAACACCTTTGCAAAATAAACAAGAATATCCATTTTTATCAGCATAGAAATGGAAACAATGTTTTTACAAAATTAGGTACAAACAAAACATCTCATATGATTAACTTAAACTATTGTTTAAGAATAAGTAAACATCCTTAATAGCCTTGGCAGCAACTCTTGCTCCATTGCCCATCCTCAAGAAGGTCACACCTTCCTTAAGCTACCTACTTCTTCCCATCACCTGTAACCCATTACAGAGATGTGAGTCACAACCGGTATCTAATACCCAAGAAGTAGAGTCAATTGAAATGTTTACTTAAATTTAGAACATACCGTTTCCAGAACATTTCTGGGCCAGATATTCCTTGCAATTTCGCCTCCAATGTCCAGGCTTCTTGCAGTGATGACAAACATCACTAGTCTTGTCAGCCCTAACTGGTCTGGCTGCCTCAACGGGATTCGGAGATTGCCTCAACAAGGGCACATTTTTCTTGGGACGTTGGAAAGAACTCTTCTTTCCCTTCCCAGGTGGATCAATCTTCGTACCAGATGAAGAACCCACATAAAGAACCAACTTCTCTTAAGCATATTCACCAACTCCTCAAGGGTCGGCTCTAGCCTGTTCATGTTGAAGTTCACCACAAAAGGATCAAATGAGCTAGGCAGCGATAAGAGCAACACGTCGGTGGTCAACTCCGAAGGCAAGATCATATCCATGCCAAAGAGCTTATCCACGAGCCCGATCACCTTTAGGCCATGCTCATGGACCGAGGCCCCATCTCGCATGCGCAAAGTGATCAGCTCCTTGACGGTAGCATGCCTGAGAGGACGCGTTTGCTCTCCAAAGAGCTCCTTGAGGTGCAAATGGATGTCAGCAGCATTCTTTGCACCCTCAAAACGCCTCTGCAGCTCATCATTCATAGAAGTCAGCATATAACACCTGGCTATCAAGTCATGGTCACACCATTCCTTGTAAGTCTGCAATTCCTCAGGAGTGCAGTCAGTCGGAGCCTCAACAGGGGGCGACTCAATCAGTGTATATGCTACCCTTTCCGAATTCAAGACTATTTTTAGGTTTCTTAGCCAAGTGAGGTAATTAGGTCCGGTTAACATGTGTTTGTCGAGTATTGCAGATATCGGATTGCGAATCGAAGACATTGTCAAAACTTGTACTGAAAAGTAAAACAGATAAATGTTGATGACTATTTAAAATATTTGGTAAGATATAAAGTATGGACTTTAACTTTATAAATATTTACTCCCACTGTTTTGACATCTTTCACTACCCTCTAGTGAAAACGGGAAACTCCTTTCCTCAGTAGGTACGTAAGGTCCAATTAGCGAATTATGATCCCGATTATACAGCCAATCACAATTCCTAAAAGGTAGTTTCCCAATTGCATCACAATTCAACCCTTAACGTAAACTTTTGTCTCACGTTTGATTAGGACCCATTATAGACGTCGTTCATCTTTACGTGTCAAGCCTTTACGTGTCAAGCCTTACCCATCGATGTTGAACCTTAATGGACGGTCGCCATGAGTTCCCTCAATTATCTGAGCCGAAGTCATGGGAGTTCCACGTAGTTCACATCACCATGTCAATGGATGTCACAGCTTTCCGGCACCCAAGGCCCCCCCAATAATATGAGCCGAGCCCCGAGTACGGGTAGCGTTCATCATGCACCCATTGTCGATGGAAGACAAGGAAATTATAACCAATTTTATAATTCCCCTTTTCGGGCATGATATTAATTTTGAATCTTATTCAAAATGAGGGTTTTTAGTTTTGAAAGGTCTCATCATTAATTTTATTTTTAAAAACTCGCCATGTTTGATCGTATGTTTGCCGAATTCATGCAACTTTGTTATTATCATAATAATAACGCACATACTCATTATTTATAACATACCATGCATATATTATAAACAGTAAACAAAACAAGGATGATCAATCGCCCCAATACTAACGGACCGTGTGAGCTAAACACGGGCCTAGGTCCAATCCTAGGGAAATGCACGGGATGCAAATGCAACTATTACATAAGCTTCCAATATTTACATGTCTTCGATCTTCATAATCATCATGGCCACCATCTTCCAATCTTGATCATCCACTATACTAATATTTACAAATAAATATCCATGGCAAATAGGGATACATCTCATGGGGTGGAAATGGGCCATAAACCAAGCCCACTTTATAAATTGACAATTATTACAATCATTCAACACAAAATATCCTAGCATACACCTAGCAAATTGGGCTTGGGCTTTTGATCATCCTTCATGCATAATATCACATATCATACACCATCAATTAATTATCACAATAATTAATTGATCCAATATTATATATCTTGATCCAATCACTAACCGCCACGATTATAAACTAAATTAACAAAGTATACAAGCACATTTGTCTACTTTCTAATTAATTTATTTATAACCGAATTTCTTGTAAATCACCATTTACTATAAATAATTAAAGTCCAACTTAAATTATTTATTTCATGAGAAAATATTTGCAACTTTTGTAATTTTAAACTTAAGGGCCCAAAAAACTTATTTTTCACCAAAAACATTTTCGGCCCATTTAAAATTCACAAACATGTTAGCCATCCAATGGCCCAACAACTCAAGGCCCATGACACTTTGATATTCCAAAACACTTTTGGAAACCCTAGCCGTCATCGCCGTCGCCGGAGCTCCGTCGCCGGATTCCGGCCAACATTCCGGCGAACAAAAATTTTTTTTTATTTAAAAATGTGGGGCTGTTCGGGCAGCTCCTTGGGCTGCCCTAGCTGCCCGTTTCGGGCAGCCCCTCGGGCAGCCCAAGCTGCCCGAAATGGGCAGCAACTTGCTGCTCAAAAACAGCCCCGAAATTGGCCTTGAATCGTTGCAAAAAATACACTCATGCGGTTAGAAATCGATCTCAACATAATATCTTGTAAATGCTACACAAAAATGTAACCATAGCTCTGATACCACTTGAAAAGGGATCGGTTACGGTGACCGGAAGCGCAACGGAAGCAACAAAAATTTCGAAAATCATATTTTCTTGCAAAAATTTCGGCCACCTCTCATATAATGTGTAGCAAATACAATAAAACCAAAATGACATTCATAGTGTGTTAAGAAATGTACCTATCAATCTCAAAGATTGATTGTGGCTCCAACTAAGGTGTAAACACCTTAGCTCTTGAAGGTAGACAATCTACAAGCTTCACCTTCCTTTTGGACTCCTTTCTTCCAATCAAGCCCACCACTAACTAGCTAGAACCCTTCTTATTTTGCACTAGAAAAATAAGAAGATTTTTCAAAGAGAAGTGATTTCTTTCCTCAACAATTGAAGAAGAAAATTGAGAGAAAAACTTGGAGACCAAAAAATGTGAACAGTAACTCGGCCACTATTCATGCTTGGAGAGAAGGAGAGACATTTTTTTGGTTGTGGGAAAAGTTGTTCCAAAAAGTTGCATGCCATGCCTAGAAAACACAAAAAGTAGTCTCCCAACCTTTCACCTCCCATGCATGCATATTATATGGTTTTTAATCAAATTAAAATCTTGGACTAAATTTTAATTATCTCAAACATATTTGAGACTAATTAAGCATTACTTGAATTTACCCAAGTCCCACTAGTTAAATAATTATTTTAATTGAGCTCTTCAAGACTCAATATTATTTAATTAATTCAACACTTGAATTAATTTAATTATTTGGACTCTACTAGGTCCACTAGTGTTTAATTAATTCAACACTTGAATTAATTTAATTTAGTCCATAATAATGTTTATGAAAATCACAATTTTCAATTACATTATTCACTTGGCCAATTTTAATTTAGGAACATTTCCTTAAATTAAAATTTACATTTTTCTCATAGAAGTCATACTTCTATTTTTCTTTACACTTATAAACTCATTTATAAGTCGTTCAACACATTGAACTATTTTCTCCTTTATAGAAGTCAAACTTCTAATTTTCCTTACGCTTATAAACTCCTTTATAAGCCGTTCAACACATTGAACTATTTTTACTTCTCAACGGGTTCTAGAAAGCCAGCACTTGTGTGGCCCTCAATGGTTCATTGATACAACTAGCCGTGGGTTCACATCTCCATGTGATTCGGACTAAACATGTCCTTATATGAGCATACCCCAATTGCTCCATTCTTACTTATCAACTCCTTGATAATAAGAACGTCAGAACTCAAGTCTGATAGTACCCAACCAATCATGTTAAACGCCTATCAGCATCGCTTACATGATTCCCTAGGTATCAAATGATAGTGCCTGCAAGAACCATTCAATTATGGTTAGCGTACAGTACGGTCCCTTCAACTCATATATCCCGACCGATTCGACAACCATTGGTATATCGAGAGTTGTCAATGAATCGATACTATGTGTCATGTCGTAGTTGCATCAATGGTGTAATCTATGAAACCCCTTTTTGCGTGCATAGAACTCTGGGACCGGTTTTGCGTGCTATTCTTAAAAAGAACTTGGATTGAAATTTCTATGGACTTTATTTTGGGGTTTCCTAGGACTAAGAAGGGGAGGGATTCTATTTTTGTTGTTGTGGATAGATTCTCTAAGATGGAACATTTTATAGCTTGTCATAAAACCGAAGATGCTTCAAACGTTGCGGATTTGTTCTTTAGAGAAGTCGTTAGGTTGCATGTCATGCCTGGGACTATTGTTTCTGGTCGCGATGTTAAATTCTTGAGTTACTTTTGGAAGATTTTATGGGCTAAACTTGGCACAAAATTGTTGTTTTCTACTATTTGTCATCCTCAAACGGATGGACAAACTGAAGTTGTCAATAGAACTTTGAGAACACTTTTGCGTGCTATTCTTAAAAAGAACTTGGATTGAAATTTCTATGGACTTTATTTTGGAGTTGCCTAGGACTAAGAAGGGGAGAGATTCTATTTTTGTTGTTGTGGATAGATTCTCTAAGATGGCACATTTTATAGCTTGTCATAAAACCGATGATGCTTACATTACGGATTTGTTCTTTAGAGAAGTCGTTAGGTTGCATGGCATGCCTAGAACTATTGTTTCTGGTCGCGATGTTAAATTCTTGAGTTACTTTTGGAAGACTTTATGGGCTAAACTTGGCACAAAATTGTTGTTTTCTACTACTTGTCATCCTTAAACGGATGGACAAAATGAAGTTGTCAATAGAACTTTGGGAACACTTTTGCGTGCTATTCTTAAAAAGAACTTGGATTGACATTTCTATGGACTTTATTTTGGGATTGCCTAGGACTAAGAAGGGGAGGGATTCTATTTTTATTGTTGTGGATAGATTCTCTAAGATGGCACATTTTATAGCTTGTCATAAAACCGATGATGCTTCAAACATTGCGGATTTGTTCTTTAGAGAAGTCGTTAGGTTGCATGGCATGCCTAGGACTATTGTTTCTGGTCGGGATGTTAAATTCTTGAGTTACTTTTGGAAAACTTTATGGGCTAAACTTGACACAAAATTGTTGTTTTCTACTACTTGTCATCCTCAAACGGATGGACTAACTCAAGTTGTCAATAGAACTTTGAGAACACTTTTGCGTGCTATTCTTAAAAAGAACTTGGATTGACATTTCTATGGACTTTATTTTGGGGTTGCGTAGACTAAGAAGGGGAGAGATTCCATTTTTTTTGTTGCGGATAGATTCTCAAAGATGGCACATCTTATAGTTTGTCATAAAACCGATGATGCTTCAAACATTGCGGATTTGTTCTTTAGAGAAGTCGTTAGGTTGCATGGCATGCCTAGGACTATTGTTTCTAGTCGCAATGTTAAATTCTTGAGTTACTTTTGGATGACTTTATGGGCTAAACGTGGCACAAAATTGTTGTTTTCTACAACTTGTCATCCTCAAACGGATGGACAAACTGAAATTGTCAATAGAACTTTGGGAACACTTTTGCGTGCTATTCTTGAAAAGAACTTGGATTGAAATTTCTATAGACTTTATTTTGGGGTTGCCTAGGACTAAGAAGGGGAGGGATTCTATTTTTGTTGTTGTGGATAGATTCTCTAAGATGACACATTTTATAGCTTGTCATAAAACCGGTGATGCTTCAAACATCACGGATTTGTTCTTTAGAGACGTCGTTAGGTTGCATGCCATGCCTAGGACTATTGTTTCTGGTCGCGATGTTAAATTCTTTAATTACTTTTGGAAGACTTTGTGGGCTAAACTTGGAACAAAATTGTTGTTTTCTACTACTTGTCATCCTCAAACGGATGGACAAATTGAAGTCGTCAATAGAACTTTGGGAACACTTTTGCTTGTTATTTTTAAAAAAGAACTTGGATTGACATTTCTATGGACTTTATTTTGGGGTTGCCTAGGACTAAGAAGGGGAGGGATTCTATTTTTGTTGTTGAAAATAGATTCTCTAAGATGGCACATTTTATAGCTTGTCATAAAACCAAAGATGCTTCAAACGTTGCGGATTTGTTCTTTAGAAAAGTCGTTAGGTTGCATGGAATGCCTAGGACTATTGTTTCTGGTCGCAATGTTAAATTCTTGAGTTACTTTTGGAAGACTTTATGGGATAAACTTGGCACAAAAGTGTTGTTTTCTACTACTTTTCATTCTCAAACGGATGGACAAACTGAAGTTGTCAATAGAACTTTGGGAACATTTTTGCGATCTATTCTTAAAAAGAACTTAAATTGACATTTCTTTGGACTTTATTTTGGGGTTGCCTAGGACTAAGAGGGGGAGGGATTCTATTTTTGTCGTTGTGGATAGATTCTCTAAGATGGCACATTTTATAGCTTGTCATAAAACCGATGATGCTTCAAACATTGCGGATTTGTTCTTTAGAGAAGTCGCTAGGTTGCATGGCATGCCTAGGACTATTGTTTCTGGTCACGATGTTAAATTCTTGAGTTACTTTCGGAAAACTTTATGAGCTAAACTTGGCACAAAATTGTTGTTTTCTACTACTTGTCATCCTCAAACGGATGGACAAACTGAAGTTGTCAATAGAACTTTGAGAACACTTTTGCGTGCTATTCTTAAAAAGAACTTGGATTGACATTTCTATGGACTTTATTTTAGGGTTGCTTAGGACTAAGAAGGGGAGAGATTCTATTTTTGTTGTTGTGGATAGATTCTCTAAGATGGCACATTTTATAGCTTGTCATAAAACCGATGATGCTTACATTGCGGATTTGTTCTTTAGAGAAGTCGTTAGGTTGCATGGCATGCCTAGAACTATTGTTTCTGGTCGCGATGTTAAATTCTTGAGTTACTTTTGGAAGACTTTATGGGCTAAACTTGGCACAAAATTGTTGTTTTCTACTACTTGTCATCCTCAAACAGATGGACAAAATGAAATTGTCAATAGAACTTTGGGAACACTTTTGCGTGCTATTCTTAAAAAGAACTTGGATTGACATTTCTATGGACTTTATTTTGGGGTTGCTTAGGACTAAGAAGGGGAGGGATTCTATTTTTGTTGTTGTGGATAGATTCTCTAAGATGGCACATTTTATAGCTTGTCATAAAACCGATGATGCTTCAAACATTGCGGATTTGTTCTTTAGAGAAGTCGTTAGGTTGCATGGCATGCCTAGGACTATTGTTTCTGGTCGCGATGTTAAATTCTTGAGTTACTTTTGGAATACTTTATGGGCTAAACTTGACACAAAATTGTTGTTTTCTACTACTTGTCATCCTCAAACGGATGGACAAACTCAAGTTGTCAATAGAACTTTAGGAACACTTTTGCGTGCTATTCTTAAAAAGAACTTGGATTGACATTTCTATGGACTTTATTTTGGGGTTGCGTAGACTAAGAAGGGGAGAGATTCCATTTGTGTTGTTGTGGATAGATTCTCAAAGATGGCACATCTTATAGTTTTTCATAAAACCGATGATGCTTCAAATATTGCGGATTTGTTCTTTAGAGAAGTCGTTAGGTTGAATGGCATGCCTAGGACTATTGTTTCTAGTCGCGATGTTAAATTCTTGAGTTACTTTTGGAAGACTTTATGGGCTAAACGTGGCACAAAATTTTTGTTTTCTACAACTTGTCATCCTCAAACGGATGGACAAACTGAAATTGTCAATAGAACTTAGGGAACACTTTTGCGTGCTATTCTTAAAAAGAACTTGGATTGAAATTTCTATGGACTTTATTTTGGGGTTGCCTAGGACTAAGAAGGGGAAGGATTCTATTTTTGTTGTTGTGGATAGATTCTCTAAGATGACACATTTTATAGTTTGTCATAAAACCGGTGATGCTTCAAACATCACGGATTTGTTCTGTAGAGACGTCGTTAGGTTGCATGGCATGCCTGGACTATTGTTTATGGTCGCGATGTTAAATTTTTGAATTACTTTTGGAAGACTTTGTGGGCTAAACTTGGAACAAAATTGTTGTTTTCTACTACTTGTCATCCGAAAACGGATGGACAAACTGAAGTCGTCAATAGAACTTTGGGAACACTTTTGCGTGTTATTCTTAAAAAGAACTTGGATTGACATTTCTATGGACTTTATTTTGGGGTTGCCTAGGACTAAGAAGGGGAGGGATTCTATTTTTGTTGTTGAAAATAGATTCTCTAAGATGGCACATTTTATAGCTTGTTATAAAACCGATGATGCTTCAAACGTTGCGGATTTGTTCTTTAGAGACGTCGTAGCTTGCATGGCATGCCTAGGACTATTGTTTCTGGTCGCGATGTTAAATTCTTGAGATACTTTTGGAAGACTTTAATGGGCTAAACTTGGCAGAAAATTGTTGTTTTCTACTACTTGTCATCCTCAAACGGATGGACAAACTGAAGTTGTCAATAGAACTTTGGGAACTCTTTTGCGTGCTATTTTTAAAAAGAACTTGGATTGATATTTCTATGGACTTTATTTTGGGGTTGCCTAGGACTAAGAAGGGGAGGGATTCTATTTTTGTTGTTGTAAATAGATTTTCTAAGATGGCACATTTTATAGCTTGTCATAAAACCGAAGATGCTTCAAACGATGCGGATTTGTTCTTTAGAAAAGTCGTTAGGTTGCATGGAATGCCTAGGACTATTGTTTCTGGTCGCAATGTTAAATTCTTGCGTTACTTTTGGAAGACTTTATGGGATAAACTTGGCACAAAATTGTTGTTTTCTACTACTTGTCATCCTCAAACGGATGGACAAACTGAAGTTGTCAATAGAACTTTGGGAACACTTTTGCGATATATTCTTAAAAAGAACTTAAATTGACATTTATTTGGACTTTATTTTGGGGTTTCCTAGGACTAAGAAGGGGAGGGATTCTATTTTTGTCGTTGTAGATAGATTCTCTAAGATGGTATATTTTATAGCTTGTCATAAAACCGATGGCCTAGGACTATTGTTTGTGGTCGCGATGTTAAATTTTTGAGTTACTTTTGGAATACTTTATGGGCTAAACTTGGCACAAATTCGTTGTTTTCTACTACTTGTCATCCTCAAACGGATGGACAAACAGAAGTTGTCAATAGAACTTTGGGAACACTTTTGCGTGCTATTCTAAAAAAGAACTTGGATTGACATTTCTATGGACTTTATTTTGGGGTTGCCTAGGACTAAGAATGGGAGGGATTCTATTTTTGTTGTTGTGGATAGATTCTCTAAGATGGCACATTTTATAGCTTGTCATAAAACCGATGATGCTTCAAACATTGAGGATTTGTTCTTTAGAGAAGTCGCTAGGTTGCATGGCACGCCTAGGACTATTGTTTCTGGTCGCTGTTAAATTCTTGAGTTACTTTTGGAATACTTTAAGGGCTAAACTTGACACAAATTTGTTGTTTTCTACTACTTGTCATCCTCAAACGGATGGACGAACTGAAGTCGTCAATAGAACTCTGTGACCGGTTTTGCGTGCTATTCTTAAAAAGAAATTGGATTGACATTTCTATGGACTTTATTTTGGGGTTTCCTAGGACTAAGAAGGGGAGGGATTCTATTTTTGTTGTTGTGGATAGATTCTCTAAGATGGAACATTTTATAGCTTGTCATAAAACCGAAGATGCTTCAAACGTTGCGGATTTGTTCTTTAGATAAGTCGTTATGTGGGGGCCCGGGCTCTAATTCTTTTTCTTGGGATTAAATGGATCGTTATTCTAAAATATGGGTCAATTTTTCGCTTTTTACATTAAATCAAATGTAACTAAACAAGCATAAGTTCTTTATTAAATTTACAACATACAAACACAAAATACATGTCTTGCTCTGTATGTCCTCAACTAACCAGTATTAAAATACAGTACATAATAAAAGACAACTACTGGTTCATCTGTTACGCCCGTGATCTCCACGCTAACCCGATCATCTCAGTCTCGACCCAGATCCTGCCCCACCTGTTGTTATGCACACATACAGACATAACAACAGCCGGAAAACCGGTGAGAACAAATCCCAGTATAAACATGTATACATGCATTCAAACAATCTAAAACATGAAACATGCTGATATGAATGTCATTCATATAAAATCATGCAATGCGAATCTAATCATGTCTAGACTCGACTCAACTAGAACTCTAGGGATCCCGTTGTGAATAAGACGATCTATCACCTACCCTCCCAATCGGGGTGACGGTACGTCTTATTCCTAGACTTCGGCCTGATCTGTATCCGCGTCTACAATAAGGGAGGTGATCTTCCCTTAAGCTGTGATATCGCCGAACGTCTAGAAGTCTGCCTGATCTCCAGACTGTCCTATCTTAATGCATGAATACAAAATCTGTAAACAAGAATAATCATCTTAATGCGATGTAACATGATCTGTAAACAAAGCATAATCATCTTAACATAATTTGCATACAAGATCTATAAACAATCTAATCATGTCAAGATATATCATAATCATCTCAAAATAAAACAATGAACAAGTATGTGCTTTTGGTTGGGAAACTCAAATGTGCTCTCAATTTGAGTCGTGATTCCCCAAACAAAACATGTACTATACCTTTCTTTGCACAGTCGCTGTCATGGTCGTAAAGATAAATCTGAAATGGAAATGTGGATATACAATCTATCAATCTCTCATCTAATCAACACAAATCCAAGTCACTACGTGATCTCGATATAATTTGACAGCATAACAACATATATTCGTAATACCGGTCAATCCAAATCTTAAACTCAATACAAGACTATATCCTCAAATCACCAACATTACATTATCTATGTCAAGATCGTACAAGCTGCATAATCTCATCACAATATCTGCTGAAAATAACAACAATTACATTTGACATCCATTCTTTGATCTGTTTATGAATATATCATGTTCAATACGGCAAGAACACCATATAACTATCATATTCCAATTTCCTCAACATCCAAAATCCGAACCATGCTGAAATTAAATGAAACTTACATCACTTTGTAGCCGTCGATGCAAGGATCAATAATCTAAACTCGGATTTAAAATCAGATAGCTAAATCTTGCTAAATCTTACCTCAAACTTTGAAGAACTTAAAAAATTCTTAGAAGGAGCTCTCGGTTCTCATCTGCTGAGGAGGAAAATGGCTGAGTCAAGCACCATCTATATATATATATGCCATGTGTCAAGACAAGAAGAAGGGGTGGATGTCTCGCATGCAGCACCGCGGGTGCGGTACTGTAAGGAGCGCGGGTGCGCCAAGCTTTCGGCAGGACTTTTATTTTTCCAAAACAGTACACCGCGGGTGCGGTCATGTAACACCGTGGGTGCGGTCTCAGCACCGTGGGTGCGGTCTAATTCTACCGCTGGTGCGGTGTGGCTACGGAAATTTTACTAACTTTCTGCCCATTGCACCGCGGGTGCGGTGCTTACCAGACCGCGGGTGCGGTCTTGCACAGCTAAAATTTCATATTTAATCGCATCGTTTCGCCCCGTCTGTTCTTGCGTTTCGTATTCAACTATCTACAAGAATCTCAGGCATTACATTTCTCCCCCTCTAAGAAATGATTTCGTCCTCGAAATCGCATGTCATTCTATCAGTGCAAGTATAAAAGTAATCACACCAAAACTAAACACATACTTACATTATTGAAATAACTCGGGATGTTTCTGGCGCATATCTGCTTCTGTTTCCCAAGTCGCTTCTTCGACGCATGACGGCTCCACTGAACCTTCACAAGTGGAATAATCTTCGTTCTAAGCTGCTTATCTTTCCGATCAAGAATCTGTATCGGTTGTGAAAGGGGATCGGTTACGGTGACCGGAAGCGCAACGGAAGTTTAAAAATTTTAATTTTTCATCAAAAATTCGGCCACCTCATGATAATGTGTAGCAAATACAATAAACACCAAAAATGACATTCATAGTGTGTTTAGAATTGTACCTATCAATCTTAAAAGATTGATGATGGCTCCAACTTAGTTGATATACAACTAAGCTCTTCAATGGCAAGACAATCTTCAATCTTCCTTTGAGCCCACCTTGCTCAAATATTAAGCCCACCACCAACTAGCTAGAACCACTCTAATTTTGCACTAGAAAAATTAGAGCATTTTACTTTGAGAAGTGTATTGTTTCCTCAACAATTGAAGAACAAAAATATTGGAGAGGATGAATAGTATTTTCGGCACTATTCATGATAGGAGAGAAGGAGAGACATTTTTTTGGTTGTGGGAAAAGTTGGGAGAAAAAGTTGCATGCCTTTGCAATATTTTAATAAAAAGTATTCACAACCCTTCACCTCCCATGCATGCTTTGCATGTGGGCTTGTAACAATTTACAAGGCCCATGGACTTTATTTAAATTGTCTCAAACCCATTTGAGCCCAATTAGACTTTACTTGATTTTACTCATGTCCACTAGTTAAATAATTATTTCCAATTGGGCTCTACATGGCCCAATGTTATTTAATTAATCCAACACTTGAATTAATTATATTATTTGGACTCTACTAGGCCCACTAGTGTTTAATTAATTCAACACTTGAATTAATTTAATTTAGTCCATAATAATGTTTATGAAAATCACAATTTTCAAATACATTATTCACTTGGCCAAATTTTAATTTAGGAACACTTCCATTAATTAAAATTTACATTTCTCTCATAGAAGTCATACTTCTATTTTTCTTTACACTTATAAACTCATTTATAAGTCGTTCAACACATTGAACTATTTTCTCCTTTATAGAAGTCATACTTCTAATTCTTCCTTGCGCTTATAAACTCCTTTATAAGCCGTTCAACACATTGAACTATTTTTACTTCTCAACGGGATCTAGAAAGCTAGTACTTGTGTGGCCCTCAATGGTTCATTGATACAACTAGCCGTGGGTTCACATCTCCATGTAATTCGGACTAAACATGTCCTTATATGAGCATACCCCAATTGCTCCATTCTTACTTATCAACTCCTTGATAACAAGAACGTCAGAACTCAAGTCTGATAGTACCCAACCAATCATGTTAAACGCCTAGCAGCATCGCTTACATGATTCCCTAGGTATCAAATGATATTGCCTGCAAGAACCATTCTATTATGGTTAGCGTACAGTACGGTCCCTTCAACTCATATATCCCGACCGATTCGACAACCATTGGTTTATCGAGAGTTGTCAATGAATCGATACTATGTGTCATGTCGTAGTTGCATCGATTGTGTAATCTATGAAACCCCTTTCATAATTACAACCATACTCTGGCCAGAGATTTCAACCTACATACACATGATAACACATAGGATATCCATACCCGAAGGTAAGCGGTGAATCACCGACTACAATGCATCGACTCCTATGTGTTTCGACAGAACACCCAACCTTGCCACCTGATGACCCCATGAGAGTCGGTAAACAAGTCAAAGTGTAATTCTAGCACATAGAGTCTCAATGTTGTCCCGGGTCATAAGGACTAATGGTGTACAACCATAAACCAGGACTTTTCCACTCGATAAGTGAGAACCACTTGGAAAGTCCTTTTATGGAGGGTTGATCAGTGCACTCTACCAGGAGCACCTATCTGCATGCTCGGACATCACAATTTCCCCTACCAATGAAACATGGTACTGACATCGCAGATACTAATCTCTAACTCGAGCGGCCTATATCCTTCTTAGTGGCGGCTGAATCGACTAGGAACCGTTTAGAATATACAATATTACAAATATGAGTTTCATGATACTCATCATATGAGCATCTCATATTCTTTCTACTATTTGTATATTCAAGGGCTTTATCTATGCAACTAGCATGGTATACAGATAAAGATGTGCCAAAATAATAATATCAAATATTACTAAAATAAAGATTGCTTATACATAGAGTTTCATTGTGAACACTCGGCCGACACTTGGCTCGACGGGCACCTACTCTAACAATCTCCCACTTGCACTAGAGCCAACTACCCATATGCTTTAAACCCATTGATTCATGATGCTTGTCGAATAATGGTCCAGGTAAAGGCTTAGCTAGTGGATCAACAACATTATCTGCGGAGCCGACTATGTCAAAAGACACTTCTCTACTTTCCACAATCTCTCCGAGGATGTGGTACTTTCTCAATACATGTTTGGACTTCTTGTAGTGACCCGTTCCAGAATCACCTACTAATGAAGAACTAAGCATGCAATTAACTTAATTAATAATAATCAGAGATAACAGCGGAAATAAGGCTAACGACAATAGTTATACAACCCAATCGACATCAGAACAACTCAAAATATAATCAAATATACGGTACAACCATATCGAATCAAAAAGATATCGAAGAACTAAACCAACCATCTACTCAACGTCCTCCTCCTCCTCCTCCTGAGCTGTCCAACCTGAGACCTGCCCCGTGGGAATGGGGTGTCCAAGATAAACAAAACCGAGGACGTGAGCGATAAGAACGCCCAGTACAAAAGCATGAGTATACAAACCTATATGAAATGCACATGCTATGATATGATACCAGGGTAGTCAAGAAACAGGAGTAACAAAGGATCTCAAAATGCTCAGTCTAGAGGCGCCAAGTGGATAGTGCCGCGCGGTACTCCTCTGGGTCACTGCATCCACTACAAGAACAGACGTGGACCTAAAATGTCCCGGATCACCGAAGCCCTCCGGACCCGTCGGCCACTGTGTACTCTCGGTGTCCATGCGTCCACAAGACAAGACAGGGCTGAGCGGCCCCACAAGATATAGCTTATCCCGAAAGAGATACAGCTCAACAGTAAAGGCTATCTCGAAGGAGATACGGCTCAACATGAAATGCAACATGCATCATAAAGCGTGACATAATAGCATGCATCATATGACATATATCAATGCACCACATAATCATGCAACACATATAAGGATGTATACTCGACCAGGATATCTCGGATAGTACTTTCGTACCTCTATCACAGCAAGCCTAGCCTTACGCAACACCGCTAATCAGGTCTAGAACAAGCCTACGCATCAAAAGCATACCCAATGAACAATACTACCATGCTAGACTAGCAAAACCAGTACTACCAAAGGTTTAGGGTTTACCTTCGTCCGTCGACAGCCCTTTGATGTCGATTGCCTCGTAACTCAGGCGTCGCTACGCTACCAATCCTGGCAGCTCTTGGCTATCGCTCGACCGACAACTATCCCTAGAAACCTTCCAAACCTCTCAAATATGAGACACAACTCAAGAATTTGCAATGCAAAATGAGGAAATCCGAGCACTATTTATAGGCTATGTTCGGATCCACCGAACCCACTTCGGATCATCCGAACTCCTACGTGTCCATCGGCTCTTGACACCTCATGATCGGATCCACCGAACCTACACTTCGGATCATCCGAACTTGCATGTAAACTGACGTGTCGATCAACTCTTGACACCTCATGATCGGATCCACCAGACCCACTTCGGATCGTCCGAACTCTTCGGTGCTACCGAACCATCTTCGGTCCGTCCGATCATGACCACGGTCAAAATTACACATTAACCTTCTTAATCACCATTAATCCGTTAATTACTCAATTTGGAATTCGGGCTACTACATTCTCCCCCCCTTAAAAAGATTTCGTCCTCGAAATCAAGTTTATAGGATGAACAAAAACTGAAATAACAGCATCGTTATTACATCTCAATTGTTGTTGAATACAACTGATATTTGGATTACAACAGAAAAACACACACACCTCCATATTACAACCATAGTACAACTCAAAAGAGCTCTGGATGCTCCGAACGCATACGACTTTCTAACTCCCAAGTGGCTTCTTCAGTGCCTCTGCGCTGCCACTGAACTAAGACAAGAGGAATGATCTTATTCCGCAATACCTTGTCTTTGCGATCGAGAATCCGCACTGGTCGTTCCACGTAAGACAAATCCGAATTTAGTTGAACTTCAGAGGGATGCAAGATGTGAGACTCATCTGCTATGTATCGTCTCAACAAAGATACGTGGAACACATCCTGAATACTTGATAGGTACGGCGGCAATGCAAGTCTGTAAGCCAAATCTCCCACGCTTTCCAATATTTCAAATGGACCAATAAATCTCGGAGACAGCTTACCCTTGAGACCAAATCTCAAAATCCTGCGAAAAGGTGAAACTCGGAGAAACACTTTCTCACCTGGCTGAAAATAAAGAGGTCGCCGCTTGGTGTTCGCATAACTAGCCTGTCGATCCTGAGCGATCTTAATCCGTTTCTTGATTATTGCAACCTTATCAATAGCCTGCTGGACTAACTCCGGTCCCTCAACATGTCGTTCCCCAACTTCATCCCAAAATAATGGAGTACGACAACGTCGCCCATACAACGCCTCAAATGGTGCCATACCAATACTACGATGGTAGCTGTTGTTGTACGCGAACTCAATCAAAGGCAAATGATCCTGCCAAGCGGTTCCGAAATCCATCACACAAGCTCGCATCATATCCTCAAGTGTACGGATAGTCCTCTCCGTCTGACCGTCGGTCTCTGGATGATAAGCTGTACTTAAACTTAGTGAAGTGCCCAATGCTGACTGAAAACTGCCCCAAAATCGTGAGGTAAAACGAGGATCTCTGTCACTAACAATACTGACTGGCACTCCATGCAGACGTAAAATCTCTTGAATATACAAGCGAGCCATACGATCAAAAGTGAAATCACGGTTATATGGCAGAAAATGAGCAGACTTGGTGAGTCGATCCACCACTACCCAAATAGCATCACTATTCCTCGAAGACAATGGTAAGTGAGTAATGAAGTCCATCGCGATATGCTCCCACTTCCATTCGAGAATAGGTAAGTTCAACAATAATCCTCCCGGTCGACGGTGCTCTGCCTTAACCTGCTGACAAACCAGACACTTGGAAACAAACTGATAAACGCTGCGTTTCATCCCTTTCCACCAAAATCGTGTCCTCAAATCTTTATACATCTTGTTGCTTCCTGGATGGACACTCAACTTGCTTCGATGAGCCTGAGCCAAGATCTCTTCCCTCAAAGTATCATCCTCTGGTACCACAACCCGATTAGACAAACACAGAAGACCATTAGACTGATAATGGAAATTGCTATCTCCACCAGCCAACCGAGCTAATCTCTGAGTCTTGAGATCAGACATCTGAGCATCTCGAATCCGAGCGAACAAAGCTGGCTCAGATAAAATGGTAGCAACACGAATGCTCTCCATACCTTTCCGATGTTTGAAATTAAATCCCAATGAACAACAATCCTGGATAGTACTAATCATAGCACTGGTCTGAAGTGCAGAGGCTCTCACCTTGCGACTAAGAGCATCGGCTGTGAGATTCGCAGAACCTGGATGGTATTTGATCTCGCAGTCATAATCCTTAAGTAGATCCATCCAACGACGTTGTCTCATGTTCAACTCAGCCTGAGTGAACAGATACTTCAGACTCTTATGATCAGTAAAAATTTCAAACTTAACCCCGTACAAGTAATGACGCCAGATCTTCAGCGCGAACACAATAGCAGCTAATTCTAGATCATGAATAGGATACTTTTCCTCGTGAGGTTTCAACTGTCTGGAAGCATAAGCGATCACATGACCATTCTGCGTCAACACACACCCTAAGCCTTGAAAAGAAGCATCGGTGTAAACACTGAAACCATCAGATCCTGACGGTAACGCCAAAACAGGTGCAGAAGTCAGAAGTCGACGAAGCTCTCTGAAACTATCTTCGCACTCAGATGACCACTCAAATGGAACATCCTTCCGAGTAAGCTGCGACAATGGTCTAGCTAGCTGAGAGAAATTCACGATGAAGCGACGATAATACCCTGCCAGACCTAGAAAACTACGGATCTCAGCTACCGTCGTAGGACGTGACCAATTCAGCACTGCTTCGATCTTGCTGGGTTCCACAGAAATTCCTTCCTTGGAAATCACATGACCAAGGAATACTACACGATCAATCCAGAACTCGCACTTACTCAGCTTAGCATACAATTGCTTCTCGCGAAGAATCTGCAACACAATCCTCAAGTGCTGGATATGCTCTTCCACACTGTGAGAATAAATCAATATATCGTCGATGAAAACCACAACAAACTGATCTAGAAAATCCCGAAAGACTCGATTCATCAGATCCATGAACACCGCTGGCGCATTCGTCAATCCGAATGGCATAACTAGAAACTCGTAATGCCCATATCGAGTACGAAATGCAGTCTTGGAAATATCATCATCTCTAACTCTCATCTGATGATAACCCGATCGCAAGTCAATCTTGGAGTAAACTGAAGTACCCTGAAGTTGATCGAACAAGTCGTCAATACGAGGTAATGGATACTTGTTTTTGATCGTCACACGATTCAGCTGGCGATAATCAATGCACAATCGCATAGATCCATCTTTCTTCTTGACAAACAATACTGGAGCTCCCCAAGGTGAAACACTCGGGCGAATATAACCTTTATCAAGAAGATCCTGCAATTGCTGCTTCAATTCTCTCATCTCTGACGGAGCAAGACGATAGGGGGCACGAGAAATCGGTGCAGTCCCTGGCATTAACTCAATGCCAAATTCCACCTCTCTAACCGGAGGAAAACCAGGAATCTCATCTGGGAAAACATCAGGAAATTCACAAACCACTGGAATATCCTCTATACCAACACTACCTGTGGATGAATCAATCGCATAGATGAGGTAGCCTTCCCCGCCGCCTCTAAAGCACGACAAGCTTTCAGAGCAGATACCACTGGCATCGGAGGTCGCGCTCCCTCACCATAGAAAAACCAACTAGAGCTCTCAGTCGTACGAAACTGAACAAGCTTCTGGTAACAATCCACAGTAGCTCGGTAAGTAGTCAATAGGTCTATACCTAGAATACAATCAAAATCTTCCATCTCCAGGATCATAAGATTCGCAATCAATTCGTTACCCTCAAAATCTAAGGGACAACCCATCACTAGACGCTTTGCTAACACCGAATGACCCATCGGGGTAGAAACGGAAAGAATGACGTCTACGATCGTCCTGGTCACCCCAACGACCTACACTTCCCTGACTACTCTCATCACCAAAGTGGTCAGCCATCGCTACAAGATAGAATGGGGAAAATGGTAAAATGGTCAACGAAAATCCCAAAACAGAATCTATATCCCAAAATCGTAAGCATGCTCTGATACCATAAATGTAGTGACCCGTTCCAGAATCACCTACTAATGAAGAACTAAGCATGCAATTAACTTAATTAATAATAATCAGAGATAACAGCGGAAATAAGGCTAACGACAATAGTTATACAACCCAATCGACATCAGAACAACTCAAAATATAATCAAATATACGGTACAACCATATCGAATCAAAAAGATATCGAAGAACTAAACCAACCATCTACTCAACGTCCTCCTCCTCCTCCTCCTGAGCTGTCCAACCTGAGACCTGCCCCGTGGGAATGGGGTGTCCAAGATAAACAAAACCGAGGACGTGAGCGATAAGAACGCCCAGTACAAAAGCATGAGTATACAAACCTATATGAAATGCACATGCTATGATATGATACCAGGGTAGTCAAGAAACAGGAGTAACAAAGGATCTCAAAATGCTCAGTATAGAGGCGCCAAGTGGATAGTGCCGCGCGGTACTCCTCTGGGTCACTGCATCCACTACAAGAACAGACGTGGACCTAAAATGTCCCGGATCACCGAAGCCCTCCGGACCCGTCGGCCACTGTGTACTCTCGGTGTCCATGCGTCCACAAGACAAGACAGGGCTGAGCGGCCCCACAAGATATAGCTTATCCCGAAAGAGATACAGCTCAACAGTAAAGGCTATCTCGAAGGAGATACGGCTCAACATGAAATGCAACATGCATCATAAAGCGTGACATAATAGCATGCATCATATGACATATATCAATGCACCACATAATCATGCAACACATATAAGGATGTATACTCGACCAGGATATCTCGGATAGTACTTTCGTACCTCTATCACAGCAAGCCTAGCCTTACGCAACACCGCTAATCAGGTCTAGAACAAGCCTACGCATTAAAAGCATACCCAATGAACAATACTACCATGCTAGACTAGCAAAACCAGTACTACCAAAGGTTTAGGGTTTACCTTCGTCCGTCGACAGCCCTTTGATGTCGATTGCCTCGTAACTCAGGCGTCGCTACGCTACCAATCCTGGCAGCTCTTGGCTATCGCTCGACCGACAACTATCCCTAGAAACCTTCCAAACCTCTCAAATATGAGACACAACTCAAGAATTTGCAATGCAAAATGAGGAAATCCGAGCACTATTTATAGGCTATGTTCGGATCCACCGAACCCACTTCGGATCATCCGAACTCCTACGTGTCCATCGGCTCTTGACACCTCATGATCGGATCCACCGAACCTACACTTCGGATCATCCGAACTTGCATGTAAACTGACGTGTCGATCAACTCTTGACACCTCATGATCGGATCCACCGGACCCACTTCGGATCGTCCGAACTCTTCGGTGCTACCGAACCATCTTCGGTCCGTCCGATCATGACCACGTTCAAAATTACACATTAACCTTCTTAATCACCATTAATCCGTTAATTACTCAATTTGGAATTCGGGCTACTACACTTCTAATGAGACCTTGGCTCCTTTGCTTGAGCTAAAGCTCCCGTGTTGTCACACAACACTGGGATAGGTGCAACTCAATTAGGAATGACGTCCAACTCTTAGACGAAATTCCTTATCCAAACAGCCTCCCTTGCTGCATCTGATGCAGCAATGTATTCGGCCTCTGTGCTGGAATCCGCAGTATTGTCTTGCTTGGAACTCTTCCAAGAGACAGCAGCACCATTGAGCATGAATACAAACCCCAGAGGTTGACTTCAAGTCATCGATATCGCTTTGGAAGCTAGAGTCGGTATGGCCTTCAAATTTTAGTTCTCCACCCATAGACCAAGAACAATTTATTGGTCCTTCTCAACTACTTGAGGATGTCTTTCACAGCTTTCAGTGTGGAAGACCAGGGTTCGATTGATATCTACTCACTACACTTAGTGCGAAAGCCACGTCAGGACGCGTAGATATCATCTCATACATGATGCTACCAATCGCATATGCATAAGGAATGCTTGTCATCGCCGCTATCTCTGCATCAGTCTTGAAAGACAGACTTGGATAGGGACACGCCATGACACATTGGTAGATGTCCTCTCTTTGACTTATCCATCGAGAACCGCTTTACGATGGTATCAATGTATGTGGACTGGGTGAGACCAAGCAATCTTTTCAATCTATCTCTATAGATCTATATCCCAATACAAAAGATGCTTCACCCAAGTCCTGCATCGAGAACTTACTCGCTAACCATATCTTAGTTGATTGAAACATTCCTACATCATTCCCAATGAGTAGAATGTCATCAACATAAAGCATCAGGAATGTCACAACACTCCCACTGACCTTCTTATACACAGGGTTTCTCAGGATTCTTAGTAAATCAACTCTTTGATTGTACTATCGAATCTAAGGTTCCAACTCCTAGATGCCTGCTTTAGACCATAAATAGATCTCTGAAGTTTGCATACCATATGCTCACTTCCGATAGATGTAAACCCTCCAGGTTTGAGCATTGTAAATCTCTTCCTTAATATCCCCATTAAGAAAGGCTGTCTTGATATCCATCTGCCATATCTCATAGTCATACCATGCAGCTATGGCTAGCAAAATCCTTATGGACTTGAACATTGCAACTGGTGAAAAGGTTTCCTCAAAGTCAACTCCTTGTCTTTGAGTATATCCTTTTGTCACCAATCGCGCCTTGAAGGTCAATACCTTCCCATCCGTCCCAAGTCCCTATGGGAACCTTTCCCTCAGGTGGATCTATAAAATCCCACACTTGGTTCGAATGCATGGAATTCATCTCAGATTCCATAGCTTCAAGCCATTTGGATGAATCGGCATCAGATAACGCTTTCTTGAAGGTCCTTGGATCACATCCATGGTTAGGCTCATCATGGCCCTCTTCAAGAAGCTGACCATACCTTATAGGTGGTCTCGAGACTCTCTCGGATCTTCTAGGAGATTGTATCTTCTCACTTGGCTCTTCGGGTGTGGGTTCTATAATTGTGGGTGTCTCTCGAACCTCTTCGAGTTCTATCATCTCCCATTTTCTATCCAATAGAAATTCCTTTTCCAAAAAGGTTGCATTCCTAGAAACAAACAGCTTTGTTTCTTGGGGATGATAGAAGTGATATCCAACTGAATTCCTTGGATATCCCACAAAGTAACATAAAATGGATCGACTATCCAATTTATCTCCCACTACCTGCTACATAAGCAGGGCACCCCCATATTCTAAGATAAGAATACTTAGGAGGTTTACCCATCTATATCTCATATGGTGTATGCCTTTGAATGGACATTTAGTGGAATATCTTTTAATTTTAAGTTATAGAGATCGTTTTCAAGTTCTCAAGTACCAATTAAACATTCATTCTTGTAAATTTTGCAAACACCTTTGCTAAATAGACAAGAATATCCATCTTTATCACAATAGAAATGGAAATAATGTTTTTCACCAAAAAGGTACAAACAAAACATCTCTTAAAAATTAACTTAAAATCATTGTTCAACATTAAGTAAACATTTCTTAAGGTCTTGGCAGCAACTCTTGCTCCATAGCCATTCTCAAGAAGGTCTCACCTTCCCTTAAGCTTCCTACTTCTTCCCATCACCTGTAACCCATTACAGAGATGTGAGTCATAACCGGTATCTAATACCCAAGAAGTAGAGTTAATTGAAATGTTTACTTCAATTTAGAACCTACCGTTTCCAGAACTCTTCTGGGCCAGATATTCCTTGCAATTTCGTCTCCAATGTCTAGGCTTCTTACAGTGATGACAAACATCACTAGTCCTGTCAGCCTTAACTGGTGTGGCTGCCACAACGGGATTCAGAGATTGCCTCATCAAGGGCACGTTCTTCTTGGGACGTTGGAAAGAACTCTTCTTTCCCTTCTCATGCGGATCAATCTTCGTACCAAATGAAGAACCCACATAAAGAACCAACTTCTCTTTCTTGATGGTTGATTCAAACGTAACAAGCATATTCACCAACTCCTCAAGGGTCGGCTCCATCTTGTTCATGTTAAAGTTCACCGCAAAAGGATCAAATGAGCTAGGCAGTGATAAAAGCAACACGTCGGTGGTCAACTCCAAAGGCAAGATCAGATCCATGCCAACGAGCTTGTCCACAAGCCCAATCATCTTCAGGCCATGCTCATGGACCGAGGCCCCATCTCGCATGCGCATAGTGATCAGCTCCTTGACGGTAGCATGCCTAAGAGGCCGAGTCTGCTCACCAAAGAGCTATTTGAGGTGCTTATGAATGTCAGCAGCATTCTTTGCATCCTCAAAACGCCTCTGCAGCTCATCATTCATAGAAGTCAGCATATAACATCTGGCTATCAAGTCATGGTCACACCATTCCTTGTAAGCCTGCAATTCCTCAGGATTGCAGTCAGTCGGAGCCTCAACAGGGGGCGACTCAGTTAGTGTATATGCTACCCTTTCCGAATTCAAGACGATTTTTAGGTTTCTTAGCCAAGTGAGGTAATTAGGTCCAGTTAATATGTGTTTGTCGAGTATTACAGATATCGGATTGCGCATCGAAGACATTGTCAATTTGTACTGAAAAGTAAAACAGATAAATGTTGATGACTATTTTAAAATATTTAGTAAGATATAAAGTATGGACTTTTACTTTATAAATTTTTGCTCCCACTGTTTTGACATCTTTCACTACCCTCTAGTGAAAACGGGAAACTCCTTTCCTCAGTAGGTACGTAAGGTCCAATTAGCGAATTATGATCCCGAATAATATCAGCCAATCGCAATTCCTAAAAGGTAGTTTCCAATTGCATCACAATGCAACCCTCTACGTAAACTTTTGTCTCACGTTTGATTAGGACTCAATAATATGACGTTGTTCATCTTCACGTGTCAAGCCTTACCCATCGATGTTGAACCTTAATGGACGGTCGCATGAGTTCCCTCAATAATATGAGCCGAAATCATGGAAGTTCCACGTAGTTCACATCACCATGTCAATGGATGTCACAGCTTTCCGGCACCCAAAGCTCCCCCAATAATATGAGCCGAGCCCCGAGTACGGGTAGCGTTCATCATGCACCCATTGTCGATGGAAGACAAGGAAATTATAAACAAATTTATAATTCCCCTTATCGGGCTTGATATTAATTTTGAATCTTATTCAAAATGAGGGTTTTTAATTTTGAAAGGTCTCATCATTAATTTTATTTTAAAAGCTCGCTATGTTTGATCGTATGTTTGCCGGATTCATGCAACTTTGTTATTATCATAATAATAACGCACATACTCATTATTTATAACATATCATGCATATATTATAAACAGTAAACAAACAAGAATGATAAATCGCCCCAATACTAACGGACCGTGTGAGCTAAACACGGGCCTAGGTCCAATCCTAGGGAAATGCACGGGATGCAAATGCAACTATTACATAAGCTTCCAATATTTACATGTCTTCGATCTTCATAATCATCATGGCCACCATTTTCCAATCTTGATCATTTACTATACTAATATTTACAAATAAATATCCATGGCAAATAGGGATACATCTCATGGGGTGGGAACGGGCCATAAACCAAGCCCACTTTAAATTTGATAATTATTACAATCATTCAACACAAAATATCCTAGCATACACCTAGCAAATTGGGCTTAGGCTTTTGATCATCCTTCATGCATAATATCACATATCATACAACATCAATTAATTATCACAATAATTAATTGATCCAATATTATATATCTTGATCCAATCACTAACCGCCACGATTATAAACTAAATTAACAAAGTATACAAACACCTTTGTCTACTTTCAAATTAATTTATTTATAACCGAATTTCTTGTAAATCACCATTTACTATAAATAATTAAAGTCCAACTTAAATTATTTATTTCATGAGAAAATATTTGCAACTTTTGTAATTTTAAACTTAAGGGCCCAAAAACTCATTTTTCACCAAAAACGTTTTGGCCCATTTAAAATTCACAAACATGTTAGCCATCCAATGGCCCAACAACTCAAGGCCCATGACACTTTGATATTCCAAAACACTTTTGGAAACCCTAGCCGTCATCGCCGTCGCCGGTGCTCCGTCGCCGGATTCCGGCAACAAAAATTTTTTATTTTTTTTTATTAAAAGTAAGGGGCTGTTCGGGCAGCCCCTCGGGCTGCCCTTGCTGCCCGAAATGGGCAGCCCCTCGGGCAGCCCGAGCTGCTCGACACGGGCAGCAACATGCTGCCCGAAATTTCCCAAAGATGGCCTCGATTTTTATGCAAAAAATTATCTCAAGCGGTTAGAAATCGATCTCAACATAATATTATGTAAATGCTACACAAAAAAACGTAACCATAGCTCTGATACCACTTGAAAGGGGATCGGTTACAGGAGACCGGAAGCGCAACGGAAGTTTAAAAATTTTAATTTTTATCAAAAATTCGGCCACCTCATGATAATGTGTAGCAAATACAATAAACACCAAAAATGACATTCATAGTGTGTTTAGAATTGTACCTATCAATCTTAAAAGATTGATGATGGCTCCAACTTAGTTGATATACAACTAAGCTCTTCAATGGCAAGACAATCTTCAAGCTTCCTTTGAGCCCACCTTGCTCAAATATTAAGCCCACCACCAACTAGCTAGAACCACTCTAATTTTGCACTAAAAAAATTAGAGCATTTTTCTTTGAGAAGTGTATTGTTTCCTCAACAATTGAAGAACAAAAATATTGGAGAGGATGAATAGTATTTTCGGCACTATTCATGCTAGGAGAGAAGGAGAGACATTTTTTTGGTTGTGGGAAAAGTTGGGAGAAAAAGTTGCATGCCTTTGCAATATTTTAATAAAAAGTATTCACAACCCTTCACCTCCCATGCATGCTTTGCATGTGGGCTTGTAACAATTTACAAGGCCCATGGACTTTATTTAAATTGTCTCAAACCCATTTGAGCCCAATTAGACTTTACTTGATTTTACTCAAGCCCACTAGTTAAATAATTATTTCCAATTGGGCTCTACAAGTCCCAATGTTATTTAATTAATCCAACACTTGAATTAATTTAATTATTTGGACTCTACTAGGCCCACTAGTGTTTAATTAATTCAACACTTGAATTAATTTAATTTAGTCCATAATAATGTTTATGAAAATCACAATTTTCAAATACATTATTCACTTGGCCAAATTTTAATTTAGGAACACTTCCATTAATTAAAATTTACATTTCTCTCATAGAAGTCATACTTCTATTTTTCTTTACACTTATAACCTCATTTATAAGTCGTTCAACACATTGAACTATTTTCTCCTTTATAGAAGTCATACTTCTAATTCTTCCTTGCGCTTATAAACTCCTTTATAAGCCGTTCAACACATTGAACTATTTTTACTTCTCAACGGGATCTAGAAAGCTAGTACTTGTGTGGCCCTCAATGGTTCATTGATACAACTAGCTGTGGGTTCACATCTCCATGTGATTCGTACTAAACATGTCCTTATATGAGCATACCTCAATTGCTCCATTCTTACTTATCAACTCCTTGATAACAAGAACGTCAGAACTCAAGTCTGATAGTACCCAACCAATCATGTTAAACGCCTAGCAGCATCGCTTACATGATTCCCTAGGTATCAAATGATAGTGCCTGCAAGAACCATTCTATTATGGTTAGCGTACAGTACGGTCCCTTCAATTCATATATCCCGACCGATTCGACAACCATTGGTTTATCGAGAGTTGTCAATGAATCGATACTATGTGTCATGTCGTAGTTGCATCGATTATGTAATCTATGAAACCCCTTTCATAATTACAACCATACTCTGGCCAGAGATTTCAACCTACATACGCATGATAACACATAGGATATCCATACCCGAAGGTAAGCGGTGAATCCCCGACTACAATGCATCGACTCCTATGTGTTTCGACAGAACACCCAACTTTGCCACCTGATGACCCCATGAGAGTCGGTAAACAAGTCAAAGTGTAATTCTAGCACATAGAGTCTCAATGTTGTCCCGGGTCATAAGGACTAATGGTGTACAACCATAAACCAAGACTTTTCCACTGGATAAGTGAGAACCACTTGGAAAGTCCTTTTATGGAGGGTTGTTCAGTGCACTCTACCAGGAGCACCTATCTGCATGCTCGGACATCAAAATGTCCCCTACCAATGAAACATGGTACTCACATCGCAGATACTAATCTCTAACTCGAGCGGCCTATATCCTTCTTAGTGGCGGCTGAATCGACTAGGAACCGTTTAGAATATACAGGATTACAAATATGAGTTTCATGATACTCATCATATGAGCATCTCATATTCTTTCTACTATTTCTATATTCAAAGGCTTTATCTATGCAACTAGCATGGGTATACAGATAAAGATGTGCCAAAATAATAATATCAAATATTACTAAAATAAAGATTGCTTATACATAGAGTTTCATTGTGAACACTCGGCCAACACTTGGCTCGACGGGCACCTACTCTAACAGGTTGTTCCACATAGCTCAAAGTCTGATCAAGTTCAGCTTCGTCGGGTTGAATGACATGAGAAATATCTGGCATATATCTTCGCAACATTGTTACATGAAACACGTCATGTATACCGGATAGAGAAGGAGGAAGAGCAAGTCTGTAAGCTCGATCGCCAATCTTCTCTAGGTTCTCGTAAGGACCAATGTATCGAGGAGATAGTTTCCCGCGTTTGCCAAATCTTACAACGCCTCTGAACGGAGAAATCTTTAAGAATACTCTATCTCCTGCTTCAAATACTAACGGTCTACGTCGGATATTGGCGTACTTCGCTTGTCTATCTTGTGCTGTCTTCATTCTTTTCTGAATAACTTTCACCTTCTCAGTCATGTCACGAATCATGTCTGGCCCCAGTTCTGGTACTTCTGAGATATCATCCCAATAAAGCGGAGATCTGAACTTCTTACCATATAAGGCTTCAAACGGTGCCATTTCAATGCTCGTCTGATAACTATTATTGTAAGAAAATTCGCAAAGAGGTAGGGAATCTTGCCAACTAGTACCAAAATCTAGTACTACGGCTCTCAACATATCCTCTAGAGTCTGGATAGTCCGTTCTGATTGTCCGCCTGTCTGAGGATGGTAAGCAGTACTCAGGTGTAATGTCGTACCCAAAGCCTGCTGTAAGCTGTGCCAAAAGTGTGAAGTGAATCGTGGATCACGATCTGATACGATAGACTTTGGCACTCCATGCAATCTGACTACCTCTCGAATATATATCTCCGCCATTTGATCTTGTCTATACGTCATTCTGTACGGAATGAAACAAGCTGATTTGGTCAGTCTGTCAATAATGACCCAAATCGCATCACAGCCTCTGGATGATCGAGGTAACTTCGTCACGAAATCCATGGAAATGTGGTTCCATTTCCATTCTGGAATAGATAAACTCTGAAGTAAACCTCCCGGCTTCTTTCTTTCAGCTTTTACCTGTTGGCAGTTCAAACATTTAGACACAAATTGTGCAATATCTGATTTCATTTGTTTCCACCAGAACTGTGTCTTCAAGTCATTATACATCTTCCTTCCACCAGGATGAATGCTGAATCGACTACAATGTGCCTCTGACAGAATCTGCTGTCTCAATTCTGTAATATCTGGCACAACAAGACGGTTATTCACATACAGCACATGATCACGTACCTGATATTCTGATAAATGTCCTGCTCTGACCATCTGAATCGATCTTTGCACATTCTGATCGGTTCGTTGAGCTTCTTTGATCCTCCTGATCAAGTCCGGCTCAACTTGAATAGCAGCAAGTCGTAGTGGCTTACTATCTGCATTAAATTCTAATCCAGACATACAGCAATTCTCAACTAACTTTGTAACACCTATCGTCGATAAGGACAAGGTACATACCTTTCGAATCAAGGCATCTGCTGCTGCATTTGATTTTCCTGGATAATATTTGATTTCACAATCAAAATCTTTTAATAGATCAAGCCATCTACGCTGCCTCATGTTCAGTTCTGAATGAGAAAATAGGTACTTCAGGCTCTTGTGATCGGAGAAGATCTCAAATTTTTCGCCGTAGAGATAGTGACGCCAAATTTTTAATGCAAAAACGATAGCCGCCAATTCTAGATCATGAATGGGGTATCGAACTTCATGTGGCTTCAGTTGTCTCGAGGCGTATGCGATCACATGACCCCGTTGCATAAGAACACATCCCAAACCTCTGTGAGAAGCATCGCAATATACAACGAAATCGCCCGTACTGGAAGGTATTGTCAACACTGGAGCACTGGTCAGCCTCTTCTTCAACTCTAGAAAGCTAGACTCGCACTCCTCTGACCATACAAATGGCATATTCTTCTGTGTCAATTGTGTGATTGGCTTTGCAATACTGGAGAAATCTTGGATGAATCGTCTATAGTATCCTGCTAGACCCATGAAACTGCGTATTTCTGGCACCGAAGTCGGTCTTGGCCAATTTATCATAGCTTCCACTTTACTCGGATCAACAGAAATACCATCTCCAGAAATTATATGCCCCAAGAATACAACTCGATTCAACCAAAATTCACATTTTGATAATTTAGCATACAATCTCTCATTTCTTAGTGTCTGCAACACAATTCTGAGATGCTCTGCATGCTCATTCCTGTTCTTAGAATACACCAGAATATCATCTATGAAAACGATCACAAAATCATCTAAATACCTCTGAAACACTTGATTCATCAAGCCCATAAATACCGTTGGAGCATTTGTTAAACCAAAAGGCATGACAATAAATTCGTAATGTCCATACCTGGTTCGAAATGCTGTCTTCGGTATGTCTACATCTCGAACTCTGAGCTGATGATATCCCGATCGCAAATCAATCTTAGAATAAACCGATGATCCCTGCAATTGATCAAATAAATCATCGATCCTAGGCAATGGATATTTATTCTTGATTGTTGCCTTATTCAGTTGCCGGTAGTCTATACACAATCGCATCGAACCGTCTTTCTTTCGCACAAACAGCACCGGAGCGCCCCAAGGAGATACACTAGGTCTGATATATCCCTTGGCCAGAAGATCTTCTAATTGTGCTTTCAATTCTTTTAGTTCGATGGGTGCCATCCTATACGGAGCTCTCGAAGTAGGTACGGTACCTGGTACAAGATCAATACTAAAATCTACCTCTCGCACCGGAGGTAATCCTGGGATCTCATCTGGAAAAATATCTGCAAATTCCCGTACTACTGGCAGATCCGCCAATGCCGGGCTCGACTTCTGCATATCTACATCATAAATAAAGAAACCATCTGCTCCTTTTTGTAACAATCTGTTCATAGTAAGAGCCGATATCAAGGGAATCCGAGATCTGGAACCCTTCCCGTAGAATTTCCACTCGTCTGTCATCTCGGGTCTGAATCTGACAATCTTGTGGAAACAATCTACAGTGGCTCTGTACTTCGTTAGCATGTCAATACCGACTATACAATCAAAATCAGCTAGACCCAACACTATACAATCTAGGTCAATCTCATGCCCCTCAAACTGTAGAATGCAATGTCTAACCGTAGTTACAGATATCAATCCACTTCCCAACGGAGAATTAATCGACACAACATCTAACAAAGTCTCAACAGGCAATGAATGTAACAATGCAAATCGCTCCGAAATGAATGTATGCGATGCACCTGTATCTATCAAGATATAAGCAGGATAACCATAAAGAGAGCAGTTACCTGCTATAACATCATCTGGTGCATCTTGTGCTTGCTCTTCTATCAATGCAAACACTTGAGCATGTTGCCTCGAAGGTTGACTCACAGTCTGACTACCCCTGGCTCTACGTTGAGTCTGTGCCGGGGGAGGCTGAAAAGAATGAACCGATGATGCCTGCCGTTCAAACTGAGGTACTGAACCGGATGCTCGTCCACTCTGGGCTGGCTGTACACTCCTCTGTGGACAGACTTTGGCAAAATGCCACGGTTGCCTACAAATATTACATCGGCCTGTGACTCCCTGGCACTGTTCAGTCGCATGTTTTCCTCCACAGGAACTGCAATAAACACCTGAATACCTGGTACTCTGATCAAAACCAGTCTGTCTTGATCCACTGGAGCTTGAAGAGCTGCTCCCAGGTCTTTTAAACTGTTTCCCCTTCGCCTTCAGCTGTTCCTTTCTGCCACTGCTACTACCGCCGCTTTCAAATCTAGGAAGAGGAGATTGCACTGAAGGTTGTGGTGGTCTTGGCGCAGGAGCAACATATGGAGCACTCCGCTGTCTTATCAATCCTGCTTCTGCTCCTTTGGCCCGATTTAACGCATCTGCGAAATTATTCGGTCTCCCCGTGTTTACCAACGTAAAGATATCTGGATTTAAGCCATTTATAAATTGATCCACCATGGCCTCATCATTACCTGAAACATGAGGTGCAAAGCGAAGCAAAGACGAAAATTTAGCAACATACTCTTCAATATTCAGTTGCCCTTGCCTCAAGTTTGCAAACTCAGCGCCTTTATCTTTACGGTAGGATATAGGAAAGAAACGCAGATAAAATTCCGTCTTGAACACTTTCCAAGTAATCTCTGTACCACGTTGCTCTAGTGCTCTTCTCATGTTCAACCACCAGTTCTTGGCTATGTCTTGAAGTTGATGGCCAATGAGCTTCACCCTCTTCTCATCACTGTATTCCAAGGACTCGAAGAACATCTCAATATCCTCTAGCCAGCTTTCACAGTCAACTGCAAGTTCTGTACCTTTTAAGGTCGGTGGTCTAAACGACTGAAATCGTTTCAACAGAGTTTCCATAGGAGTCGCAGTAACATCCATGTGCTCTCCGGATGTACTCCCCTGTTCTGGCGCTGGTGGTCGTAGAGGTATCGCTGCTCTTCTAGGAGGCATATCTAATAACCCAACAAATTAGTAAACAAGATATACAACTGTCTCAGCCCTTCTCTAGTCAGTTACCTCTGATCTAGAATCGGTTCTGATTCAGTCAATTACATGCTGTAATCAATCAAATACCACACAACATGTAATACGAAAAGCAATAAATCATGCTAGCAGATCAGAAAGCAAGGAAGAAGACTCAATCTACCCCGCTCGTTCTATCTTATCTCAGTCTAAAGGAACTCTGGCTCTGATACCACCTGTTGTGGGGACCCGGGCTCTAATTCTTTTTCTTGGGATTAAATGGATCGTTATTCTAAAATATGGGTCAATTTTTCGCTTTTTACATTAAATCAAATGTAACTAACCAGTATTAAAATACAGTACATAATAAAAGACAACTACTGGTTCATCTTTTACGCCCGTGATCTCCACGCTAACCCGATCATCTCTGTCTCGACCCAGATCCTGCCCCACCTGTTGTTATGCACACATACAGACATAACAACAGCCGGAAAACCGGTGAGAACAAATCCCAGTATAAACATGTATACATGCATTCAAACAATCTAAAACATGAAACATGCTGATATGAATGTCATTCATATAAAATCATGCAATGCGAATCTAATCATGTCTAGACTCGACTCAACTAGAACTCTAGGGATCCCGTTGTGAATAAGACGATCTATCACCTACCCTCCCAATCGGGGTGACGGTACGTCTTATTCCTAGACTTCGGCCTGATCTGTATCCGCGTCTACAATAAGGGAGGTGATCTTCCCTTAAGCTGTGATATCGCCGAACGTCTAGAATTCTGCCTGATCTCCAGACTGTCCTATCTTAATGCATGAATACAAAATCTGTAAACAAGCATAATCATCTTAATGCGATGTAACATGATCTGTAAACAAAGCATAATCATCTTAACATAATTTGCATACAAGATCTATAAACAATCTAATCATGTCAAGATATATCATAATCATCTCAAAATAAAACAATGAACAAGTATGTGCTTTTGGTTGGGAAACTCAAATGTGCTCTCAATTTGAGTCGTGATTCCCCAAACAAAACATGTACTATACCTTTCTTTGCACAGTCGCTGTCACGGTCGTAAAGATAAATCTGAAATGGAAATGTGGATATACAATCTATCAATCTCTCATCTAATCAACACAAATCCAAGTCACTACGTGATCTCGATATAATTTGACAGCATAACAACATATATTCGTAATACCGGTCAATCCAAATCTTAAACTCAATACAAGACTATATCCTCAAGTCACCAACATTACAATATCTATGTCAAGATCGTACAAGCTGCATAATCGCATCACAATATCTGCTGAAAATAACAACAATTACATTTGACATCCATTCTTTGATCCGTTTATGAATATATCATGTTCAATACGGCAAGAACACCATATAACTATCATATTCCAATTTCCTCAACATCTAAAATCCCAACCATGCTGAAATTAAATGAAACTTACATCACTTTGTAGCCGTCGATGCAAGGATCAATAATCTAAACTCGGATTTAAAATCAGATAGCTAAATCTTGCTAAATCTTACCTCAAACTTTGAAGAACTTAAAAAATTCTTAGAAGGAGCTCTCGGTTCTCATCTGCTGAGGAGGAAAATGGCTGAGTGAAGCACCATCTATATATATATATGCCATGTGTCAAGACAAGAAGAAGGGGTGGATGTCTCGCATGCAGCACCGCGGGTGCGGTACTGTAAGGAGCGCGGGTGCGCCAAGCTTTCGGCAGGACTTTTATTTTTCCAAAACAGTCCACCGCGGGTGCGGTCATGTAACACCGCGGGTGCGGTCTTAGCACCGCGGGTGCGGTCTAATTCTACCGCTGGTGCGGTGTGGCTACGGGAATTTTACTAACTTTCTGCCCATTGCACCGCGGGGGCGGTGCTTACCAGACCGCGGGTGCGGTCTTGCACAGCTAAAATTTCATATTTTATCGCATCGTTTCGCCCCGTCTGTTCTTGCGTTTCGTATTCAACTATCTACAAGAATCTCAGGCATTACACGTTAGGTTGCATGTCATGCCTCGGACTATTGTTTCTGGTCGCGATGTTAAATTCTTGAGTTACTTTTGGAAGATTTTATGGGCCAAACTTGGCACAAAATTGTTGTTTTCTACTACTTGTCATCCTCAAACGGATGGACAAGCTGAAGTTGTAAATAGAACTTTGAGAACACTTTTGCGTGCTATTCTTAAAAAGAACTTAAATTAACATTTATGTGGACTTTATTTTGGGGTTGGCTAGGACTAAGAAGGGGAGAGATTCTATTTTTGTTGTTGTGGATAGATTCTCTAAGATGGTACATTTTATAGCTTGTCATAAAACCGATGGCCTAGGACTATTGTTTTTGGTCGCGATGTTAAATTCTTGAGTTACTTTTGGAAGAATTTATGGGTTAAACTTGGCACAAAATTGTTGTTTTCTACTACTTGTCATCCTCAAACGGATGGACAAACTGAAGTTGTCAATAGAACTTTGGGAACACTTTTGCGTGCTATTCTTAAAAAGAACTTGGATTGACATTTCTATGGACTTTATTTTGGGGTTGCCTAGGACTAAGAAGGGGAGGGATTCTATTTTTGTTGTTGTGGATAGATTCTCTAAGATGGCACATTTTATAGTTTGTCATAAAACAGATGATGCTTCAAACATTGCGGATTTGTTCTTTAGAGAAGTCGTTAGGTTTCATGGCATGCCTAGGACTATTGTTTCTGGTCGCGATGTTAAATTCTTGAGTTACTCTTGGAAGACTTTATGGGATAAACGTGGCACAAAATTGTTGTTTTCTACTACTTGTCATCCTCAAACGGATGGACAAACTAAAGTTGTCAATATAACTTTGGGAACACTTTTGCGTGTTATTCTTAAAAAGAACTTGGATTGACATTTCTATGGACTTTATTTTGGGGTTTCCTAGGACTAAGAAAGGGAGGGATTCTATTTTTGTTGTTGTGGATACATTCTCTAAGATGGCACATTTTATAGCTTGTCATAAAACCGATGATGCTTCAAACATTGCGGATTTGTTCTTTAGAGAAGTCGTTAGGTTGCATGGCATGCCTAGGACTATTGTTTCTGGTCGCGATGTTAAATTCTTGAGTTACTTTTGGAATACTTTATGGGCTAAACTTGGCAAAAAATTGTTGTTTTCTACTACTTGTCATCCTCAAATGGATGGGCAAGCTGAAGTTGTCAATAGAACTTTGGGAACACTTTTGCGTGCTATTCTTAAAAAGAACTTGGATTGACATTTCTATGGACTTTATTTTGGGGTTGCCTAGGACTAAGAAGGGGAGGGATTCTATTTTTGTTGTTGTGGTAAGATTCTCTAAGATGGCACATTTTATAGCTTGTCATAAAACCGATGATGCTTCAAACATTGCGGATTTGTTCTTTAGAGAAGTCGTTAGGTTGCATGGCATGCCTAGGACTATTGTTTCTGGTCGCGATGTTAAATTCTTGAGTTACTTTTGGAAGATTTTGTGGGCTAAACTTGGCACAAAATTGTTGTTTTCTACTACTTGTCATCCTCAAACGGATGGACAAACTGAAGTTGTCAATAGAACTTTGAGAACACTTTTGCGTGCTATTCTTAAAAAGAACTTGGATTGACATTTCTATGGACTTTATTTTGGGGTTGCCTAGGACTAAGTGTTAGAGTAGGTGCACGTCGAGCCAAGTGTTGGCCGAGTGTTCACAATGAAACTCTATGTATAAGCAATCTTTATTTTAATAATATTTGAAATTATTATTTTGGCACATCTTTATCTGTATACCCATGCTAGCTGCATAGATAAAGCCCTTGAATATACAATAGTAGAAAGAATATGAGATGCTCATATGATGAGTATCATGGAACTCATATTTGTAATACTGTATATTCTAAACAGTTCCTAGTCGATTCAGCCGTCGATAAGAAGGATATAGGTCGCTCTTGTTAGATACTAGTATCTGCGATGTGAGTACCATGTTTCATTGGTAGGGGATATTGTGATGTCTGATCATGCAGATAGGTGCTCCTGGTAGAGTGCACTGAACAACCCTCCATTAAGGACTTTCCAAGTGGTTCTTACTTATCGAGTGGAAACGTCCTAGTTTATGGTTGTACACCATTAGTCCTTATGACCCGGGACAACATTGAGACTCTATGTGCTAGCATTGCACTTTGACTTGTTTACCGACTCTCAAGGGGTCATCAGGTGGCAAGGTTGGGTGTTCTGTCGAAACATATAGGAGTCGATGCATTGTAGTCGGGGATTCACCGCTTACCTTCGGGTATGGATATCCTATGTGTTCTCATGTGTATGTAGGTTGAAATCTCTGATCAGAGTATGGTGGTAATTATGAAAGGGGTTTCATAGATTACACCATCGATGCAACTACGACATGACACATAGTATCGATTCATTGACAACTCTCGATATACCAATAGTTGTCGAATCGATCGGGATATATGAGTTGAAGGGACTGTACTGTACGCTAACCATAATTGAATGGTGCTTGCAGGCACTATCATTTGATACCTAGGGAATCATGTAAGCGATGCTGCTAGGCGTTTAACATGATTGGTTGGGTACTATCAGACTTGAGTTCTGACGTTCTTGTTATCAAGGAGTTGATAAGTAAGAATGGAGCAATTGGGGTATGCTCATATAAGGACATGTTTAGTCCGAATCACATGGAGATGTGAACCCACGGCTAGTTGTATCAATGAACCATTGAGGGCCACACAAGTACTAGCTTTCTAGATCCCGTTGAGAAGTAAAATAGTTCAATGTGTTGAACGGCTTATAAAGGAGTTTATAAGAATAAGGAAAATTAGAAGTATGACTTCTATGAGAGAAATGTAAATTTTAATTTATGGAAGTGTTCATTTTAATTTATGGAAGTGTTCCTAAATTAAAAGTTGGCCAAGTGAATAATGTATTTGAAAGTTGTGATTTTCATAAACATTATTATGGACTAAATTAAATTAATTCAATTGTTGAATTAATTAAACACTAGTGGACCTAGTAGAGTCCAAATAATTAAATTAATTCAAGTGTTGAATTAATTAAATCACATTGAGTCTTGTAGAGCTCAATTTAAATAAATTATTTAAACTAGTGGACTTGAGTAAATTCAAGTAATGTTTAATTAGTCTCAAATATGTTTGAGATAATTAAATTAAGTCCATGGATTTTTAATTGTTAAAAATCAAATAAGTCTTGCATGCATGGGAAGATGAAAGGTTGGGAGACAACTTTTTCAAATATCTAGGCTTGGCATTGGAATTCACATCAACTTTTTCAAGGACCAAGACAAGTCTCCCTTCCCCCCTTAATACATGAGATGGCCGAAACTTTGTTTAGTTTTTCACCAAGTTTTTCTCTCATTTTTCTTCAAGTGTTGAGGAAAGAAAAAGACTTCTCTTTGAAAAATCTTCTTATTTTTCTAGTGCAAAATAAGAAGGGTTCTAGCTAGTTAGTGGTGGGCTTGATTTTGAAGGAAAGGAGGAAGCTTGTAGATCAACTCATCCATTCAAGAGCTAAAGTGTTTACACTTTAGTTGGAGCCATACATCAATCCTTGTGATTGATAGGTACATTTCTTAAACACACTATGAATGTCATTTTTGTGTTTTTGTATTTGCTACACAATATTATCAAGGTGGCCGAAATTTTCTTCAAGAAAATTAAAATTTTAAACTTCCGTTGCGCTTCCGGTCACCGTAACCGATCCCCTTTCACTAAGAAGGGGAGAGATTCTAATTTTGTTGTTGTGGATAGATTCTCTAAGATGGCACATTTTATAGCTTGTCATAAAACCGATGATGCTTCAAACAACGCGGATTTTTTCTTTAGAGAAGTCGTTAGGTTGCATGGCATGCCTAGGACTATTGTTTTTGGTCGCGATGTTAAATTCTTGAGTTACTTTTGGAAGACTTTATGGGCTAAACTTGGCACAAAATTGTTGCTTTCTACTACTGGTCATCCTCAAACGGATGGACAAACTGAAGTTGTCAATAGAACTTTGGTAGCACTTTTGCGTGCTATTCTAAAAAGAACTTGGATTGACATTTGTATGGACTTTATTTTGGGGTTGCCTAGGACTAAAAAGGGGAGGGATTCTATTTTTGTTGTTGTGGATAGATTCTCTAAGATGGCACATTTTATTGCTTGTCATAAAACCGATGATGCTTCAAACATTGCGGATTTGTTCTTTAGAGAAGTCGCTAGGTTGCATGGCTTGCCTAGGACTATTGTTTCTGGTCACGATGTTAAATTCTTGAGTTACTTTCGGAAGACTTTATGAGCTAAACTTGGCACAAAATTGTTGTTTTCTACTACTTGTCATCCTCAAACGGATGGACAAACTGAAGTTGTCAATAGAACTTTGAGAACACTTTTGCGTGCTATTCTTAAAAAGAACTTGGATTGACATTTCTATGGACTTTATTTTAGGGTTGCCTAGGACTAAGAAGGGGAGGGATTCTATTTTTGTTGTTGTGGATAGATTCTCTAAGATGGCACATTTTATAGCTTGTCATAAAACCGATGATGCTTCAAACGTTGCGGATTTGTTCTTTAGAGAAGTCGTTAGGTTGCATGGAATGCCTAGGACTATTGTTTCTGGTCGCGATGTTAAATTCTTGAGTTACTTTTGGAAGACTTTATGGGCTAAACTTGGCACAAAATTGTTGTTTTCTACTACTTGTCATCCTCAAACGGATGGACAAACTGAAGTTGTCAATAGAACTTTGGGAACACTTTTGCGTGCTATTCTTAAAAGAACTTGGATTGACATTTCTATGGACTTTATTTTGGGGTTGCCTAGGACTAAGAAGGGGAGGGATTCTATTTTTGTTGTTGTGGATAGATTCTCTAAGATGGCACATTTTATAGCTTGTCATAAAACCGATGATGCTTCAAACATTGCGGATTTGTTCTTTAGAGAAGTCGTTAGGTTGCATGGCATGCCTAGGACTATTGTTTCTGGTCGCGATGTTAAATTCTTGAGTTACTTTTGGAAGACTTTATGGGCTAAACTTGGCACAAAATTGTTGTTTTCTACTACTTGTCATCCTCAAACGGATGGACAAACTGAAGTTGTCAATAGAACTTTGGGAACACTTTTGCGTGCTATTCTTAAAAAGAACTTGGATTGACATTTCTATGGACTTTATTTTGGGGTTGCCTAGGACTAAGAAGGGGAGGGATTCTATTTTTGTTGTTGTGGATAGATTCTCTAAGATGGCACATTTTATAGCTTGTCATAAAACCGATGATGCTTCAAACATTGCGGATTTGTTCTTTAGAGAAGTCGCTAGGTTGCATGGCACGCCTAGGACTATTGTTTCTGGTCGCTATGTTAAATTCTTGAGTTACTTTTGGAATACTTTAAGGGCTAAACTTGACACAAATTTGTTGTTTTCTACTACTTGTCATCCTCAAACAGATGGACAAACTGAAGTCGTCAATAGAACTCTGGGACCGGTTTTGCGTGCTATTCTTAAAAAGAACTTGGATTGAAATTTCTATGAACTTTATTTTGGGGTTTCCTAGGACTAAGAAGGGGAGGGATTCTATTTTTGTTGTTGTGGATAGATTCTCTAAGATGGAACATTTTATAGCTTGTCATAAAACCGAATGATGCTTCAAACGTTGCGGATTTGTTCTTTAGAAAGTCGTTAGGTTGCATGTCATGCCTAGGACTATTGTTTCTGGTCGCGATGTTAAATTCTTGAGTTACTTTTGGAAGATTTTATGGGCTAAACTTGGCACAAAATTGTTGTTTTCTACTATTTGTCATCCTCAAACGGATGGACAAACTGAAGTTGTCAATAGAACTTTGAGAACACTTTTGCGTGCTATTCTTAAAAAGAACTTGGATTGACATTTCTATGGACTTTATTTTGGGGTTGCCTAGGACTAAGAAGGGGAGAGATTCTAATTTTGTTGTTGTGGATAGATTCTCTAAGATGGCACATTTTATAGCTTGTCATAAAACCGATGATGCTTCAAACAACGCGGATTTTTTCTTTAGAGAAGTCGTTAGGTTGCATGGCATGCCTAGGACTATTGTTTTTGGTCGCGATGTTAAATTCTTGAGTTACTTTTGGAAGACTTTATGGGCTAAACTTGGCACAAAATTGTTGCTTTCTACTACTGGTCATCCTCAAACGGATGGACAAACTGAAGTTGTCAATAGAACTTTGGTAGCACTTTTGCGTGCTATTCTAAAAAGAACTTGGATTGACATTTGTATGGACTTTATTTTGGGGTTGCCTAGGACTAAAAAGGAGAGGGATTCTATTTTTGTTGTTGTGGATAGATTCTCTAAGATGGCACATTTTATTGCTTGTCATAAAACCGATGATGCTTCAAACATTGCGGATTTGTTCTTTAGAGAAGTCGCTAGGTTGCATGGCTTGCCTAGGACTATTGTTTCTGGTCACAATGTTAAATTCTTGAGTTACTTTCGGAAGACTTTATGAGCTAAACTTGGCACAAAATTGTTGTTTTCTACTACTTGTCATCCTCAAACGGATGGACAAACTGAAGTTGTCAATAGAACTTTGAGAACACTTTTGCGTGTTATTCTTAAAAAGAACTTGGATTGACATTTCTATGGACTTTATTTTAGGGTTGCCTAGGACTAAGAAGGGGAGAGATTCTATTTTTGTTGTTGTGGATAGATTCTCTAAGATGGCACATTTTATAGCTTGTCATAAAACCGATGATGCTTCAAACATTGCGGATTTGTTCTTTAGAGAAGTCGTTAGGTTGCATGGCATGCCTAGGACTATTGTTTCTGGTCGCGATGTTAAATTCTTGAGTTACTTTTGGAAGACTTTATGGGCTAAACTTGGCACAAAATTGTTGTTTTCTACTACTTGTCATCCTCAAACGGATGGACAAACTGAAGTTGTCAATAGAACTTTGGGAACACTTTTGCGTGCTATTCTTAAAAAGAACTTGGATTGACATTTCTATGGACTTTATTTTGGGGTTGCCTAGGACTAAGAAGGGGAGGGATTCTATTTTTGTTGTTGTGGATAGATTCTCTAAGATGGCACATTTTATAGCTTGTCATAAAACCGATGATGCTTCAAACATTGCGGATTTGTTCTTTAGAGAAGTCGTTAGGTTGCATGGCATGCCTAGGACTATTGTTTCTGGTCGCGATGTTAAATTCTTGAGTTACTTTTGGAAGACTTTATGGGCTAAACTTGGCACAAAATTGTTGTTTTCTACTACTTGTCATCCTCAAACGGATGGACAAACTGAAGTTGTCAATAGAACTTTGGGAACACTTTTGCGTGCTATTCTAAAAAAGAACTTGGATTGACATTTCTATGGACTTTATTTTGGGGTTGCCTAGGACTAAGAATGGGAGGGATTCTATTTTTGTTGTTGTGGATAGATTCTCTAAGATGGCACATTTTATAGCTTGTCATAAAACCGATGATGCTTCAAACATTGCGGATTTGTTCTTTAGAGAAGTCGCTAGGTTGCATGGCATGCCTAGGACTATTGTTTCTGGTCGCTATGTTAAATTCTTGAGTTACTTTTGGAATACTTTAAGGGCTAAACTTGACACAAATTTGTTGTTTTCTACTACTTGTCATCCTCAAACGGATGGACAAACTGAAGTCGTCAATAGAACTCTGGGACCGGTTTTGAGTGCTATTCTTAAAAAGAACTTGGATTGAAATTTCTATGGACTTTATTTTGGGGTTTCCTAGGACTAAGAAGGGGAGGGATTCTATTTTTGTTGTTGTGGATAGATTCTCTAAGATGGCACATTTTATAGCTTGTCATAAAACCGATGATGCTTCAAACATTGCGGATTTGTTCTTTAGAGAAGTCGTTAGGTTGCATGGCATGCCTAGGACTATTGTTTCTGGTCGCGATGTTAAATTCTTGAGTTACTTTTGGAAGACTTTATGGGCTAAACTTGGCACAAAATTGTTGTTTTCTACTACTTGTCATCCTCAAACGGATGGACAAACTGAAGTTGTCAATAGAACTTTGGGAACACTTTTGCGTGCTATTCTTAAAAAGAACTTGGATTGACATTTCTATGGACTTTATTTTGGGGTTGCCTAGGACTAAGAAGGGGAGGGATTCTATTTTTGTTGTTGTGGATAGATTCTCTAAGATGGCACATTTTATAGCTTGTCATAAAACCGATGATGCTTCAAACATTGCGGATTTGTTCTTTAGAGAAGTCGTTAGGTTGCATGGCATGCCTAGGACTATTGTTTCTGGTCGCGATGTTAAATTCTTGAGTTACTTTTGGAAGACTTTATGGGCTAAACTTGGCACAAAATTGTTGTTTTCTACTACTTGTCATCCTCAAACGGATGGACAAACTGAAGTTGTCAATAGAACTTTGGGAACACTTTTGCGTGCTATTCTTAAAAAGAACTTGGATTGACATTTCTATGGACTTTATTTTGGGGTTGCCTAGGACTAAGAAGGGGAGGGATTCTATTTTTGTTGTTGTGGATAGATTCTCTAAGATGGCACATTTTATAGCTTGTCATAAAACCGATGATGCTTCAAACATTGCGGATTTGTTCTTTAGAGAAGTCGTTAGGTTGCATGGCATGCCTAGGACTATTGTTTCTGGTCGCGATGTTAAATTCTTGAGTTACTTTTGGAAGACTTTATGGGCTAAACTTGGCACAAAATTGTTGTTTTCTACTACTTGTCATCCTCAAACGGATGGACAAACTGAAGTTGTCAATAGAACTTTGGAACACTTTTGCGTGCTATTCTTAAAAAGAACTTGGATTGACATTTCTATGGACTTTATTTTGGGGTTGCCTAGGACTAAGAAGGGGAGGGATTCTATTTTTGTTGTTGTGGATAGATTCTCTAAGATGGCACATTTTATAGCTTGTCATAAAACCGATGATGCTTCAAACATTGCGGATTTGTTCTTTAGAGAAGTCGTTAGGTTGCATGGCATGCCTAGGACTATTGTTTCTGGTCGCGATGTTAAATTCTTGAGTTACTTTTGGAAGACTTTATGGGCTAAACTTGGCACAAAATTGTTGTTTTCTACTACTTGTCATCCTCAAACGGATGGACAAACTGAAGTTGTCAATAGAACTTTGGGAACACTTTTGCGTGCTATTCTTAAAAAGAACTTGGATTGACATTTCTATGGACTTTATTTTGGGGTTGCCTAGGACTAAGAAGGGGAGGGATTCTATTTTTGTTGTTGTGGATAGATTCTCTAAGATGGCACATTTTATAGCTTGTCATAAAACCGATGATGCTTCAAACATTGCGGATTTGTTCTTTAGAGAAGTCGTTAGGTTGCATGGCATGCCTAGGACTATTGTTTCTGGTCGCGATGTTAAATTCTTGAGTTACTTTTGGAAGACTTTATGGGCTAAACTTGGCACAAAATTGTTGTTTTCTACTACTTGTCATCCTCAAACGGATGGACAAACTGAAGTTGTCAATAGAACTTTGGGAACACTTTTGCGTGCTATTCTTAAAAAGAACTTGGATTGACATTTCTATGGACTTTATTTTGGGGTTGCCTAGGACTAAGAAGGGGAGGGATTCTATTTTTGTTGTTGTGGATAGATTCTCTAAGATGGCACATTTTATAGCTTGTCATAAAACCGATGATGCTTCAAACATTGCGGATTTGTTCTTTAGAGAAGTCGTTAGGTTGCATGGCATGCCTAGGACTATTGTTTCTGGTCGCGATGTTAAATTCTTGAGTTACTTTTGGAAGACTTTATGGGCTAAACTTGGCACAAAATTGTTGTTTTCTACTACTTGTCATCCTCAAACGGATGGACAAACTGAAGTTGTCAATAGAACTTTGGGAACACTTTTGCGTGCTATTCTTAAAAAGAACTTGGATTGACATTTCTATGGACTTTATTTTGGGGTTGCCTAGGACTAAGAAGGGGAGGGATTCTATTTTTGTTGTTGTGGATAGATTCTCTAAGATGGCACATTTTATAGCTTGTCATAAAACCGATGATGCTTCAAACATTGCGGATTTGTTCTTTAGAGAAGTCGTTAGGTTGCATGGCATGCCTAGGACTATTGTTTCTGGTCGCGATGTTAAATTCTTGAGTTACTTTTGGAAGACTTTATGGGCTAAACTTGGCACAAAATTGTTGTTTTCTACTACTTGTCATCCTCAAACGGATGGACAAACTGAAGTTGTCAATAGAACTTTGGGAACACTTTTGCGTGCTATTCTTAAAAAGAACTTGGATTGACATTTCTATGGACTTTATTTTGGGGTTGCCTAGGACTAAGAAGGGGAGGGATTCTATTTTTGTTGTTGTGGATAGATTCTCTAAGATGGCACATTTTATAGCTTGTCATAAAACCGATGATGCTTCAAACATTGCGGATTTGTTCTTTAGAGAAGTCGTTAGGTTGCATGGCATGCCTAGGACTATTGTTTCTGGTCGCGATGTTAAATTCTTGAGTTACTTTTGGAAGACTTTATGGGCTAAACTTGGCACAAAATTGTTGTTTTCTACTACTTGTCATCCTCAAACGGATGGACAAACTGAAGTTGTCAATAGAACTTTGGGAACACTTTTGCGTGCTATTCTTAAAAAGAACTTGGATTGACATTTCTATGGACTTTATTTTGGGGTTGCCTAGGACTAAGAAGGGGAGGGATTCTATTTTTGTTGTTGTGGATAGATTCTCTAAGATGGCACATTTTATAGCTTGTCATAAAACCGATGATGCTTCAAACATTGCGGATTTGTTCTTTAGAGAAGTCGTTAGGTTGCATGGCATGCCTAGGACTATTGTTTCTGGTCGCGATGTTAAATTCTTGAGTTACTTTTGGAAGACTTTATGGGCTAAACTTGGCACAAAATTGTTGTTTTCTACTACTTGTCATCCTCAAACGGATGGACAAACTGAAGTTGTCAATAGAACTTTGGGAACACTTTTGCGTGCTATTCTTAAAAAGAACTTGGATTGACATTTCTATGGACTTTATTTTGGGGTTGCCTAGGACTAAGAAGGGGAGGGATTCTATTTTTGTTGTTGTGGATAGATTCTCTAAGATGGCACATTTTATAGCTTGTCATAAAACCGATGATGCTTCAAACATTGCGGATTTGTTCTTTAGAGAAGTCGTTAGGTTGCATGGCATGCCTAGGACTATTGTTTCTGGTCGCGATGTTAAATTCTTGAGTTACTTTTGGAAGACTTTATGGGCTAAACTTGGCACAAAATTGTTGTTTTCTACTACTTGTCATCCTCAAACGGATGGACAAACTGAAGTTGTCAATAGAACTTTGGGAACACTTTTGCGTGCTATTCTTAAAAAGAACTTGGATTGACATTTCTATGGACTTTATTTTGGGGTTGCCTAGGACTAAGAAGGGGAGGGATTCTATTTTTGTTGTTGTGGATAGATTCTCTAAGATGGCACATTTTATAGCTTGTCATAAAACCGATGATGCTTCAAACATTGCGGATTTGTTCTTTAGAGAAGTCGTTAGGTTGCATGGCATGCCTAGGACTATTGTTTCTGGTCGCGATGTTAAATTCTTGAGTTACTTTTGGAAGACTTTATGGGCTAAACTTGGCACAAAATTGTTGTTTTCTACTACTTGTCATCCTCAAACGGATGGACAAACTGAAGTTGTCAATAGAACTTTGGGAACACTTTTGCGTGCTATTCTTAAAAAGAACTTGGATTGACATTTCTATGGACTTTATTTTGGGGTTGCCTAGGACTAAGAAGGGGAGGGATTCTATTTTTGTTGTTGTGGATAGATTCTCTAAGATGGCACATTTTATAGCTTGTCATAAAACCGATGATGCTTCAAACATTGCGGATTTGTTCTTTAGAGAAGTCGTTAGGTTGCATGGCATGCCTAGGACTATTGTTTCTGGTCGCGATGTTAAATTCTTGAGTTACTTTTGGAAGACTTTATGGGCTAAACTTGGCACAAAATTGTTGTTTTCTACTACTTGTCATCCTCAAACGGATGGACAAACTGAAGTTGTCAATAGAACTTTGGGAACACTTTTGCGTGCTATTCTTAAAAAGAACTTGGATTGACATTTCTATGGACTTTATTTTGGGGTTGCCTAGGACTAAGAAGGGGAGGGATTCTATTTTTGTTGTTGTGGATAGATTCTCTAAGATGGCACATTTTATAGCTTGTCATAAAACCGATGATGCTTCAAACATTGCGGATTTGTTCTTTAGAGAAGTCGTTAGGTTGCATGGCATGCCTAGGACTATTGTTTCTGGTCGCGATGTTAAATTCTTGAGTTACTTTTGGAAGACTTTATGGGCTAAACTTGGCACAAAATTGTTGTTTTCTACTACTTGTCATCCTCAAACGGATGGACAAACTGAAGTTGTCAATAGAACTTTGGGAACACTTTTGCGTGCTATTCTTAAAAAGAACTTGGATTGACATTTCTATGGACTTTATTTTGGGGTTGCCTAGGACTAAGAAGGGGAGGGATTCTATTTTTGTTGTTGTGGATAGATTCTCTAAGATGGCACATTTTATAGCTTGTCATAAAACCGATGATGCTTCAAACATTGCGGATTTGTTCTTTAGAGAAGTCGTTAGGTTGCATGGCATGCCTAGGACTATTGTTTCTGGTCGCGATGTTAAATTCTTGAGTTACTTTTGGAAGACTTTATGGGCTAAACTTGGCACAAAATTGTTGTTTTCTACTACTTGTCATCCTCAAACGGATGGACAAACTGAAGTTGTCAATAGAACTTTGGGAACACTTTTGCGTGCTATTCTTAAAAAGAACTTGGATTGACATTTCTATGGACTTTATTTTGGGGTTGCCTAGGACTAAGAAGGGGAGGGATTCTATTTTTGTTGTTGTGGATAGATTCTCTAAGATGGCACATTTTATAGCTTGTCATAAAACCGATGATGCTTCAAACATTGCGGATTTGTTCTTTAGAGAAGTCGTTAGGTTGCATGGCATGCCTAGGACTATTGTTTCTGGTCGCGATGTTAAATTCTTGAGTTACTTTTGGAAGACTTTATGGGCTAAACTTGGCACAAAATTGTTGTTTTCTACTACTTGTCATCCTCAAACGGATGGACAAACTGAAGTTGTCAATAGAACTTTGGGAACACTTTTGCGTGCTATTCTTAAAAAGAACTTGGATTGACATTTCTATGGACTTTATTTTGGGGTTGCCTAGGACTAAGAAGGGGAGGGATTCTATTTTTGTTGTTGTGGATAGATTCTCTAAGATGGCACATTTTATAGCTTGTCATAAAACCGATGATGCTTCAAACATTGCGGATTTGTTCTTTAGAGAAGTCGTTAGGTTGCATGGCATGCCTAGGACTATTGTTTCTGGTCGCGATGTTAAATTCTTGAGTTACTTTTGGAAGACTTTATGGGCTAAACTTGGCACAAAATTGTTGTTTTCTACTACTTGTCATCCTCAAACGGATGGACAAACTGAAGTTGTCAATAGAACTTTGGGAACACTTTTGCGTGCTATTCTTAAAAAGAACTTGGATTGACATTTCTATGGACTTTATTTTGGGGTTGCCTAGGACTAAGAAGGGGAGGGATTCTATTTTTGTTGTTGTGGATAGATTCTCTAAGATGGCACATTTTATAGCTTGTCATAAAACCGATGATGCTTCAAACATTGCGGATTTGTTCTTTAGAGAAGTCGTTAGGTTGCATGGCATGCCTAGGACTATTGTTTCTGGTCGCGATGTTAAATTCTTGAGTTACTTTTGGAAGACTTTATGGGCTAAACTTGGCACAAAATTGTTGTTTTCTACTACTTGTCATCCTCAAACGGATGGACAAACTGAAGTTGTCAATAGAACTTTGGGAACACTTTTGCGTGCTATTCTTAAAAAGAACTTGGATTGACATTTCTATGGACTTTATTTTGGGGTTGCCTAGGACTAAGAAGGGGAGGGATTCTATTTTTGTTGTTGTGGATAGATTCTCTAAGATGGCACATTTTATAGCTTGTCATAAAACCGATGATGCTTCAAACATTGCGGATTTGTTCTTTAGAGAAGTCGTTAGGTTGCATGGCATGCCTAGGACTATTGTTTCTGGTCGCGATGTTAAATTCTTGAGTTACTTTTGGAAGACTTTATGGGCTAAACTTGGCACAAAATTGTTGTTTTCTACTACTTGTCATCCTCAAACGGATGGACAAACTGAAGTTGTCAATAGAACTTTGGGAACACTTTTGCGTGCTATTCTTAAAAAGAACTTGGATTGACATTTCTATGGACTTTATTTTGGGGTTGCCTAGGACTAAGAAGGGGAGGGATTCTATTTTTGTTGTTGTGGATAGATTCTCTAAGATGGCACATTTTATAGCTTGTCATAAAACCGATGATGCTTCAAACATTGCGGATTTGTTCTTTAGAGAAGTCGTTAGGTTGCATGGCATGCCTAGGACTATTGTTTCTGGTCGCGATGTTAAATTCTTGAGTTACTTTTGGAAGACTTTATGGGCTAAACTTGGCACAAAATTGTTGTTTTCTACTACTTGTCATCCTCAAACGGATGGACAAACTGAAGTTGTCAATAGAACTTTGGGAACACTTTTGCGTGCTATTCTTAAAAAGAACTTGGATTGACATTTCTATGGACTTTATTTTGGGGTTGCCTAGGACTAAGAAGGGGAGGGATTCTATTTTTGTTGTTGTGGATAGATTCTCTAAGATGGCACATTTTATAGCTTGTCATAAAACCGATGATGCTTCAAACATTGCGGATTTGTTCTTTAGAGAAGTCGTTAGGTTGCATGGCATGCCTAGGACTATTGTTTCTGGTCGCGATGTTAAATTCTTGAGTTACTTTTGGAAGACTTTATGGGCTAAACTTGGCACAAAATTGTTGTTTTCTACTACTTGTCATCCTCAAACGGATGGACAAACTGAAGTTGTCAATAGAACTTTGGGAACACTTTTGCGTGCTATTCTTAAAAAGAACTTGGATTGACATTTCTATGGACTTTATTTTGGGGTTGCCTAGGACTAAGAAGGGGAGGGATTCTATTTTTGTTGTTGTGGATAGATTCTCTAAGATGGCACATTTTATAGCTTGTCATAAAACCGATGATGCTTCAAACATTGCGGATTTGTTCTTTAGAGAAGTCGTTAGGTTGCATGGCATGCCTAGGACTATTGTTTCTGGTCGCGATGTTAAATTCTTGAGTTACTTTTGGAAGACTTTATGGGCTAAACTTGGCACAAAATTGTTGTTTTCTACTACTTGTCATCCTCAAACGGATGGACAAACTGAAGTTGTCAATAGAACTTTGGGAACACTTTTGCGTGCTATTCTTAAAAAGAACTTGGATTGACATTTCTATGGACTTTATTTTGGGGTTGCCTAGGACTAAGAAGGGGAGGGATTCTATTTTTGTTGTTGTGGATAGATTCTCTAAGATGGCACATTTTATAGCTTGTCATAAAACCGATGATGCTTCAAACATTGCGGATTTGTTCTTTAGAGAAGTCGTTAGGTTGCATGGCATGCCTAGGACTATTGTTTCTGGTCGCGATGTTAAATTCTTGAGTTACTTTTGGAAGACTTTATGGGCTAAACTTGGCACAAAATTGTTGTTTTCTACTACTTGTCATCCTCAAACGGATGGACAAACTGAAGTTGTCAATAGAACTTTGGGAACACTTTTGCGTGCTATTCTTAAAAAGAACTTGGATTGACATTTCTATGGACTTTATTTTGGGGTTGCCTAGGACTAAGAAGGGGAGGGATTCTATTTTTGTTGTTGTGGATAGATTCTCTAAGATGGCACATTTTATAGCTTGTCATAAAACCGATGATGCTTCAAACATTGCGGATTTGTTCTTTAGAGAAGTCGTTAGGTTGCATGGCATGCCTAGGACTATTGTTTCTGGTCGCGATGTTAAATTCTTGAGTTACTTTTGGAAGACTTTATGGGCTAAACTTGGCACAAAATTGTTGTTTTCTACTACTTGTCATCCTCAAACGGATGGACAAACTGAAGTTGTCAATAGAACTTTGGGAACACTTTTGCGTGCTATTCTTAAAAAGAACTTGGATTGACATTTCTATGGACTTTATTTTGGGGTTGCCTAGGACTAAGAAGGGGAGGGATTCTATTTTTGTTGTTGTGGATAGATTCTCTAAGATGGCACATTTTATAGCTTGTCATAAAACCGATGATGCTTCAAACATTGCGGATTTGTTCTTTAGAGAAGTCGTTAGGTTGCATGGCATGCCTAGGACTATTGTTTCTGGTCGCGATGTTAAATTCTTGAGTTACTTTTGGAAGACTTTATGGGCTAAACTTGGCACAAAATTGTTGTTTTCTACTACTTGTCATCCTCAAACGGATGGACAAACTGAAGTTGTCAATAGAACTTTGGGAACACTTTTGCGTGCTATTCTTAAAAAGAACTTGGATTGACATTTCTATGGACTTTATTTTGGGGTTGCCTAGGACTAAGAAGGGGAGGGATTCTATTTTTGTTGTTGTGGATAGATTCTCTAAGATGGCACATTTTATAGCTTGTCATAAAACCGATGATGCTTCAAACATTGCGGATTTGTTCTTTAGAGAAGTCGTTAGGTTGCATGGCATGCCTAGGACTATTGTTTCTGGTCGCGATGTTAAATTCTTGAGTTACTTTTGGAAGACTTTATGGGCTAAACTTGGCACAAAATTGTTGTTTTCTACTACTTGTCATCCTCAAACGGATGGACAAACTGAAGTTGTCAATAGAACTTTGGGAACACTTTTGCGTGCTATTCTTAAAAAGAACTTGGATTGACATTTCTATGGACTTTATTTTGGGGTTGCCTAGGACTAAGAAGGGGAGGGATTCTATTTTTGTTGTTGTGGATAGATTCTCTAAGATGGCACATTTTATAGCTTGTCATAAAACCGATGATGCTTCAAACATTGCGGATTTGTTCTTTAGAGAAGTCGTTAGGTTGCATGGCATGCCTAGGACTATTGTTTCTGGTCGCGATGTTAAATTCTTGAGTTACTTTTGGAAGACTTTATGGGCTAAACTTGGCACAAAATTGTTGTTTTCTACTACTTGTCATCCTCAAACGGATGGACAAACTGAAGTTGTCAATAGAACTTTGGGAACACTTTTGCGTGCTATTCTTAAAAAGAACTTGGATTGACATTTCTATGGACTTTATTTTGGGGTTGCCTAGGACTAAGAAGGGGAGGGATTCTATTTTTGTTGTTGTGGATAGATTCTCTAAGATGGCACATTTTATAGCTTGTCATAAAACCGATGATGCTTCAAACATTGCGGATTTGTTCTTTAGAGAAGTCGTTAGGTTGCATGGCATGCCTAGGACTATTGTTTCTGGTCGCGATGTTAAATTCTTGAGTTACTTTTGGAAGACTTTATGGGCTAAACTTGGCACAAAATTGTTGTTTTCTACTACTTGTCATCCTCAAACGGATGGACAAACTGAAGTTGTCAATAGAACTTTGGGAACACTTTTGCGTGCTATTCTTAAAAAGAACTTGGATTGACATTTCTATGGACTTTATTTTGGGGTTGCCTAGGACTAAGAAGGGGAGGGATTCTATTTTTGTTGTTGTGGATAGATTCTCTAAGATGGCACATTTTATAGCTTGTCATAAAACCGATGATGCTTCAAACATTGCGGATTTGTTCTTTAGAGAAGTCGTTAGGTTGCATGGCATGCCTAGGACTATTGTTTCTGGTCGCGATGTTAAATTCTTGAGTTACTTTTGGAAGACTTTATGGGCTAAACTTGGCACAAAATTGTTGTTTTCTACTACTTGTCATCCTCAAACGGATGGACAAACTGAAGTTGTCAATAGAACTTTGGGAACACTTTTGCGTGCTATTCTTAAAAAGAACTTGGATTGACATTTCTATGGACTTTATTTTGGGGTTGCCTAGGACTAAGAAGGGGAGGGATTCTATTTTTGTTGTTGTGGATAGATTCTCTAAGATGGCACATTTTATAGCTTGTCATAAAACCGATGATGCTTCAAACATTGCGGATTTGTTCTTTAGAGAAGTCGTTAGGTTGCATGGCATGCCTAGGACTATTGTTTCTGGTCGCGATGTTAAATTCTTGAGTTACTTTTGGAAGACTTTATGGGCTAAACTTGGCACAAAATTGTTGTTTTCTACTACTTGTCATCCTCAAACGGATGGACAAACTGAAGTTGTCAATAGAACTTTGGGAACACTTTTGCGTGCTATTCTTAAAAAGAACTTGGATTGACATTTCTATGGACTTTATTTTGGGGTTGCCTAGGACTAAGAAGGGGAGGGATTCTATTTTTGTTGTTGTGGATAGATTCTCTAAGATGGCACATTTTATAGCTTGTCATAAAACCGATGATGCTTCAAACATTGCGGATTTGTTCTTTAGAGAAGTCGTTAGGTTGCATGGCATGCCTAGGACTATTGTTTCTGGTCGCGATGTTAAATTCTTGAGTTACTTTTGGAAGACTTTATGGGCTAAACTTGGCACAAAATTGTTGTTTTCTACTACTTGTCATCCTCAAACGGATGGACAAACTGAAGTTGTCAATAGAACTTTGGGAACACTTTTGCGTGCTATTCTTAAAAAGAACTTGGATTGACATTTCTATGGACTTTATTTTGGGGTTGCCTAGGACTAAGAAGGGGAGGGATTCTATTTTTGTTGTTGTGGATAGATTCTCTAAGATGGCACATTTTATAGCTTGTCATAAAACCGATGATGCTTCAAACATTGCGGATTTGTTCTTTAGAGAAGTCGTTAGGTTGCATGGCATGCCTAGGACTATTGTTTCTGGTCGCGATGTTAAATTCTTGAGTTACTTTTGGAAGACTTTATGGGCTAAACTTGGCACAAAATTGTTGTTTTCTACTACTTGTCATCCTCAAACGGATGGACAAACTGAAGTTGTCAATAGAACTTTGGGAACACTTTTGCGTGCTATTCTTAAAAAGAACTTGGATTGACATTTCTATGGACTTTATTTTGGGGTTGCCTAGGACTAAGAAGGGGAGGGATTCTATTTTTGTTGTTGTGGATAGATTCTCTAAGATGGCACATTTTATAGCTTGTCATAAAACCGATGATGCTTCAAACATTGCGGATTTGTTCTTTAGAGAAGTCGTTAGGTTGCATGGCATGCCTAGGACTATTGTTTCTGGTCGCGATGTTAAATTCTTGAGTTACTTTTGGAAGACTTTATGGGCTAAACTTGGCACAAAATTGTTGTTTTCTACTACTTGTCATCCTCAAACGGATGGACAAACTGAAGTTGTCAATAGAACTTTGGGAACACTTTTGCGTGCTATTCTTAAAAAGAACTTGGATTGACATTTCTATGGACTTTATTTTGGGGTTGCCTAGGACTAAGAAGGGGAGGGATTCTATTTTTGTTGTTGTGGATAGATTCTCTAAGATGGCACATTTTATAGCTTGTCATAAAACCGATGATGCTTCAAACATTGCGGATTTGTTCTTTAGAGAAGTCGTTAGGTTGCATGGCATGCCTAGGACTATTGTTTCTGGTCGCGATGTTAAATTCTTGAGTTACTTTTGGAAGACTTTATGGGCTAAACTTGGCACAAAATTGTTGTTTTCTACTACTTGTCATCCTCAAACGGATGGACAAACTGAAGTTGTCAATAGAACTTTGGGAACACTTTTGCGTGCTATTCTTAAAAAGAACTTGGATTGACATTTCTATGGACTTTATTTTGGGGTTGCCTAGGACTAAGAAGGGGAGGGATTCTATTTTTGTTGTTGTGGATAGATTCTCTAAGATGGCACATTTTATAGCTTGTCATAAAACCGATGATGCTTCAAACATTGCGGATTTGTTCTTTAGAGAAGTCGTTAGGTTGCATGGCATGCCTAGGACTATTGTTTCTGGTCGCGATGTTAAATTCTTGAGTTACTTTTGGAAGACTTTATGGGCTAAACTTGGCACAAAATTGTTGTTTTCTACTACTTGTCATCCTCAAACGGATGGACAAACTGAAGTTGTCAATAGAACTTTGGGAACACTTTTGCGTGCTATTCTTAAAAAGAACTTGGATTGACATTTCTATGGACTTTATTTTGGGGTTGCCTAGGACTAAGAAGGGGAGGGATTCTATTTTTGTTGTTGTGGATAGATTCTCTAAGATGGCACATTTTATAGCTTGTCATAAAACCGATGATGCTTCAAACATTGCGGATTTGTTCTTTAGAGAAGTCGTTAGGTTGCATGGCATGCCTAGGACTATTGTTTCTGGTCGCGATGTTAAATTCTTGAGTTACTTTTGGAAGACTTTATGGGCTAAACTTGGCACAAAATTGTTGTTTTCTACTACTTGTCATCCTCAAACGGATGGACAAACTGAAGTTGTCAATAGAACTTTGGGAACACTTTTGCGTGCTATTCTTAAAAAGAACTTGGATTGACATTTCTATGGACTTTATTTTGGGGTTGCCTAGGACTAAGAAGGGGAGGGATTCTATTTTTGTTGTTGTGGATAGATTCTCTAAGATGGCACATTTTATAGCTTGTCATAAAACCGATGATGCTTCAAACATTGCGGATTTGTTCTTTAGAGAAGTCGTTAGGTTGCATGGCATGCCTAGGACTATTGTTTCTGGTCGCGATGTTAAATTCTTGAGTTACTTTTGGAAGACTTTATGGGCTAAACTTGGCACAAAATTGTTGTTTTCTACTACTTGTCATCCTCAAACGGATGGACAAACTGAAGTTGTCAATAGAACTTTGGGAACACTTTTGCGTGCTATTCTTAAAAAGAACTTGGATTGACATTTCTATGGACTTTATTTTGGGGTTGCCTAGGACTAAGAAGGGGAGGGATTCTATTTTTGTTGTTGTGGATAGATTCTCTAAGATGGCACATTTTATAGCTTGTCATAAAACCGATGATGCTTCAAACATTGCGGATTTGTTCTTTAGAGAAGTCGTTAGGTTGCATGGCATGCCTAGGACTATTGTTTCTGGTCGCGATGTTAAATTCTTGAGTTACTTTTGGAAGACTTTATGGGCTAAACTTGGCACAAAATTGTTGTTTTCTACTACTTGTCATCCTCAAACGGATGGACAAACTGAAGTTGTCAATAGAACTTTGGGAACACTTTTGCGTGCTATTCTTAAAAAGAACTTGGATTGACATTTCTATGGACTTTATTTTGGGGTTGCCTAGGACTAAGAAGGGGAGGGATTCTATTTTTGTTGTTGTGGATAGATTCTCTAAGATGGCACATTTTATAGCTTGTCATAAAACCGATGATGCTTCAAACATTGCGGATTTGTTCTTTAGAGAAGTCGTTAGGTTGCATGGCATGCCTAGGACTATTGTTTCTGGTCGCGATGTTAAATTCTTGAGTTACTTTTGGAAGACTTTATGGGCTAAACTTGGCACAAAATTGTTGTTTTCTACTACTTGTCATCCTCAAACGGATGGACAAACTGAAGTTGTCAATAGAACTTTGGGAACACTTTTGCGTGCTATTCTTAAAAAGAACTTGGATTGACATTTCTATGGACTTTATTTTGGGGTTGCCTAGGACTAAGAAGGGGAGGGATTCTATTTTTGTTGTTGTGGATAGATTCTCTAAGATGGCACATTTTATAGCTTGTCATAAAACCGATGATGCTTCAAACATTGCGGATTTGTTCTTTAGAGAAGTCGTTAGGTTGCATGGCATGCCTAGGACTATTGTTTCTGGTCGCGATGTTAAATTCTTGAGTTACTTTTGGAAGACTTTATGGGCTAAACTTGGCACAAAATTGTTGTTTTCTACTACTTGTCATCCTCAAACGGATGGACAAACTGAAGTTGTCAATAGAACTTTGGGAACACTTTTGCGTGCTATTCTTAAAAAGAACTTGGATTGACATTTCTATGGACTTTATTTTGGGGTTGCCTAGGACTAAGAAGGGGAGGGATTCTATTTTTGTTGTTGTGGATAGATTCTCTAAGATGGCACATTTTATAGCTTGTCATAAAACCGATGATGCTTCAAACATTGCGGATTTGTTCTTTAGAGAAGTCGTTAGGTTGCATGGCATGCCTAGGACTATTGTTTCTGGTCGCGATGTTAAATTCTTGAGTTACTTTTGGAAGACTTTATGGGCTAAACTTGGCACAAAATTGTTGTTTTCTACTACTTGTCATCCTCAAACGGATGGACAAACTGAAGTTGTCAATAGAACTTTGGGAACACTTTTGCGTGCTATTCTTAAAAAGAACTTGGATTGACATTTCTATGGACTTTATTTTGGGGTTGCCTAGGACTAAGAAGGGGAGGGATTCTATTTTTGTTGTTGTGGATAGATTCTCTAAGATGGCACATTTTATAGCTTGTCATAAAACCGATGATGCTTCAAACATTGCGGATTTGTTCTTTAGAGAAGTCGTTAGGTTGCATGGCATGCCTAGGACTATTGTTTCTGGTCGCGATGTTAAATTCTTGAGTTACTTTTGGAAGACTTTATGGGCTAAACTTGGCACAAAATTGTTGTTTTCTACTACTTGTCATCCTCAAACGGATGGACAAACTGAAGTTGTCAATAGAACTTTGGGAACACTTTTGCGTGCTATTCTTAAAAAGAACTTGGATTGACATTTCTATGGACTTTATTTTGGGGTTGCCTAGGACTAAGAAGGGGAGGGATTCTATTTTTGTTGTTGTGGATAGATTCTCTAAGATGGCACATTTTATAGCTTGTCATAAAACCGATGATGCTTCAAACATTGCGGATTTGTTCTTTAGAGAAGTCGTTAGGTTGCATGGCATGCCTAGGACTATTGTTTCTGGTCGCGATGTTAAATTCTTGAGTTACTTTTGGAAGACTTTATGGGCTAAACTTGGCACAAAATTGTTGTTTTCTACTACTTGTCATCCTCAAACGGATGGACAAACTGAAGTTGTCAATAGAACTTTGGGAACACTTTTGCGTGCTATTCTTAAAAAGAACTTGGATTGACATTTCTATGGACTTTATTTTGGGGTTGCCTAGGACTAAGAAGGGGAGGGATTCTATTTTTGTTGTTGTGGATAGATTCTCTAAGATGGCACATTTTATAGCTTGTCATAAAACCGATGATGCTTCAAACATTGCGGATTTGTTCTTTAGAGAAGTCGTTAGGTTGCATGGCATGCCTAGGACTATTGTTTCTGGTCGCGATGTTAAATTCTTGAGTTACTTTTGGAAGACTTTATGGGCTAAACTTGGCACAAAATTGTTGTTTTCTACTACTTGTCATCCTCAAACGGATGGACAAACTGAAGTTGTCAATAGAACTTTGGGAACACTTTTGCGTGCTATTCTTAAAAAGAACTTGGATTGACATTTCTATGGACTTTATTTTGGGGTTGCCTAGGACTAAGAAGGGGAGGGATTCTATTTTTGTTGTTGTGGATAGATTCTCTAAGATGGCACATTTTATAGCTTGTCATAAAACCGATGATGCTTCAAACATTGCGGATTTGTTCTTTAGAGAAGTCGTTAGGTTGCATGGCATGCCTAGGACTATTGTTTCTGGTCGCGATGTTAAATTCTTGAGTTACTTTTGGAAGACTTTATGGGCTAAACTTGGCACAAAATTGTTGTTTTCTACTACTTGTCATCCTCAAACGGATGGACAAACTGAAGTTGTCAATAGAACTTTGGGAACACTTTTGCGTGCTATTCTTAAAAAGAACTTGGATTGACATTTCTATGGACTTTATTTTGGGGTTGCCTAGGACTAAGAAGGGGAGGGATTCTATTTTTGTTGTTGTGGATAGATTCTCTAAGATGGCACATTTTATAGCTTGTCATAAAACCGATGATGCTTCAAACATTGCGGATTTGTTCTTTAGAGAAGTCGTTAGGTTGCATGGCATGCCTAGGACTATTGTTTCTGGTCGCGATGTTAAATTCTTGAGTTACTTTTGGAAGACTTTATGGGCTAAACTTGGCACAAAATTGTTGTTTTCTACTACTTGTCATCCTCAAACGGATGGACAAACTGAAGTTGTCAATAGAACTTTGGGAACACTTTTGCGTGCTATTCTTAAAAAGAACTTGGATTGACATTTCTATGGACTTTATTTTGGGGTTGCCTAGGACTAAGAAGGGGAGGGATTCTATTTTTGTTGTTGTGGATAGATTCTCTAAGATGGCACATTTTATAGCTTGTCATAAAACCGATGATGCTTCAAACATTGCGGATTTGTTCTTTAGAGAAGTCGTTAGGTTGCATGGCATGCCTAGGACTATTGTTTCTGGTCGCGATGTTAAATTCTTGAGTTACTTTTGGAAGACTTTATGGGCTAAACTTGGCACAAAATTGTTGTTTTCTACTACTTGTCATCCTCAAACGGATGGACAAACTGAAGTTGTCAATAGAACTTTGGGAACACTTTTGCGTGCTATTCTTAAAAAGAACTTGGATTGACATTTCTATGGACTTTATTTTGGGGTTGCCTAGGACTAAGAAGGGGAGGGATTCTATTTTTGTTGTTGTGGATAGATTCTCTAAGATGGCACATTTTATAGCTTGTCATAAAACCGATGATGCTTCAAACATTGCGGATTTGTTCTTTAGAGAAGTCGTTAGGTTGCATGGCATGCCTAGGACTATTGTTTCTGGTCGCGATGTTAAATTCTTGAGTTACTTTTGGAAGACTTTATGGGCTAAACTTGGCACAAAATTGTTGTTTTCTACTACTTGTCATCCTCAAACGGATGGACAAACTGAAGTTGTCAATAGAACTTTGGGAACACTTTTGCGTGCTATTCTTAAAAAGAACTTGGATTGACATTTCTATGGACTTTATTTTGGGGTTGCCTAGGACTAAGAAGGGGAGGGATTCTATTTTTGTTGTTGTGGATAGATTCTCTAAGATGGCACATTTTATAGCTTGTCATAAAACCGATGATGCTTCAAACATTGCGGATTTGTTCTTTAGAGAAGTCGTTAGGTTGCATGGCATGCCTAGGACTATTGTTTCTGGTCGCGATGTTAAATTCTTGAGTTACTTTTGGAAGACTTTATGGGCTAAACTTGGCACAAAATTGTTGTTTTCTACTACTTGTCATCCTCAAACGGATGGACAAACTGAAGTTGTCAATAGAACTTTGGGAACACTTTTGCGTGCTATTCTTAAAAAGAACTTGGATTGACATTTCTATGGACTTTATTTTGGGGTTGCCTAGGACTAAGAAGGGGAGGGATTCTATTTTTGTTGTTGTGGATAGATTCTCTAAGATGGCACATTTTATAGCTTGTCATAAAACCGATGATGCTTCAAACATTGCGGATTTGTTCTTTAGAGAAGTCGTTAGGTTGCATGGCATGCCTAGGACTATTGTTTCTGGTCGCGATGTTAAATTCTTGAGTTACTTTTGGAAGACTTTATGGGCTAAACTTGGCACAAAATTGTTGTTTTCTACTACTTGTCATCCTCAAACGGATGGACAAACTGAAGTTGTCAATAGAACTTTGGGAACACTTTTGCGTGCTATTCTTAAAAAGAACTTGGATTGACATTTCTATGGACTTTATTTTGGGGTTGCCTAGGACTAAGAAGGGGAGGGATTCTATTTTTGTTGTTGTGGATAGATTCTCTAAGATGGCACATTTTATAGCTTGTCATAAAACCGATGATGCTTCAAACATTGCGGATTTGTTCTTTAGAGAAGTCGTTAGGTTGCATGGCATGCCTAGGACTATTGTTTCTGGTCGCGATGTTAAATTCTTGAGTTACTTTTGGAAGACTTTATGGGCTAAACTTGGCACAAAATTGTTGTTTTCTACTACTTGTCATCCTCAAACGGATGGACAAACTGAAGTTGTCAATAGAACTTTGGGAACACTTTTGCGTGCTATTCTTAAAAAGAACTTGGATTGACATTTCTATGGACTTTATTTTGGGGTTGCCTAGGACTAAGAAGGGGAGGGATTCTATTTTTGTTGTTGTGGATAGATTCTCTAAGATGGCACATTTTATAGCTTGTCATAAAACCGATGATGCTTCAAACATTGCGGATTTGTTCTTTAGAGAAGTCGTTAGGTTGCATGGCATGCCTAGGACTATTGTTTCTGGTCGCGATGTTAAATTCTTGAGTTACTTTTGGAAGACTTTATGGGCTAAACTTGGCACAAAATTGTTGTTTTCTACTACTTGTCATCCTCAAACGGATGGACAAACTGAAGTTGTCAATAGAACTTTGGGAACACTTTTGCGTGCTATTCTTAAAAAGAACTTGGATTGACATTTCTATGGACTTTATTTTGGGGTTGCCTAGGACTAAGAAGGGGAGGGATTCTATTTTTGTTGTTGTGGATAGATTCTCTAAGATGGCACATTTTATAGCTTGTCATAAAACCGATGATGCTTCAAACATTGCGGATTTGTTCTTTAGAGAAGTCGTTAGGTTGCATGGCATGCCTAGGACTATTGTTTCTGGTCGCGATGTTAAATTCTTGAGTTACTTTTGGAAGACTTTATGGGCTAAACTTGGCACAAAATTGTTGTTTTCTACTACTTGTCATCCTCAAACGGATGGACAAACTGAAGTTGTCAATAGAACTTTGGGAACACTTTTGCGTGCTATTCTTAAAAAGAACTTGGATTGACATTTCTATGGACTTTATTTTGGGGTTGCCTAGGACTAAGAAGGGGAGGGATTCTATTTTTGTTGTTGTGGATAGATTCTCTAAGATGGCACATTTTATAGCTTGTCATAAAACCGATGATGCTTCAAACATTGCGGATTTGTTCTTTAGAGAAGTCGTTAGGTTGCATGGCATGCCTAGGACTATTGTTTCTGGTCGCGATGTTAAATTCTTGAGTTACTTTTGGAAGACTTTATGGGCTAAACTTGGCACAAAATTGTTGTTTTCTACTACTTGTCATCCTCAAACGGATGGACAAACTGAAGTTGTCAATAGAACTTTGGGAACACTTTTGCGTGCTATTCTTAAAAAGAACTTGGATTGACATTTCTATGGACTTTATTTTGGGGTTGCCTAGGACTAAGAAGGGGAGGGATTCTATTTTTGTTGTTGTGGATAGATTCTCTAAGATGGCACATTTTATAGCTTGTCATAAAACCGATGATGCTTCAAACATTGCGGATTTGTTCTTTAGAGAAGTCGTTAGGTTGCATGGCATGCCTAGGACTATTGTTTCTGGTCGCGATGTTAAATTCTTGAGTTACTTTTGGAAGACTTTATGGGCTAAACTTGGCACAAAATTGTTGTTTTCTACTACTTGTCATCCTCAAACGGATGGACAAACTGAAGTTGTCAATAGAACTTTGGGAACACTTTTGCGTGCTATTCTTAAAAAGAACTTGGATTGACATTTCTATGGACTTTATTTTGGGGTTGCCTAGGACTAAGAAGGGGAGGGATTCTATTTTTGTTGTTGTGGATAGATTCTCTAAGATGGCACATTTTATAGCTTGTCATAAAACCGATGATGCTTCAAACATTGCGGATTTGTTCTTTAGAGAAGTCGTTAGGTTGCATGGCATGCCTAGGACTATTGTTTCTGGTCGCGATGTTAAATTCTTGAGTTACTTTTGGAAGACTTTATGGGCTAAACTTGGCACAAAATTGTTGTTTTCTACTACTTGTCATCCTCAAACGGATGGACAAACTGAAGTTGTCAATAGAACTTTGGGAACACTTTTGCGTGCTATTCTTAAAAAGAACTTGGATTGACATTTCTATGGACTTTATTTTGGGGTTGCCTAGGACTAAGAAGGGGAGGGATTCTATTTTTGTTGTTGTGGATAGATTCTCTAAGATGGCACATTTTATAGCTTGTCATAAAACCGATGATGCTTCAAACATTGCGGATTTGTTCTTTAGAGAAGTCGTTAGGTTGCATGGCATGCCTAGGACTATTGTTTCTGGTCGCGATGTTAAATTCTTGAGTTACTTTTGGAAGACTTTATGGGCTAAACTTGGCACAAAATTGTTGTTTTCTACTACTTGTCATCCTCAAACGGATGGACAAACTGAAGTTGTCAATAGAACTTTGGGAACACTTTTGCGTGCTATTCTTAAAAAGAACTTGGATTGACATTTCTATGGACTTTATTTTGGGGTTGCCTAGGACTAAGAAGGGGAGGGATTCTATTTTTGTTGTTGTGGATAGATTCTCTAAGATGGCACATTTTATAGCTTGTCATAAAACCGATGATGCTTCAAACATTGCGGATTTGTTCTTTAGAGAAGTCGTTAGGTTGCATGGCATGCCTAGGACTATTGTTTCTGGTCGCGATGTTAAATTCTTGAGTTACTTTTGGAAGACTTTATGGGCTAAACTTGGCACAAAATTGTTGTTTTCTACTACTTGTCATCCTCAAACGGATGGACAAACTGAAGTTGTCAATAGAACTTTGGGAACACTTTTGCGTGCTATTCTTAAAAAGAACTTGGATTGACATTTCTATGGACTTTATTTTGGGGTTGCCTAGGACTAAGAAGGGGAGGGATTCTATTTTTGTTGTTGTGGATAGATTCTCTAAGATGGCACATTTTATAGCTTGTCATAAAACCGATGATGCTTCAAACATTGCGGATTTGTTCTTTAGAGAAGTCGTTAGGTTGCATGGCATGCCTAGGACTATTGTTTCTGGTCGCGATGTTAAATTCTTGAGTTACTTTTGGAAGACTTTATGGGCTAAACTTGGCACAAAATTGTTGTTTTCTACTACTTGTCATCCTCAAACGGATGGACAAACTGAAGTTGTCAATAGAACTTTGGGAACACTTTTGCGTGCTATTCTTAAAAAGAACTTGGATTGACATTTCTATGGACTTTATTTTGGGGTTGCCTAGGACTAAGAAGGGGAGGGATTCTATTTTTGTTGTTGTGGATAGATTCTCTAAGATGGCACATTTTATAGCTTGTCATAAAACCGATGATGCTTCAAACATTGCGGATTTGTTCTTTAGAGAAGTCGTTAGGTTGCATGGCATGCCTAGGACTATTGTTTCTGGTCGCGATGTTAAATTCTTGAGTTACTTTTGGAAGACTTTATGGGCTAAACTTGGCACAAAATTGTTGTTTTCTACTACTTGTCATCCTCAAACGGATGGACAAACTGAAGTTGTCAATAGAACTTTGGGAACACTTTTGCGTGCTATTCTTAAAAAGAACTTGGATTGACATTTCTATGGACTTTATTTTGGGGTTGCCTAGGACTAAGAAGGGGAGGGATTCTATTTTTGTTGTTGTGGATAGATTCTCTAAGATGGCACATTTTATAGCTTGTCATAAAACCGATGATGCTTCAAACATTGCGGATTTGTTCTTTAGAGAAGTCGTTAGGTTGCATGGCATGCCTAGGACTATTGTTTCTGGTCGCGATGTTAAATTCTTGAGTTACTTTTGGAAGACTTTATGGGCTAAACTTGGCACAAAATTGTTGTTTTCTACTACTTGTCATCCTCAAACGGATGGACAAACTGAAGTTGTCAATAGAACTTTGGGAACACTTTTGCGTGCTATTCTTAAAAAGAACTTGGATTGACATTTCTATGGACTTTATTTTGGGGTTGCCTAGGACTAAGAAGGGGAGGGATTCTATTTTTGTTGTTGTGGATAGATTCTCTAAGATGGCACATTTTATAGCTTGTCATAAAACCGATGATGCTTCAAACATTGCGGATTTGTTCTTTAGAGAAGTCGTTAGGTTGCATGGCATGCCTAGGACTATTGTTTCTGGTCGCGATGTTAAATTCTTGAGTTACTTTTGGAAGACTTTATGGGCTAAACTTGGCACAAAATTGTTGTTTTCTACTACTTGTCATCCTCAAACGGATGGACAAACTGAAGTTGTCAATAGAACTTTGGGAACACTTTTGCGTGCTATTCTTAAAAAGAACTTGGATTGACATTTCTATGGACTTTATTTTGGGGTTGCCTAGGACTAAGAAGGGGAGGGATTCTATTTTTGTTGTTGTGGATAGATTCTCTAAGATGGCACATTTTATAGCTTGTCATAAAACCGATGATGCTTCAAACATTGCGGATTTGTTCTTTAGAGAAGTCGTTAGGTTGCATGGCATGCCTAGGACTATTGTTTCTGGTCGCGATGTTAAATTCTTGAGTTACTTTTGGAAGACTTTATGGGCTAAACTTGGCACAAAATTGTTGTTTTCTACTACTTGTCATCCTCAAACGGATGGACAAACTGAAGTTGTCAATAGAACTTTGGGAACACTTTTGCGTGCTATTCTTAAAAAGAACTTGGATTGACATTTCTATGGACTTTATTTTGGGGTTGCCTAGGACTAAGAAGGGGAGGGATTCTATTTTTGTTGTTGTGGATAGATTCTCTAAGATGGCACATTTTATAGCTTGTCATAAAACCGATGATGCTTCAAACATTGCGGATTTGTTCTTTAGAGAAGTCGTTAGGTTGCATGGCATGCCTAGGACTATTGTTTCTGGTCGCGATGTTAAATTCTTGAGTTACTTTTGGAAGACTTTATGGGCTAAACTTGGCACAAAATTGTTGTTTTCTACTACTTGTCATCCTCAAACGGATGGACAAACTGAAGTTGTCAATAGAACTTTGGGAACACTTTTGCGTGCTATTCTTAAAAAGAACTTGGATTGACATTTCTATGGACTTTATTTTGGGGTTGCCTAGGACTAAGAAGGGGAGGGATTCTATTTTTGTTGTTGTGGATAGATTCTCTAAGATGGCACATTTTATAGCTTGTCATAAAACCGATGATGCTTCAAACATTGCGGATTTGTTCTTTAGAGAAGTCGTTAGGTTGCATGGCATGCCTAGGACTATTGTTTCTGGTCGCGATGTTAAATTCTTGAGTTACTTTTGGAAGACTTTATGGGCTAAACTTGGCACAAAATTGTTGTTTTCTACTACTTGTCATCCTCAAACGGATGGACAAACTGAAGTTGTCAATAGAACTTTGGGAACACTTTTGCGTGCTATTCTTAAAAAGAACTTGGATTGACATTTCTATGGACTTTATTTTGGGGTTGCCTAGGACTAAGAAGGGGAGGGATTCTATTTTTGTTGTTGTGGATAGATTCTCTAAGATGGCACATTTTATAGCTTGTCATAAAACCGATGATGCTTCAAACATTGCGGATTTGTTCTTTAGAGAAGTCGTTAGGTTGCATGGCATGCCTAGGACTATTGTTTCTGGTCGCGATGTTAAATTCTTGAGTTACTTTTGGAAGACTTTATGGGCTAAACTTGGCACAAAATTGTTGTTTTCTACTACTTGTCATCCTCAAACGGATGGACAAACTGAAGTTGTCAATAGAACTTTGGGAACACTTTTGCGTGCTATTCTTAAAAAGAACTTGGATTGACATTTCTATGGACTTTATTTTGGGGTTGCCTAGGACTAAGAAGGGGAGGGATTCTATTTTTGTTGTTGTGGATAGATTCTCTAAGATGGCACATTTTATAGCTTGTCATAAAACCGATGATGCTTCAAACATTGCGGATTTGTTCTTTAGAGAAGTCGTTAGGTTGCATGGCATGCCTAGGACTATTGTTTCTGGTCGCGATGTTAAATTCTTGAGTTACTTTTGGAAGACTTTATGGGCTAAACTTGGCACAAAATTGTTGTTTTCTACTACTTGTCATCCTCAAACGGATGGACAAACTGAAGTTGTCAATAGAACTTTGGGAACACTTTTGCGTGCTATTCTTAAAAAGAACTTGGATTGACATTTCTATGGACTTTATTTTGGGGTTGCCTAGGACTAAGAAGGGGAGGGATTCTATTTTTGTTGTTGTGGATAGATTCTCTAAGATGGCACATTTTATAGCTTGTCATAAAACCGATGATGCTTCAAACATTGCGGATTTGTTCTTTAGAGAAGTCGTTAGGTTGCATGGCATGCCTAGGACTATTGTTTCTGGTCGCGATGTTAAATTCTTGAGTTACTTTTGGAAGACTTTATGGGCTAAACTTGGCACAAAATTGTTGTTTTCTACTACTTGTCATCCTCAAACGGATGGACAAACTGAAGTTGTCAATAGAACTTTGGGAACACTTTTGCGTGCTATTCTTAAAAAGAACTTGGATTGACATTTCTATGGACTTTATTTTGGGGTTGCCTAGGACTAAGAAGGGGAGGGATTCTATTTTTGTTGTTGTGGATAGATTCTCTAAGATGGCACATTTTATAGCTTGTCATAAAACCGATGATGCTTCAAACATTGCGGATTTGTTCTTTAGAGAAGTCGTTAGGTTGCATGGCATGCCTAGGACTATTGTTTCTGGTCGCGATGTTAAATTCTTGAGTTACTTTTGGAAGACTTTATGGGCTAAACTTGGCACAAAATTGTTGTTTTCTACTACTTGTCATCCTCAAACGGATGGACAAACTGAAGTTGTCAATAGAACTTTGGGAACACTTTTGCGTGCTATTCTTAAAAAGAACTTGGATTGACATTTCTATGGACTTTATTTTGGGGTTGCCTAGGACTAAGAAGGGGAGGGATTCTATTTTTGTTGTTGTGGATAGATTCTCTAAGATGGCACATTTTATAGCTTGTCATAAAACCGATGATGCTTCAAACATTGCGGATTTGTTCTTTAGAGAAGTCGTTAGGTTGCATGGCATGCCTAGGACTATTGTTTCTGGTCGCGATGTTAAATTCTTGAGTTACTTTTGGAAGACTTTATGGGCTAAACTTGGCACAAAATTGTTGTTTTCTACTACTTGTCATCCTCAAACGGATGGACAAACTGAAGTTGTCAATAGAACTTTGGGAACACTTTTGCGTGCTATTCTTAAAAAGAACTTGGATTGACATTTCTATGGACTTTATTTTGGGGTTGCCTAGGACTAAGAAGGGGAGGGATTCTATTTTTGTTGTTGTGGATAGATTCTCTAAGATGGCACATTTTATAGCTTGTCATAAAACCGATGATGCTTCAAACATTGCGGATTTGTTCTTTAGAGAAGTCGTTAGGTTGCATGGCATGCCTAGGACTATTGTTTCTGGTCGCGATGTTAAATTCTTGAGTTACTTTTGGAAGACTTTATGGGCTAAACTTGGCACAAAATTGTTGTTTTCTACTACTTGTCATCCTCAAACGGATGGACAAACTGAAGTTGTCAATAGAACTTTGGGAACACTTTTGCGTGCTATTCTTAAAAAGAACTTGGATTGACATTTCTATGGACTTTATTTTGGGGTTGCCTAGGACTAAGAAGGGGAGGGATTCTATTTTTGTTGTTGTGGATAGATTCTCTAAGATGGCACATTTTATAGCTTGTCATAAAACCGATGATGCTTCAAACATTGCGGATTTGTTCTTTAGAGAAGTCGTTAGGTTGCATGGCATGCCTAGGACTATTGTTTCTGGTCGCGATGTTAAATTCTTGAGTTACTTTTGGAAGACTTTATGGGCTAAACTTGGCACAAAATTGTTGTTTTCTACTACTTGTCATCCTCAAACGGATGGACAAACTGAAGTTGTCAATAGAACTTTGGGAACACTTTTGCGTGCTATTCTTAAAAAGAACTTGGATTGACATTTCTATGGACTTTATTTTGGGGTTGCCTAGGACTAAGAAGGGGAGGGATTCTATTTTTGTTGTTGTGGATAGATTCTCTAAGATGGCACATTTTATAGCTTGTCATAAAACCGATGATGCTTCAAACATTGCGGATTTGTTCTTTAGAGAAGTCGTTAGGTTGCATGGCATGCCTAGGACTATTGTTTCTGGTCGCGATGTTAAATTCTTGAGTTACTTTTGGAAGACTTTATGGGCTAAACTTGGCACAAAATTGTTGTTTTCTACTACTTGTCATCCTCAAACGGATGGACAAACTGAAGTTGTCAATAGAACTTTGGGAACACTTTTGCGTGCTATTCTTAAAAAGAACTTGGATTGACATTTCTATGGACTTTATTTTGGGGTTGCCTAGGACTAAGAAGGGGAGGGATTCTATTTTTGTTGTTGTGGATAGATTCTCTAAGATGGCACATTTTATAGCTTGTCATAAAACCGATGATGCTTCAAACATTGCGGATTTGTTCTTTAGAGAAGTCGTTAGGTTGCATGGCATGCCTAGGACTATTGTTTCTGGTCGCGATGTTAAATTCTTGAGTTACTTTTGGAAGACTTTATGGGCTAAACTTGGCACAAAATTGTTGTTTTCTACTACTTGTCATCCTCAAACGGATGGACAAACTGAAGTTGTCAATAGAACTTTGGGAACACTTTTGCGTGCTATTCTTAAAAAGAACTTGGATTGACATTTCTATGGACTTTATTTTGGGGTTGCCTAGGACTAAGAAGGGGAGGGATTCTATTTTTGTTGTTGTGGATAGATTCTCTAAGATGGCACATTTTATAGCTTGTCATAAAACCGATGATGCTTCAAACATTGCGGATTTGTTCTTTAGAGAAGTCGTTAGGTTGCATGGCATGCCTAGGACTATTGTTTCTGGTCGCGATGTTAAATTCTTGAGTTACTTTTGGAAGACTTTATGGGCTAAACTTGGCACAAAATTGTTGTTTTCTACTACTTGTCATCCTCAAACGGATGGACAAACTGAAGTTGTCAATAGAACTTTGGGAACACTTTTGCGTGCTATTCTTAAAAAGAACTTGGATTGACATTTCTATGGACTTTATTTTGGGGTTGCCTAGGACTAAGAAGGGGAGGGATTCTATTTTTGTTGTTGTGGATAGATTCTCTAAGATGGCACATTTTATAGCTTGTCATAAAACCGATGATGCTTCAAACATTGCGGATTTGTTCTTTAGAGAAGTCGTTAGGTTGCATGGCATGCCTAGGACTATTGTTTCTGGTCGCGATGTTAAATTCTTGAGTTACTTTTGGAAGACTTTATGGGCTAAACTTGGCACAAAATTGTTGTTTTCTACTACTTGTCATCCTCAAACGGATGGACAAACTGAAGTTGTCAATAGAACTTTGGGAACACTTTTGCGTGCTATTCTTAAAAAGAACTTGGATTGACATTTCTATGGACTTTATTTTGGGGTTGCCTAGGACTAAGAAGGGGAGGGATTCTATTTTTGTTGTTGTGGATAGATTCTCTAAGATGGCACATTTTATAGCTTGTCATAAAACCGATGATGCTTCAAACATTGCGGATTTGTTCTTTAGAGAAGTCGTTAGGTTGCATGGCATGCCTAGGACTATTGTTTCTGGTCGCGATGTTAAATTCTTGAGTTACTTTTGGAAGACTTTATGGGCTAAACTTGGCACAAAATTGTTGTTTTCTACTACTTGTCATCCTCAAACGGATGGACAAACTGAAGTTGTCAATAGAACTTTGGGAACACTTTTGCGTGCTATTCTTAAAAAGAACTTGGATTGACATTTCTATGGACTTTATTTTGGGGTTGCCTAGGACTAAGAAGGGGAGGGATTCTATTTTTGTTGTTGTGGATAGATTCTCTAAGATGGCACATTTTATAGCTTGTCATAAAACCGATGATGCTTCAAACATTGCGGATTTGTTCTTTAGAGAAGTCGTTAGGTTGCATGGCATGCCTAGGACTATTGTTTCTGGTCGCGATGTTAAATTCTTGAGTTACTTTTGGAAGACTTTATGGGCTAAACTTGGCACAAAATTGTTGTTTTCTACTACTTGTCATCCTCAAACGGATGGACAAACTGAAGTTGTCAATAGAACTTTGGGAACACTTTTGCGTGCTATTCTTAAAAAGAACTTGGATTGACATTTCTATGGACTTTATTTTGGGGTTGCCTAGGACTAAGAAGGGGAGGGATTCTATTTTTGTTGTTGTGGATAGATTCTCTAAGATGGCACATTTTATAGCTTGTCATAAAACCGATGATGCTTCAAACATTGCGGATTTGTTCTTTAGAGAAGTCGTTAGGTTGCATGGCATGCCTAGGACTATTGTTTCTGGTCGCGATGTTAAATTCTTGAGTTACTTTTGGAAGACTTTATGGGCTAAACTTGGCACAAAATTGTTGTTTTCTACTACTTGTCATCCTCAAACGGATGGACAAACTGAAGTTGTCAATAGAACTTTGGGAACACTTTTGCGTGCTATTCTTAAAAAGAACTTGGATTGACATTTCTATGGACTTTATTTTGGGGTTGCCTAGGACTAAGAAGGGGAGGGATTCTATTTTTGTTGTTGTGGATAGATTCTCTAAGATGGCACATTTTATAGCTTGTCATAAAACCGATGATGCTTCAAACATTGCGGATTTGTTCTTTAGAGAAGTCGTTAGGTTGCATGGCATGCCTAGGACTATTGTTTCTGGTCGCGATGTTAAATTCTTGAGTTACTTTTGGAAGACTTTATGGGCTAAACTTGGCACAAAATTGTTGTTTTCTACTACTTGTCATCCTCAAACGGATGGACAAACTGAAGTTGTCAATAGAACTTTGGGAACACTTTTGCGTGCTATTCTTAAAAAGAACTTGGATTGACATTTCTATGGACTTTATTTTGGGGTTGCCTAGGACTAAGAAGGGGAGGGATTCTATTTTTGTTGTTGTGGATAGATTCTCTAAGATGGCACATTTTATAGCTTGTCATAAAACCGATGATGCTTCAAACATTGCGGATTTGTTCTTTAGAGAAGTCGTTAGGTTGCATGGCATGCCTAGGACTATTGTTTCTGGTCGCGATGTTAAATTCTTGAGTTACTTTTGGAAGACTTTATGGGCTAAACTTGGCACAAAATTGTTGTTTTCTACTACTTGTCATCCTCAAACGGATGGACAAACTGAAGTTGTCAATAGAACTTTGGGAACACTTTTGCGTGCTATTCTTAAAAAGAACTTGGATTGACATTTCTATGGACTTTATTTTGGGGTTGCCTAGGACTAAGAAGGGGAGGGATTCTATTTTTGTTGTTGTGGATAGATTCTCTAAGATGGCACATTTTATAGCTTGTCATAAAACCGATGATGCTTCAAACATTGCGGATTTGTTCTTTAGAGAAGTCGTTAGGTTGCATGGCATGCCTAGGACTATTGTTTCTGGTCGCGATGTTAAATTCTTGAGTTACTTTTGGAAGACTTTATGGGCTAAACTTGGCACAAAATTGTTGTTTTCTACTACTTGTCATCCTCAAACGGATGGACAAACTGAAGTTGTCAATAGAACTTTGGGAACACTTTTGCGTGCTATTCTTAAAAAGAACTTGGATTGACATTTCTATGGACTTTATTTTGGGGTTGCCTAGGACTAAGAAGGGGAGGGATTCTATTTTTGTTGTTGTGGATAGATTCTCTAAGATGGCACATTTTATAGCTTGTCATAAAACCGATGATGCTTCAAACATTGCGGATTTGTTCTTTAGAGAAGTCGTTAGGTTGCATGGCATGCCTAGGACTATTGTTTCTGGTCGCGATGTTAAATTCTTGAGTTACTTTTGGAAGACTTTATGGGCTAAACTTGGCACAAAATTGTTGTTTTCTACTACTTGTCATCCTCAAACGGATGGACAAACTGAAGTTGTCAATAGAACTTTGGGAACACTTTTGCGTGCTATTCTTAAAAAGAACTTGGATTGACATTTCTATGGACTTTATTTTGGGGTTGCCTAGGACTAAGAAGGGGAGGGATTCTATTTTTGTTGTTGTGGATAGATTCTCTAAGATGGCACATTTTATAGCTTGTCATAAAACCGATGATGCTTCAAACATTGCGGATTTGTTCTTTAGAGAAGTCGTTAGGTTGCATGGCATGCCTAGGACTATTGTTTCTGGTCGCGATGTTAAATTCTTGAGTTACTTTTGGAAGACTTTATGGGCTAAACTTGGCACAAAATTGTTGTTTTCTACTACTTGTCATCCTCAAACGGATGGACAAACTGAAGTTGTCAATAGAACTTTGGGAACACTTTTGCGTGCTATTCTTAAAAAGAACTTGGATTGACATTTCTATGGACTTTATTTTGGGGTTGCCTAGGACTAAGAAGGGGAGGGATTCTATTTTTGTTGTTGTGGATAGATTCTCTAAGATGGCACATTTTATAGCTTGTCATAAAACCGATGATGCTTCAAACATTGCGGATTTGTTCTTTAGAGAAGTCGTTAGGTTGCATGGCATGCCTAGGACTATTGTTTCTGGTCGCGATGTTAAATTCTTGAGTTACTTTTGGAAGACTTTATGGGCTAAACTTGGCACAAAATTGTTGTTTTCTACTACTTGTCATCCTCAAACGGATGGACAAACTGAAGTTGTCAATAGAACTTTGGGAACACTTTTGCGTGCTATTCTTAAAAAGAACTTGGATTGACATTTCTATGGACTTTATTTTGGGGTTGCCTAGGACTAAGAAGGGGAGGGATTCTATTTTTGTTGTTGTGGATAGATTCTCTAAGATGGCACATTTTATAGCTTGTCATAAAACCGATGATGCTTCAAACATTGCGGATTTGTTCTTTAGAGAAGTCGTTAGGTTGCATGGCATGCCTAGGACTATTGTTTCTGGTCGCGATGTTAAATTCTTGAGTTACTTTTGGAAGACTTTATGGGCTAAACTTGGCACAAAATTGTTGTTTTCTACTACTTGTCATCCTCAAACGGATGGACAAACTGAAGTTGTCAATAGAACTTTGGGAACACTTTTGCGTGCTATTCTTAAAAAGAACTTGGATTGACATTTCTATGGACTTTATTTTGGGGTTGCCTAGGACTAAGAAGGGGAGGGATTCTATTTTTGTTGTTGTGGATAGATTCTCTAAGATGGCACATTTTATAGCTTGTCATAAAACCGATGATGCTTCAAACATTGCGGATTTGTTCTTTAGAGAAGTCGTTAGGTTGCATGGCATGCCTAGGACTATTGTTTCTGGTCGCGATGTTAAATTCTTGAGTTACTTTTGGAAGACTTTATGGGCTAAACTTGGCACAAAATTGTTGTTTTCTACTACTTGTCATCCTCAAACGGATGGACAAACTGAAGTTGTCAATAGAACTTTGGGAACACTTTTGCGTGCTATTCTTAAAAAGAACTTGGATTGACATTTCTATGGACTTTATTTTGGGGTTGCCTAGGACTAAGAAGGGGAGGGATTCTATTTTTGTTGTTGTGGATAGATTCTCTAAGATGGCACATTTTATAGCTTGTCATAAAACCGATGATGCTTCAAACATTGCGGATTTGTTCTTTAGAGAAGTCGTTAGGTTGCATGGCATGCCTAGGACTATTGTTTCTGGTCGCGATGTTAAATTCTTGAGTTACTTTTGGAAGACTTTATGGGCTAAACTTGGCACAAAATTGTTGTTTTCTACTACTTGTCATCCTCAAACGGATGGACAAACTGAAGTTGTCAATAGAACTTTGGGAACACTTTTGCGTGCTATTCTTAAAAAGAACTTGGATTGACATTTCTATGGACTTTATTTTGGGGTTGCCTAGGACTAAGAAGGGGAGGGATTCTATTTTTGTTGTTGTGGATAGATTCTCTAAGATGGCACATTTTATAGCTTGTCATAAAACCGATGATGCTTCAAACATTGCGGATTTGTTCTTTAGAGAAGTCGTTAGGTTGCATGGCATGCCTAGGACTATTGTTTCTGGTCGCGATGTTAAATTCTTGAGTTACTTTTGGAAGACTTTATGGGCTAAACTTGGCACAAAATTGTTGTTTTCTACTACTTGTCATCCTCAAACGGATGGACAAACTGAAGTTGTCAATAGAACTTTGGGAACACTTTTGCGTGCTATTCTTAAAAAGAACTTGGATTGACATTTCTATGGACTTTATTTTGGGGTTGCCTAGGACTAAGAAGGGGAGGGATTCTATTTTTGTTGTTGTGGATAGATTCTCTAAGATGGCACATTTTATAGCTTGTCATAAAACCGATGATGCTTCAAACATTGCGGATTTGTTCTTTAGAGAAGTCGTTAGGTTGCATGGCATGCCTAGGACTATTGTTTCTGGTCGCGATGTTAAATTCTTGAGTTACTTTTGGAAGACTTTATGGGCTAAACTTGGCACAAAATTGTTGTTTTCTACTACTTGTCATCCTCAAACGGATGGACAAACTGAAGTTGTCAATAGAACTTTGGGAACACTTTTGCGTGCTATTCTTAAAAAGAACTTGGATTGACATTTCTATGGACTTTATTTTGGGGTTGCCTAGGACTAAGAAGGGGAGGGATTCTATTTTTGTTGTTGTGGATAGATTCTCTAAGATGGCACATTTTATAGCTTGTCATAAAACCGATGATGCTTCAAACATTGCGGATTTGTTCTTTAGAGAAGTCGTTAGGTTGCATGGCATGCCTAGGACTATTGTTTCTGGTCGCGATGTTAAATTCTTGAGTTACTTTTGGAAGACTTTATGGGCTAAACTTGGCACAAAATTGTTGTTTTCTACTACTTGTCATCCTCAAACGGATGGACAAACTGAAGTTGTCAATAGAACTTTGGGAACACTTTTGCGTGCTATTCTTAAAAAGAACTTGGATTGACATTTCTATGGACTTTATTTTGGGGTTGCCTAGGACTAAGAAGGGGAGGGATTCTATTTTTGTTGTTGTGGATAGATTCTCTAAGATGGCACATTTTATAGCTTGTCATAAAACCGATGATGCTTCAAACATTGCGGATTTGTTCTTTAGAGAAGTCGTTAGGTTGCATGGCATGCCTAGGACTATTGTTTCTGGTCGCGATGTTAAATTCTTGAGTTACTTTTGGAAGACTTTATGGGCTAAACTTGGCACAAAATTGTTGTTTTCTACTACTTGTCATCCTCAAACGGATGGACAAACTGAAGTTGTCAATAGAACTTTGGGAACACTTTTGCGTGCTATTCTTAAAAAGAACTTGGATTGACATTTCTATGGACTTTATTTTGGGGTTGCCTAGGACTAAGAAGGGGAGGGATTCTATTTTTGTTGTTGTGGATAGATTCTCTAAGATGGCACATTTTATAGCTTGTCATAAAACCGATGATGCTTCAAACATTGCGGATTTGTTCTTTAGAGAAGTCGTTAGGTTGCATGGCATGCCTAGGACTATTGTTTCTGGTCGCGATGTTAAATTCTTGAGTTACTTTTGGAAGACTTTATGGGCTAAACTTGGCACAAAATTGTTGTTTTCTACTACTTGTCATCCTCAAACGGATGGACAAACTGAAGTTGTCAATAGAACTTTGGGAACACTTTTGCGTGCTATTCTTAAAAAGAACTTGGATTGACATTTCTATGGACTTTATTTTGGGGTTGCCTAGGACTAAGAAGGGGAGGGATTCTATTTTTGTTGTTGTGGATAGATTCTCTAAGATGGCACATTTTATAGCTTGTCATAAAACCGATGATGCTTCAAACATTGCGGATTTGTTCTTTAGAGAAGTCGTTAGGTTGCATGGCATGCCTAGGACTATTGTTTCTGGTCGCGATGTTAAATTCTTGAGTTACTTTTGGAAGACTTTATGGGCTAAACTTGGCACAAAATTGTTGTTTTCTACTACTTGTCATCCTCAAACGGATGGACAAACTGAAGTTGTCAATAGAACTTTGGGAACACTTTTGCGTGCTATTCTTAAAAAGAACTTGGATTGACATTTCTATGGACTTTATTTTGGGGTTGCCTAGGACTAAGAAGGGGAGGGATTCTATTTTTGTTGTTGTGGATAGATTCTCTAAGATGGCACATTTTATAGCTTGTCATAAAACCGATGATGCTTCAAACATTGCGGATTTGTTCTTTAGAGAAGTCGTTAGGTTGCATGGCATGCCTAGGACTATTGTTTCTGGTCGCGATGTTAAATTCTTGAGTTACTTTTGGAAGACTTTATGGGCTAAACTTGGCACAAAATTGTTGTTTTCTACTACTTGTCATCCTCAAACGGATGGACAAACTGAAGTTGTCAATAGAACTTTGGGAACACTTTTGCGTGCTATTCTTAAAAAGAACTTGGATTGACATTTCTATGGACTTTATTTTGGGGTTGCCTAGGACTAAGAAGGGGAGGGATTCTATTTTTGTTGTTGTGGATAGATTCTCTAAGATGGCACATTTTATAGCTTGTCATAAAACCGATGATGCTTCAAACATTGCGGATTTGTTCTTTAGAGAAGTCGTTAGGTTGCATGGCATGCCTAGGACTATTGTTTCTGGTCGCGATGTTAAATTCTTGAGTTACTTTTGGAAGACTTTATGGGCTAAACTTGGCACAAAATTGTTGTTTTCTACTACTTGTCATCCTCAAACGGATGGACAAACTGAAGTTGTCAATAGAACTTTGGGAACACTTTTGCGTGCTATTCTTAAAAAGAACTTGGATTGACATTTCTATGGACTTTATTTTGGGGTTGCCTAGGACTAAGAAGGGGAGGGATTCTATTTTTGTTGTTGTGGATAGATTCTCTAAGATGGCACATTTTATAGCTTGTCATAAAACCGATGATGCTTCAAACATTGCGGATTTGTTCTTTAGAGAAGTCGTTAGGTTGCATGGCATGCCTAGGACTATTGTTTCTGGTCGCGATGTTAAATTCTTGAGTTACTTTTGGAAGACTTTATGGGCTAAACTTGGCACAAAATTGTTGTTTTCTACTACTTGTCATCCTCAAACGGATGGACAAACTGAAGTTGTCAATAGAACTTTGGGAACACTTTTGCGTGCTATTCTTAAAAAGAACTTGGATTGACATTTCTATGGACTTTATTTTGGGGTTGCCTAGGACTAAGAAGGGGAGGGATTCTATTTTTGTTGTTGTGGATAGATTCTCTAAGATGGCACATTTTATAGCTTGTCATAAAACCGATGATGCTTCAAACATTGCGGATTTGTTCTTTAGAGAAGTCGTTAGGTTGCATGGCATGCCTAGGACTATTGTTTCTGGTCGCGATGTTAAATTCTTGAGTTACTTTTGGAAGACTTTATGGGCTAAACTTGGCACAAAATTGTTGTTTTCTACTACTTGTCATCCTCAAACGGATGGACAAACTGAAGTTGTCAATAGAACTTTGGGAACACTTTTGCGTGCTATTCTTAAAAAGAACTTGGATTGACATTTCTATGGACTTTATTTTGGGGTTGCCTAGGACTAAGAAGGGGAGGGATTCTATTTTTGTTGTTGTGGATAGATTCTCTAAGATGGCACATTTTATAGCTTGTCATAAAACCGATGATGCTTCAAACATTGCGGATTTGTTCTTTAGAGAAGTCGTTAGGTTGCATGGCATGCCTAGGACTATTGTTTCTGGTCGCGATGTTAAATTCTTGAGTTACTTTTGGAAGACTTTATGGGCTAAACTTGGCACAAAATTGTTGTTTTCTACTACTTGTCATCCTCAAACGGATGGACAAACTGAAGTTGTCAATAGAACTTTGGGAACACTTTTGCGTGCTATTCTTAAAAAGAACTTGGATTGACATTTCTATGGACTTTATTTTGGGGTTGCCTAGGACTAAGAAGGGGAGGGATTCTATTTTTGTTGTTGTGGATAGATTCTCTAAGATGGCACATTTTATAGCTTGTCATAAAACCGATGATGCTTCAAACATTGCGGATTTGTTCTTTAGAGAAGTCGTTAGGTTGCATGGCATGCCTAGGACTATTGTTTCTGGTCGCGATGTTAAATTCTTGAGTTACTTTTGGAAGACTTTATGGGCTAAACTTGGCACAAAATTGTTGTTTTCTACTACTTGTCATCCTCAAACGGATGGACAAACTGAAGTTGTCAATAGAACTTTGGGAACACTTTTGCGTGCTATTCTTAAAAAGAACTTGGATTGACATTTCTATGGACTTTATTTTGGGGTTGCCTAGGACTAAGAAGGGGAGGGATTCTATTTTTGTTGTTGTGGATAGATTCTCTAAGATGGCACATTTTATAGCTTGTCATAAAACCGATGATGCTTCAAACATTGCGGATTTGTTCTTTAGAGAAGTCGTTAGGTTGCATGGCATGCCTAGGACTATTGTTTCTGGTCGCGATGTTAAATTCTTGAGTTACTTTTGGAAGACTTTATGGGCTAAACTTGGCACAAAATTGTTGTTTTCTACTACTTGTCATCCTCAAACGGATGGACAAACTGAAGTTGTCAATAGAACTTTGGGAACACTTTTGCGTGCTATTCTTAAAAAGAACTTGGATTGACATTTCTATGGACTTTATTTTGGGGTTGCCTAGGACTAAGAAGGGGAGGGATTCTATTTTTGTTGTTGTGGATAGATTCTCTAAGATGGCACATTTTATAGCTTGTCATAAAACCGATGATGCTTCAAACATTGCGGATTTGTTCTTTAGAGAAGTCGTTAGGTTGCATGGCATGCCTAGGACTATTGTTTCTGGTCGCGATGTTAAATTCTTGAGTTACTTTTGGAAGACTTTATGGGCTAAACTTGGCACAAAATTGTTGTTTTCTACTACTTGTCATCCTCAAACGGATGGACAAACTGAAGTTGTCAATAGAACTTTGGGAACACTTTTGCGTGCTATTCTTAAAAAGAACTTGGATTGACATTTCTATGGACTTTATTTTGGGGTTGCCTAGGACTAAGAAGGGGAGGGATTCTATTTTTGTTGTTGTGGATAGATTCTCTAAGATGGCACATTTTATAGCTTGTCATAAAACCGATGATGCTTCAAACATTGCGGATTTGTTCTTTAGAGAAGTCGTTAGGTTGCATGGCATGCCTAGGACTATTGTTTCTGGTCGCGATGTTAAATTCTTGAGTTACTTTTGGAAGACTTTATGGGCTAAACTTGGCACAAAATTGTTGTTTTCTACTACTTGTCATCCTCAAACGGATGGACAAACTGAAGTTGTCAATAGAACTTTGGGAACACTTTTGCGTGCTATTCTTAAAAAGAACTTGGATTGACATTTCTATGGACTTTATTTTGGGGTTGCCTAGGACTAAGAAGGGGAGGGATTCTATTTTTGTTGTTGTGGATAGATTCTCTAAGATGGCACATTTTATAGCTTGTCATAAAACCGATGATGCTTCAAACATTGCGGATTTGTTCTTTAGAGAAGTCGTTAGGTTGCATGGCATGCCTAGGACTATTGTTTCTGGTCGCGATGTTAAATTCTTGAGTTACTTTTGGAAGACTTTATGGGCTAAACTTGGCACAAAATTGTTGTTTTCTACTACTTGTCATCCTCAAACGGATGGACAAACTGAAGTTGTCAATAGAACTTTGGGAACACTTTTGCGTGCTATTCTTAAAAAGAACTTGGATTGACATTTCTATGGACTTTATTTTGGGGTTGCCTAGGACTAAGAAGGGGAGGGATTCTATTTTTGTTGTTGTGGATAGATTCTCTAAGATGGCACATTTTATAGCTTGTCATAAAACCGATGATGCTTCAAACATTGCGGATTTGTTCTTTAGAGAAGTCGTTAGGTTGCATGGCATGCCTAGGACTATTGTTTCTGGTCGCGATGTTAAATTCTTGAGTTACTTTTGGAAGACTTTATGGGCTAAACTTGGCACAAAATTGTTGTTTTCTACTACTTGTCATCCTCAAACGGATGGACAAACTGAAGTTGTCAATAGAACTTTGGGAACACTTTTGCGTGCTATTCTTAAAAAGAACTTGGATTGACATTTCTATGGACTTTATTTTGGGGTTGCCTAGGACTAAGAAGGGGAGGGATTCTATTTTTGTTGTTGTGGATAGATTCTCTAAGATGGCACATTTTATAGCTTGTCATAAAACCGATGATGCTTCAAACATTGCGGATTTGTTCTTTAGAGAAGTCGTTAGGTTGCATGGCATGCCTAGGACTATTGTTTCTGGTCGCGATGTTAAATTCTTGAGTTACTTTTGGAAGACTTTATGGGCTAAACTTGGCACAAAATTGTTGTTTTCTACTACTTGTCATCCTCAAACGGATGGACAAACTGAAGTTGTCAATAGAACTTTGGGAACACTTTTGCGTGCTATTCTTAAAAAGAACTTGGATTGACATTTCTATGGACTTTATTTTGGGGTTGCCTAGGACTAAGAAGGGGAGGGATTCTATTTTTGTTGTTGTGGATAGATTCTCTAAGATGGCACATTTTATAGCTTGTCATAAAACCGATGATGCTTCAAACATTGCGGATTTGTTCTTTAGAGAAGTCGTTAGGTTGCATGGCATGCCTAGGACTATTGTTTCTGGTCGCGATGTTAAATTCTTGAGTTACTTTTGGAAGACTTTATGGGCTAAACTTGGCACAAAATTGTTGTTTTCTACTACTTGTCATCCTCAAACGGATGGACAAACTGAAGTTGTCAATAGAACTTTGGGAACACTTTTGCGTGCTATTCTTAAAAAGAACTTGGATTGACATTTCTATGGACTTTATTTTGGGGTTGCCTAGGACTAAGAAGGGGAGGGATTCTATTTTTGTTGTTGTGGATAGATTCTCTAAGATGGCACATTTTATAGCTTGTCATAAAACCGATGATGCTTCAAACATTGCGGATTTGTTCTTTAGAGAAGTCGTTAGGTTGCATGGCATGCCTAGGACTATTGTTTCTGGTCGCGATGTTAAATTCTTGAGTTACTTTTGGAAGACTTTATGGGCTAAACTTGGCACAAAATTGTTGTTTTCTACTACTTGTCATCCTCAAACGGATGGACAAACTGAAGTTGTCAATAGAACTTTGGGAACACTTTTGCGTGCTATTCTTAAAAAGAACTTGGATTGACATTTCTATGGACTTTATTTTGGGGTTGCCTAGGACTAAGAAGGGGAGGGATTCTATTTTTGTTGTTGTGGATAGATTCTCTAAGATGGCACATTTTATAGCTTGTCATAAAACCGATGATGCTTCAAACATTGCGGATTTGTTCTTTAGAGAAGTCGTTAGGTTGCATGGCATGCCTAGGACTATTGTTTCTGGTCGCGATGTTAAATTCTTGAGTTACTTTTGGAAGACTTTATGGGCTAAACTTGGCACAAAATTGTTGTTTTCTACTACTTGTCATCCTCAAACGGATGGACAAACTGAAGTTGTCAATAGAACTTTGGGAACACTTTTGCGTGCTATTCTTAAAAAGAACTTGGATTGACATTTCTATGGACTTTATTTTGGGGTTGCCTAGGACTAAGAAGGGGAGGGATTCTATTTTTGTTGTTGTGGATAGATTCTCTAAGATGGCACATTTTATAGCTTGTCATAAAACCGATGATGCTTCAAACATTGCGGATTTGTTCTTTAGAGAAGTCGTTAGGTTGCATGGCATGCCTAGGACTATTGTTTCTGGTCGCGATGTTAAATTCTTGAGTTACTTTTGGAAGACTTTATGGGCTAAACTTGGCACAAAATTGTTGTTTTCTACTACTTGTCATCCTCAAACGGATGGACAAACTGAAGTTGTCAATAGAACTTTGGGAACACTTTTGCGTGCTATTCTTAAAAAGAACTTGGATTGACATTTCTATGGACTTTATTTTGGGGTTGCCTAGGACTAAGAAGGGGAGGGATTCTATTTTTGTTGTTGTGGATAGATTCTCTAAGATGGCACATTTTATAGCTTGTCATAAAACCGATGATGCTTCAAACATTGCGGATTTGTTCTTTAGAGAAGTCGTTAGGTTGCATGGCATGCCTAGGACTATTGTTTCTGGTCGCGATGTTAAATTCTTGAGTTACTTTTGGAAGACTTTATGGGCTAAACTTGGCACAAAATTGTTGTTTTCTACTACTTGTCATCCTCAAACGGATGGACAAACTGAAGTTGTCAATAGAACTTTGGGAACACTTTTGCGTGCTATTCTTAAAAAGAACTTGGATTGACATTTCTATGGACTTTATTTTGGGGTTGCCTAGGACTAAGAAGGGGAGGGATTCTATTTTTGTTGTTGTGGATAGATTCTCTAAGATGGCACATTTTATAGCTTGTCATAAAACCGATGATGCTTCAAACATTGCGGATTTGTTCTTTAGAGAAGTCGTTAGGTTGCATGGCATGCCTAGGACTATTGTTTCTGGTCGCGATGTTAAATTCTTGAGTTACTTTTGGAAGACTTTATGGGCTAAACTTGGCACAAAATTGTTGTTTTCTACTACTTGTCATCCTCAAACGGATGGACAAACTGAAGTTGTCAATAGAACTTTGGGAACACTTTTGCGTGCTATTCTTAAAAAGAACTTGGATTGACATTTCTATGGACTTTATTTTGGGGTTGCCTAGGACTAAGAAGGGGAGGGATTCTATTTTTGTTGTTGTGGATAGATTCTCTAAGATGGCACATTTTATAGCTTGTCATAAAACCGATGATGCTTCAAACATTGCGGATTTGTTCTTTAGAGAAGTCGTTAGGTTGCATGGCATGCCTAGGACTATTGTTTCTGGTCGCGATGTTAAATTCTTGAGTTACTTTTGGAAGACTTTATGGGCTAAACTTGGCACAAAATTGTTGTTTTCTACTACTTGTCATCCTCAAACGGATGGACAAACTGAAGTTGTCAATAGAACTTTGGGAACACTTTTGCGTGCTATTCTTAAAAAGAACTTGGATTGACATTTCTATGGACTTTATTTTGGGGTTGCCTAGGACTAAGAAGGGGAGGGATTCTATTTTTGTTGTTGTGGATAGATTCTCTAAGATGGCACATTTTATAGCTTGTCATAAAACCGATGATGCTTCAAACATTGCGGATTTGTTCTTTAGAGAAGTCGTTAGGTTGCATGGCATGCCTAGGACTATTGTTTCTGGTCGCGATGTTAAATTCTTGAGTTACTTTTGGAAGACTTTATGGGCTAAACTTGGCACAAAATTGTTGTTTTCTACTACTTGTCATCCTCAAACGGATGGACAAACTGAAGTTGTCAATAGAACTTTGGGAACACTTTTGCGTGCTATTCTTAAAAAGAACTTGGATTGACATTTCTATGGACTTTATTTTGGGGTTGCCTAGGACTAAGAAGGGGAGGGATTCTATTTTTGTTGTTGTGGATAGATTCTCTAAGATGGCACATTTTATAGCTTGTCATAAAACCGATGATGCTTCAAACATTGCGGATTTGTTCTTTAGAGAAGTCGTTAGGTTGCATGGCATGCCTAGGACTATTGTTTCTGGTCGCGATGTTAAATTCTTGAGTTACTTTTGGAAGACTTTATGGGCTAAACTTGGCACAAAATTGTTGTTTTCTACTACTTGTCATCCTCAAACGGATGGACAAACTGAAGTTGTCAATAGAACTTTGGGAACACTTTTGCGTGCTATTCTTAAAAAGAACTTGGATTGACATTTCTATGGACTTTATTTTGGGGTTGCCTAGGACTAAGAAGGGGAGGGATTCTATTTTTGTTGTTGTGGATAGATTCTCTAAGATGGCACATTTTATAGCTTGTCATAAAACCGATGATGCTTCAAACATTGCGGATTTGTTCTTTAGAGAAGTCGTTAGGTTGCATGGCATGCCTAGGACTATTGTTTCTGGTCGCGATGTTAAATTCTTGAGTTACTTTTGGAAGACTTTATGGGCTAAACTTGGCACAAAATTGTTGTTTTCTACTACTTGTCATCCTCAAACGGATGGACAAACTGAAGTTGTCAATAGAACTTTGGGAACACTTTTGCGTGCTATTCTTAAAAAGAACTTGGATTGACATTTCTATGGACTTTATTTTGGGGTTGCCTAGGACTAAGAAGGGGAGGGATTCTATTTTTGTTGTTGTGGATAGATTCTCTAAGATGGCACATTTTATAGCTTGTCATAAAACCGATGATGCTTCAAACATTGCGGATTTGTTCTTTAGAGAAGTCGTTAGGTTGCATGGCATGCCTAGGACTATTGTTTCTGGTCGCGATGTTAAATTCTTGAGTTACTTTTGGAAGACTTTATGGGCTAAACTTGGCACAAAATTGTTGTTTTCTACTACTTGTCATCCTCAAACGGATGGACAAACTGAAGTTGTCAATAGAACTTTGGGAACACTTTTGCGTGCTATTCTTAAAAAGAACTTGGATTGACATTTCTATGGACTTTATTTTGGGGTTGCCTAGGACTAAGAAGGGGAGGGATTCTATTTTTGTTGTTGTGGATAGATTCTCTAAGATGGCACATTTTATAGCTTGTAATTAAAACCGTATATGATCTCCAACATTGGGATTTTTTTTAGAGAAGTCGTTGGTGTTAGGTTTGCTGGCATGCCTAGTAGGACTAGTGTTCTGGTCGCGATTATGTGAATTCTTGAGTTACTTTTGGTATATTTTATGGGCTAACTTGGGGCACAAAATTGATTTGTTTTCTACGACTTGTCATCCTCAAACGGAATGATGGGCAAAATGACGTTGGTCACTAATATTGTTCTGGTCGCGATTGTTTTAAATTCTTGAGTTACTTTGGAAGACTTTATGGGATAAAACGGTGCACAAAATTGTGTTTTCTTTACTACATGTCATCCTCAAACGGATGGACAAAAACTGAAGTTGTCAATTAGAACTTTGGGGAACACTTATGGCGTGTAATTCCTTAAAAAGAACTTGGATTGAAATTTATATGGACTTATTGTGGGGTTGCTAGGGGTCCTAAGAAGGGAAGGGATTATATTTTGTTGTTGTAAATCGATTCTCTAAGATGGCACATTTTATAGCTTGTCATAAAACCGATGATGCTTCAAACATTGCGGATTTGTTCTTTAGAGAAGTCGTTAGGTTGCATGGCATGCCTAGGACTATTGTTTCTGGTCGCGATGTTAAATTCTTGAGTTACTTTTGGAAGACTTTATGGGCTAAACTTGGCACAAAATTGTTGTTTTCTACTACTTGTCATCCTCAAACGGATGGACAAACTGAAGTTGTCAATAGAACTTTGGGAACACTTTTGCGTGCTATTCTTAAAAAGAACTTGGATTGACATTTCTATGGACTTTATTTTGGGGTTGCCTAGGACTAAGAAGGGGAGGGATTCTATTTTTGTTGTTGTGGATAGATTCTCTAAGATGGCACATTTTATAGCTTGTCATAAAACCGATGATGCTTCAAACATTGCGGATTTGTTCTTTAGAGAAGTCGTTAGGTTGCATGGCATGCCTAGGACTATTGTTTCTGGTCGCGATGTTAAATTCTTGAGTTACTTTTGGAAGACTTTATGGGCTAAACTTGGCACAAAATTGTTGTTTTCTACTACTTGTCATCCTCAAACGGATGGACAAACTGAAGTTGTCAATAGAACTTTGGGAACACTTTTGCGTGCTATTCTTAAAAGAACTTGGATTGACATTTCTATGGACTTTATTTTGGGGTTGCCTAGGACTAAGAAGGGGAGGGATTCTATTTTTGTTGTTGTGGATAGATTCTCTAAGATGGCACATTTTATAGCTTGTCATAAAACCGATGATGCTTCAAACATTGCGGATTTGTTCTTTAGAGAAGTCGTTAGGTTGCATGGCATGCCTAGGACTATTGTTTCTGGTCGCGATGTTAAATTCTTGAGTTACTTTTGGAAGACTTTATGGGCTAAACTTGGCACAAAATTGTTGTTTTCTACTACTTGTCATCCTCAAACGGATGGACAAACTGAAGTTGTCAATAGAACTTTGGGAACACTTTTGCGTGCTATTCTTAAAAAGAACTTGGATTGACATTTCTATGGACTTTATTTTGGGGTTGCCTAGGACTAAGAAGGGGAGGGATTCTATTTTTGTTGTTGTGGATAGATTCTCTAAGATGGCACATTTTATAGCTTGTCATAAAACCGATGATGCTTCAAACATTGCGGATTTGTTCTTTAGAGAAGTCGTTAGGTTGCATGGCATGCCTAGGACTATTGTTTCTGGTCGCGATGTTAAATTCTTGAGTTACTTTTGGAAGACTTTATGGGCTAAACTTGGCACAAAATTGTTGTTTTCTACTACTTGTCATCCTCAAACGGATGGACAAACTGAAGTTGTCAATAGAACTTTGGGAACACTTTTGCGTGCTATTCTTAAAAGAACTTGGATTGACATTTCTATGGACTTTATTTTGGGGTTGCCTAGGACTAAGAAGGGGAGGGATTCTATTTTTGTTGTTGTGGATAGATTCTCTAAGATGGCACATTTTATAGCTTGTCATAAAACCGATGATGCTTCAAACATTGCGGATTTGTTCTTTAGAGAAGTCGTTAGGTTGCATGGCATGCCTAGGACTATTGTTTCTGGTCGCGATGTTAAATTCTTGAGTTACTTTTGGAAGACTTTATGGGCTAAACTTGGCACAAAATTGTTGTTTTCTACTACTTGTCATCCTCAAACGGATGGACAAACTGAAGTTGTCAATAGAACTTTGGGAACACTTTTGCGTGCTATTCTTAAAAAGAACTTGGATTGACATTTCTATGGACTTTATTTTGGGGTTGCCTAGGACTAAGAAGGGGAGGGATTCTATTTTTGTTGTTGTGGATAGATTCTCTAAGATGGCACATTTTATAGCTTGTCATAAAACCGATGATGCTTCAAACATTGCGGATTTGTTCTTTAGAGAAGTCGTTAGGTTGCATGGCATGCCTAGGACTATTGTTTCTGGTCGCGATGTTAAATTCTTGAGTTACTTTTGGAAGACTTTATGGGCTAAACTTGGCACAAAATTGTTGTTTTCTACTACTTGTCATCCTCAAACGGATGGACAAACTGAAGTTGTCAATAGAACTTTGGGAACACTTTTGCGTGCTATTCTTAAAAAGAACTTGGATTGACATTTCTATGGACTTTATTTTGGGGTTGCCTAGGACTAAGAAGGGGAGGGATTCTATTTTTGTTGTTGTGGATAGATTCTCTAAGATGGCACATTTTATAGCTTGTCATAAAACCGATGATGCTTCAAACATTGCGGATTTGTTCTTTAGAGAAGTCGTTAGGTTGCATGGCATGCCTAGGACTATTGTTTCTGGTCGCGATGTTAAATTCTTGAGTTACTTTTGGAAGACTTTATGGGCTAAACTTGGCACAAAATTGTTGTTTTCTACTACTTGTCATCCTCAAACGGATGGACAAACTGAAGTTGTCAATAGAACTTTGGGAACACTTTTGCGTGCTATTCTTAAAAGAACTTGGATTGACATTTCTATGGACTTTATTTTGGGGTTGCCTAGGACTAAGAAGGGGAGGGATTCTATTTTTGTTGTTGTGGATAGATTCTCTAAGATGGCACATTTTATAGCTTGTCATAAAACCGATGATGCTTCAAACATTGCGGATTTGTTCTTTAGAGAAGTCGTTAGGTTGCATGGCATGCCTAGGACTATTGTTTCTGGTCGCGATGTTAAATTCTTGAGTTACTTTTGGAAGACTTTATGGGCTAAACTTGGCACAAAATTGTTGTTTTCTACTACTTGTCATCCTCAAACGGATGGACAAACTGAAGTTGTCAATAGAACTTTGGGAACACTTTTGCGTGCTATTCTTAAAAAGAACTTGGATTGACATTTCTATGGACTTTATTTTGGGGTTGCCTAGGACTAAGAAGGGGAGGGATTCTATTTTGTTGTTGTGGATAGATTCTCTAAGATGGCACATTTTATAGCTTGTCATAAAACCGATGATGCTTCAAACATTGCGGATTTTTTCTTTAGAGAGTCGTTAGGTTGCATGGCATGCCTAGGACTATTGTTTCTGGTCGCGATGTTAAATTCTTGAGTTACTTTTGGAATACTTTATGGGCTAAACTTGGCACAAAATTGTTGTTTTCTACTACTTGTCATCCTCAAACGGATGGACAAACTGAAGTTTGTCAATAGAACTTTGGGAACACTTTTGCGTGCTATTCTTAAAAAGAACTTGGATTGACATTTCTATGGACTTTATTTTGGGGTTGCCTAGGACTAAGAAGGGGAGGGATTCTATTTTTGTTGTTGTGGATAGATTCTCTAAGATGGCACATTTTATAGCTTGTCATAAAACCGATGATGCTTCAAACATTGCGGATTTGTTCTTTAGAGAAGTCGTTAGGTTGCATGGCATGCCTAGGACCTATTGTTTCTGGTCGCGATGTTAAATTCTTGAGTACTTTTGGAAGACTTTATGGGCTAAACTTGGCACAAAATTGTTGTTTTCTACTACTTGTCATCCTCAAACGGATGGACAAACTGAAGTTGTCAATAGAACTTTGGGAACACTTTTGCGTGCTATTCTTAAAAGAACTTGGATTGACATTTCTATGGACTTTATTTTGGGGTTGCCTAGGACTAAGAAGGGGAGGGATTCTATTTTTGTTGTTGTGGATAGATTCTCTAAGATGGCACATTTTTATAGCTTGTCATAAAACCGATGATGCTTCAAACATTGCGGATTTGTTCTTTAGAGAAGTCGTTAGGTTGCATGGCATGCCTAGGACTATTGTTTCTGGTCGCGATGTTAAATTCTTGAGTTACTTTTGGAAGACTTTATGGGCTAAACTTGGCACAAAATTGTTGTTTTCTACTACTTGTCATCCTCAAACTGATGGACAAACTGAAGTTGTCAATAGAACTTTGGGAACACTTTTGCGTTGCTATTCTAAAAAGAACTTGGATTGACATTTCTATGGACTTATTTTTGGGGTGCCTAGGACTAAGAAGGGGTAGAGATTCTATTTTTGTTGCTGTGGATATGATTCTCTAAGATGGAACATTTTATAGCTGTCATAAAACCGATGATATGCTTCAAACATTGCGGAATTTTGTGCTTAGAGAAGTCGCTGGTTAGTTGTGCATGGCCACTGCCTAGAGACTCATTGTTTCCTGGTCGCGCGTTAAATTCTAAGTTACTTTGAAGACTTTATGGGCTAAACTTGGCAAAAAATTGTTGTTTTCTACTACTTGTCATCCTCAACGGATGGACAAACTGAAGTTGTCACTAGAACTTTGGGAACACTTTGGCAGTGCATTCTTAAAAAAGAAATTAAATTGAGATTTTATGGATCTTTATTTTTGGGTTGACTAGGACGAGAAGGGGAGGGAGAGCGGAGCGGATTCTCTCTTTTGTGTTGTGGATATTACGCATTCTCTAAAGATGGTTTGGTAACCATTATAGCTTTGTAAATAATACCAATGATGTTTCAAAATGCGGAATTGTTCTTGAGAGGAAGTCGTAGGCTTGCCATGGATGACTAGGACATATTGTTTCTGGCGCACGACGTTCAAATCGTGAGTTATTTTGGGAAGATTTTCGACCTTTTATGGGGCTCTTGGACAAAATTTGTTTTTATACTACTTGTACATCCTAAAACGGATGGACATAATCTGAAGTTGTCAATAGAATGTTTGAGAAACTTTTGCCGTGCCCCTTTCTAAAAAGAACTTACTTAACATTTAGGTGGACTTTATTTTGGGTTGCCTAGGACTCTAAGACAGGGGAGGGATTCTATGTTGTGTTGTGGATAATTCTATTAAGATGGTACATTCTTATAAAAGCTGGTTTGTCCCCATAAAACCGATGATGTTCAATACATGCGGATTGTCTTTAAAGAAGTACGTTAGGTTGCATGGCACATGACTCTAGGACTATTGTTTGTTGGTGGCGGGGATGTTTAATCTTGCAGTCTTTTGGATCGGAGAATTTTCTTATAGGCTAAAAATGGCACAAAATTGTTTTTTTCTACTACGGTCATCTCAAACGGTAATGGGCAAACTGAAGTTGTCAATGAACTTTGGTGAACACTTTGCTCTATTCTTAAAAAAGAATGGGATTGACATTGCTATGTGACTTTATTTGGGGCTGCCTAGGACAAGGAAGGGGAGAAGGGATTCTTAATTTTTGTGTTGTGGATTTGATTCTCTAGATGTGTCTTATGTTTTCTAGCTTGTCATAAAATCGATGGATGCTTCCAACATTTTGCGGGATTTGTATTTTGGACGTCGTTAACCTTGAATGGCATGCTAGGGTTATTGGACTAGCGACTGATGTTTTAATTCATGAGACACTTTTGGAAGAATTTAATGGGCTCAACTAGGACAAAATTGTGTTTTCTATACTGTTATAAAGTGGACAAACTGATTAGTTTGTCATGAATTGGAAAACTTTTG